>NC_054486.1:104448826-104805492 GCF_017639515.1 Carcharodon carcharias
CCTAAAGTATATTTTAGCAAAATAATTTCAAAAGAATGTCTTTGGAAACATTTTATAATATTAAAATAACTGCAGAAATGAATTTGGTAATTACAGGAAAATTGCACTGTCGATGGAATAAATGGCGCATTCTAGCATTCACTTTGAATTGCCAAAAAATAATTTAAATTGCTTTGCAGTAGTAATTTGCTACCATAAAATATATAACCGCCAAACAGAAGTCAAAATATAGAGAATCAATTTCATGTGTTAGGATACTGGTGGTGAGCGTTTTGTTAGCCAACACCTAACATGTCAACACACGGTGCTGCCAAGCTGTGAGAACAGATCATCATTAGAATGTAAACTGTGACTCAATGTAAACATTCATTGCATATTCATTTGTTTACATAGCTTTTGCCTGAAAATTAGGATTGGGTTAAAAAAAATACCGTTTTTAATTCTATAAGAACTTGTTCATCCACTCCATCATCGAGGAACTGTTCTCGTACATCATTGATTACATCTTCAATCACTGATCTGTAGAGTTTAGGCTAGAGAAATAAGGAAAAATTAAAGAAAAAGAAAATTAGAAGTTTAAAAAGTGAGAACTAAAATAAATTACCCCACTTTTAGTCCTAGTTTATTAGTTAGCTATTTCCAGTGACAGTGAATTCCATTGAAAACTGTTTTTTTTAAAAAGATGCCTGTTTGTATAACAGTCCAGTAGGAGTGAATTACAATGCAGGTGAATAATCTTGGATAGGTTCCCTGTTTTAGTAGTAAAGGAACATAGGCCTCATCCATCATCTTCCTAGGATCCTTTGAAAGTCACTGCCTTATACTTTTAGCTTTAAACTTAAGTGCAAAAATACCCTTCCTGTGATTGACCTCTTAATTGCACTATTATTCCGAACCCACAAAGTGAGTGCTTTTAGCAGGACATGGTATATATGTTGGCTTTCTTCACTGGATTGGTTCCACCAAGAACAGATTTCTCTCCCCTCCTGAAGGTGCAGGTATATGGTTCCATATGCTCTCTACCCTTCACTACATCCCTCAAGAGTGGGTTCATAATAGGAGGCTGGACTCTGGGTGCCAAAAGGTCATTTGATCACTTGGAACTGGACCCAAACTTATTCACAGCCAATGACAACACATGCTCTCATTTTCCAGCAGGTCTTACTAGATAGCACTACATCTACAATAGATTGGAGCAGAACGCCCAGCTCTTTTATCCCCTCCCTAGCCCAGGAATATTGAAACCAAATATATACTTCCAACATCCTAGCTGAGATTTGCCAACATCCTAGCTGAGATTTGCCAAGATTGATTTGTGACTGAGGATGTATTTTCTCATCAATTAAGGTAGTTTCCTCAAGGTCCCACAACTCAAACAGCTCTGGATGGCTCTGAATTTAGTTTCCACCGTTTTCTGGAGTCTAGAGACAATCACCATCAGGAACACAGTATTTGCAAATGGCTGAGGAGGGGAATGAACTGTCTGCAGCAAGGGAGTGGAGTTTATAACAATGGCTTCAGTTTTCCCAACGTTCAGTTGAAAGCAGCTGTGCTTCATCCATAATTTGTCAGGATGTTGTGGCCTACCATATCTATCATTGAAGGGTGGACAAGTAGGAATAATTTACCAGTCACAGAGGATGGCTCAAAGGGCAGCAGGTGCACTGGAGAGATTGAAACAAGGAATCTGAAATGAAGATGAGCTTGGAGCTGAGAGGCGACAATGCATTTGTGGATGTTGAGAAGGGAAGGTTAGACATGCAGTGGTAAACAGAAAAAACAGATAGGGCAAGGATAGTTTTTAATGAGGACAGGGAGAAAGAAAATTATTTTAAGAAAGAGTATAGCAGCTATGTTAACATGAGGGCCTGAGGTCCTTGAATGGTCAAGGATTTGGTGAGGTTGGAGGAGGAAAGGGGAGAGTGAGCAAATTAAACCCAGTACTCCCAATGTGGTATGACAAGTGTATGACAAGTAAAACCTCTACTCTATGATCCTGGTTTTGAGTGACTGGATTCTGTTTGTTTTAATTGCTTTGATATATTGACTAGACATTGAAAGTGACATTTTTAATATTATTCTCAGATGTCTTTGTGCTAAATGGATTTCATTCATCCTATACTTTCTGCCCTACAATTTTACAATCTAACTGCAACATTTATCAGTGTTAAATTTGACTTGCCATGCAATTGGATGAACATCGATTGTATAAGGCAGTTTATTTCCCCCCACAGAGCTGGGAAATACCCCACGTCATTCCTCTGCTAAATATCAGAAAAATATGCGCCATCCTTACCTCAAATGTAGCTCCTGGATTAACTAACTCCATTGCCATTTTCTTAAGAATTACAGGAGCATCTTTTGTGATATGAGCTCTGCTGCTATTTAAATGACTGAAATCTCCTTTGCAAAAGATTGTAATAACCTCCACATATCGAAAGATAATTTGATTGCATCTAGGCTATTGTCTACTGCCTTCATCCATGAAGAATTCATTTAATATCTATTTAACACCATACAACATTTTTAACCAGCTCTCCTGTTAACACTCCAGCTTCTTTCTGTTAACTACAACCTGCCTTTCTCCTATCCTTTTGCTTTATTTAATTATCCTGAACTCTTTCTTACGACTCACTTTCTTCACTGCTGTTTCTCAGCACCTATTAAGACAGATCTCCTCGACACCCACAATGGCTCATTGTACAGCTGAGTTATACAGATCAGGAAGTTCTGCGATTCATACTGAACTAGCAGATTTCAAAAATGTTGGATGTGCTACAATTGGCCTCAGCAATCCTGGGGTTGCAAGGATTTCTAATGATTGCAATCCAGTAAACCCCACTGAAAGGAGTTTATTGGTGGACAGGATCCCCCTTTGCCATACTGCCTTGCACAGTCAAATAGCCAGCCAGCAGACACCCAGGTTTAGTATGGAGAATGAACACCAGGAGAGATAACAGAAGAGTGTGAGCAAGGAATTATACCTCACCAGAATAAACATCAGCAGGAAAGGAGGCAGAAACCTGGGGAGTGGGAAGGGTAATATCTTTATTAAACTATTAAAAAAAGACCTAAAGAAATAGGCTGTGGATTGTGTAATGAACCGTTTTATCCATCCTAAGCCAGGAATGCAACTAACAACTTCAGTTTCATTCAATGCAATCATCTCAGATAGCTCAGCATTTACTAGTCTCGTCTGCCAAGCAACAAGTATATTCCCTAGCTTGTAACATGTCATTACATGCACCAACTCACCTGACAAAGTTTTGGCAAATATAGCAAACCAGCGTTTTATAACAAATTTTCAGCATGCAAGTTGGTGCAGAACTTGATGTGCTGGTCCCATCTGGTGACAGAAAGTCAGTATTGCAACTGGCTAAAACAATAACCACACTGACCAATACAATAAATATCCAGATGGGAAATTGTTCAGATAACCAATGAGAAATGACTGGCAAGTAAAGACCCTCTAGTCTATTCAATCTGTCTCATACAATTGAGATACCTTATTACAATACACTCCCTTTTCCACCCAAAAACAATGTAACCTCCTGGGAGAAGCAAAACAAGCCAAGGGGAGGAAAAATCTTCTCCAGCAATCAATACTGATCCAGGTCACTTTAGCCCTGAATTCCCTGAAATACTTAAATAAAAAGAGAAACTGCTGGAAATACTCAGGTCAGGCAGCAACTGTGGAGAAGGAAAGAGTTAACGTTTCAGGTCAATGACCTTGGAGCTCATGAAAGGTCACTGATCTGAAACATTAGCTCAGTTCCTCTGACCAGAGGACTTACTGAGTATTTCTAGCATTTTCTCATTCTATTTCAGATTCACAGCATCTGCAGTATTCTGCTTTTCTGCCCCTGAAATGCTTAGTTTTTATAAGAGGTGATGTTGTTGCCATTTTACAGCAGCCTAGACTTTTCTTTTTTCACACATACAGACTGTACTGATAACTGTACTTCCAAACATATTGCAACAATGGGCAGAATCATCCCAGATTTGCACTAAGTGCGGTAGCAGGGGTGAGAAACGTCATTTTACCCACCAGCTGCAATGGCAGCTTTTCATGCCGTATCCACTTCCCACATCATTAATTATACAGCCACAGGAAACGCGACATCTTGCTGGCAGGGCGGCCTCTGACCCGCCTGCCACACCGTTACCTCACTCCAGATTCCGTACCTAAACTGCAGCCGCAACAAGGTTCGCAATGCTTACAGCTTAGAACTACTCCAGTGAAGACATGGTCCTGAAAGAGTTCAGTGACCCGTCATTGGAATGCCTTTTGGAGATCCACCATGATGTCCTCTGCCCCCTCTCGGGCCATAGGAGGTCCAGCAATCTCACCACTTTGGCTTAGGAGGCAGCGGTGATCAGTGTCAATGCTGCACAGATGTTTGTCATCCAGTGCAGAAAGAGGATGAACGATCTCATCCATGCCACCAGGATAAGACAACATCTCATCACTCTAAACTCACACACTCACAAGGCCTTCACACATTCACTAGCATCTCACTCACTGCCAGCTCAAGAAACATCACCACACTCTGTCTCTCACACACACCCTCAGGTATCCATCTGGCCTCATCTCCTCTGGAGACTGCCTCCTCTGTCCTCACTATCTTAAGGCCACTTGCACAGATTAACTTGTGCCCCACACACACACTCTGGGATACCCCTCTTCCCAAGTGCAGTCCTCACCCTGCAGTCTTTTCCTTTGCCTGAGGTCAATTCTCTCCCTTCCCCAAGCAAGTCCTGGCCCTGCAGTCATTGAAAGGACACCCCCACCTTACAGCTGGTCTGGTAGGTAAAGACTTGCCCACGAACTGCAACCCCCCCACCCCCACAACAAAAATGAGGTAGCGCCTGTGAAACCTGGCTCTGATCACTGTGTGTGCTGCCCGAAGCAAGATAGGCAAACAAACCTCGAAGTCCCAAGCAAAGGGCAGCTCACCAGGTGCCACATTGTTTATGTACAGTTGTACATTGGCGTGATCCCAGGTGATCCAGCATGGGAGGGATGATTCTGGCAAACAGGGCTTATAATGAGACACCAAAGTATTGAAATTAGGTTCCTGATGTGTGACGGTTGGAAATGCGGCCCGCCACTGATGGGTGGAGTGGATGATCACAAACTGGTTTCACAACGGCATAAAATTGATTTTTGGTCTTCTTGCTATATTGCCTGCTCACGCCCGACATGATGCTTCCTCCCTCCCATCAAGAGGACTGCACGATTCCACCCTATGTCTTATCACCTGCAATAGCATGTATTTAATTTACGCTAATCCGGGTCTGGGACATTTGCACTGGGGAATGAAATACTTTTCATTTCAATCAGCACAGGTCAGGTTGTTCTCCCTACTCTGCCCTAATGTAAAAGCGCCTACAACTATGCAATGCACATTCTGTTCCAAGTGGAAAGTCCAGAACACTTCCTGAATCCTGGACAACCACATGTGCAGGAAGTGTCATGAGCTGGAGGAGCTTGAACTTCAGCTTGAGGTTTTGGAGCCTGAGCAGCAGCTGAAGTCACTGTGGTGCATTTGAGGCCGAGAGCTACTTGAAAATGGGTGACTGACCGTCAGACAGTCAAACAGAACCAGACAGGACATGCAGGGGTACCTTGTGTATCTCACTCTTCAACCAATATTCAGTTCTGAATACTGGCGAGGCTCATGGTTCCTCTATGGAGTACAGGCATAGCGAAGTCAATGGCACCACCAGTGGCTCAGGAGGAAGTTTGGGAAAGCATATAATTTGGGATTCCAGTTAGAAAAGCAGACAGGTGTGACCTTGTTTCCACTCAACCTTTCTGTCCTTGGCTTACTGCAGCATTCCAATAAAACTCAATGCAAGCTAGAAGAACAGCACCTGATTATTTGAATGGACCCTTTACAGCCTTTTGGTCCCCGCATAGAATTGAACAATTTTAGGTTGCAACCTCTGCTCCCATTTTGTTTTCTTCTTTGCTGGAAATTTTTCTCGTTTCTCTCATTTCTTCCTGTCTGCTTTGAGGCAGCAGATATTCATGATCCTGCCATTCATGCTCCCTCAAGGCACATGTTTTGTTTCTACTCTTATCCTATTACTACTCTATTTGGCCTTGTACCACAAAACCATTCCCCATTTAATCTCTTCTGCTCTCCACTTCATCATAGACCTTCCACTTTGTTCTTTTCCTCTTCTCCCTCTCCCCCACTCAAAACCTATTACATTTCTAACTTTTCCCAGTTTCGAATGGTTGTAGACCTGAAACATTAACTCTGTTTCTCACTCCACAGATACTGCCAGATCTGATGAGCATTTTCTGTTTTTAATTGCAGGTTTCCTGTACCCACATTACTTTGCTTTTGTATTGGAGTAGTGGTTAATGGTTGCTTTTTGGAACAGAGGAAGACATACAGTGGGGTTCAACAGGAATTGGAACTAGGACCACTGCTTTTCTTGATATATATTAATTACCTAGACTTGAGTGTGCAGGCCACAATTTCAGATGATACAGATGGATCACAAGAAAGGTAAGGTTAGATTTCAAGAGGACATAAACAGTCTGTTGGAATGGGTGGCACATTATAGATGAAATTTAATGCAGTGTAAAGTAGTAAGTTTTGGTAGATGAATGAGAAGAGGCAATATAAAGGGTTCAATTCTAAAGGAGTTGCAGGATCCAAGGGACCTGGGGTATATGTGCAAAAATCATTGGAAGTTGGCAGAGCAAGTTGAGAATGTGGTTAAAAAGACGTATGGGATTGTGGGCTTTATAAATTTTGGCATAGATTACAAATGCAAGGTGTTATGATGAACCTTTACAAAACATCGGTTCAGCCTCAACTGGAGTACAGAGTCCAAATCTACACACCATACTTCAGGAAAGATGTAAAGGCTTTAAAGAGGGTGCAGAAAAGATTCATGAGATTGGTTCCAATGATGAGGAACTTCAGTTAAATGGACAGATTGGAGAAGCTCGGGCTGTAGATTTGATACAGGTCTTCAAAATCATGAGGGGTCTAGACAGAGTAGATTAGGAGAAACTGTTCCAATTGGCTGAAGGATCTAGAACCAGAAAGTGAATAGCAAAATAATTAAAGATGAGATGATTAAAAACCTTTATTCACAGTGAGTGGTCTGGGCTTGGAATGCATTGAAAGTGTGGCAGAGGCAGATTCATTCGTAGCTTTCAAAAGAGGATTGGATACTTATCTGAAGAAAAAAAAATTGCAGGACTAAGGGAGAAGGCAGGGGAGTGGGGTGAGCTGAGTTGCTCTTGCAGAGAACTGGCATGATCATGAGCAGTATCAGTCTCTTTCAGTGTTGTAACTATTCTATGAAACTCAGCAGGTCTGCCAGGGTGTGTAGAGAAAGAAGAGTTAACATGAGGTTGTTGACATTATATCTCCAACTTTTTCCAGTTTTGATGAAACAGGGTTTAAGCAAGTACAGAGGCAGAGAACGGGGAGAACAAAAGCAATAGAGTGGAACATGAGGAAAAGAGATGATGCAAGGAAAACCGAGGTGGTAATGGGACAAGTAAAGAAACCTGTCTGGAGGAGGCAGCTTAATGGGTAACTGCAGAATCATTCCCAGCAGCTGTCTTTTAATGGCACATTAAATATATTGTTAAGATACACAGAGGAAGGGCATTGCTTAATTAAGTACTTTGAACATGTATAAAGAGAGACTGGCTGGTGTGCTTCCTCACCCCACAAAATTACATTTGATTTAGTCAGATAAGTTTCCTTTGGAGTTTTGTTTCTGTTACAGTGCCCTTTTAAGAGGCTATTACTTTAATTTGGTTTGTTAGTTTACTCATTTGTTTTAAGTTCATACCCAAAAAAAGCACAGACACACTGTTGGAACACTGCGTTGGCAGGCATATGTAATGTTGCATTGTGAATAAAACTATTATCAAGAAAAGTGTTAGCATCTGTTTTCATACTTCATTTATTAGCTTAGGTTCAAAATAACACTGCCTTTCAAAACCACACCAAAAAAACTTTGGGGGCAAAGGTTATCACCTGAATTTTTTTTTAAAACTCAATATTGAGTCTGGAAGACTTTAATGTGCCTAATCAAAAGATGAGGTGCTGTTCCTCAAGCTTACACAGAGCTTCACTGGAATAGTTCCAATTTGTTCCCTTTGTTTGCTCGTTTTTGGGTGGTAGCTGCTGGCAATAATTATGAATTTTCCCATTAACACCTCCTTTAGTTGACACATCTTTTGCCTTTCCTGTCGCATCACCTCCATCCTTTTCCTTGCACTATTGTCTTTCATCATTTAATCTCATGTCTTCCATCCTATCAGATTTTTCCTTTTGTTCTTTTTCTCCCCTCCCCTTTTCCCTTCTCAGTGCTTTAAAATTGTTACATCTCTAACTTTTCCAGTTCTGTTGAAAGGTCATCAACCTCAAGGGTTGACTGTTTCTCTCCCCATAAATGCTGTCAGACTTGCTGAGTATTTTCCAGCATTTTCTGTTTTTTCTTACTGTACAGTAGTCTTTCCTTTAGCCCATAAAGTGCATCCTTTGATCTGTGTGAGCAACACTGACCATTGTTGCCAGAATAGTCCCAAGTCCATTAGGAATTGATTTGAAATTGGTAAAGAGCCTAACAGAGGAGGCTCTTATACATCACGTAGATGCCAGAAATAAAAGGAGAACATTGATGATAACTGAGTTCAATAAGTATTTCTATGATATCCAGAAACAATAATTTCTATAATATGCACAAATATGACTCAAAGCAGTTTACAGAGCAGTGGCCAAAGGTAAGACACTAAAAGAGAGGGAAACATAAGCATGATTGGTAAAGTGTTGAGGATGCTTTTTAAGGCACTGAGGGATGCTTGAGATGAAGGTACTGACAGATAGTTTTCCAGAGAGTGAGGGTATAGGTAAATCAACTCGTGCAGTTGAGGAAGAAATAAAAACAGAAAATGCAGGAAATACTCAGCAGGTCTGGCAGCATCTGTGGAGAGGGAAACAGTGCTAACGTTTTAGGTCAAGGATCTTTCTCCCTCCACTGATGCTGCCAGATCCAAGCACCTCCAGCATTTTCTGCTTTTATTTCACATTTCCAGTTTGTATAGTATTTGTAGTAGTATGTAGAGAGATGCATACAAAGGCATGCAATATGAAGCTGAAGTACAGTATTTTTTTTTAAACTTGTGTAATTTTACATAAACACAAACTTGGTTTTAGTTCAACTGATGGTTTGTCAGATAATACTCGAGGAGATTGCTGGAGTGGGAAAAACCCAAAGTGATGTCTGGAGTTTCATGGGAGGATCTCAAAGTTCAATTGTCTTTTAGAGACACATTATTTAAAAAGGAACATGGGGAGTTCTTCCAGTGAGCTTGCTAACATTTCTTCATCAACAAACATTACTAAAACAGATCATCTGATCTTTTCCCTAATTGATGTTTGCGAAACCTTGCTGTGCACAAGGTGGCTGTCCTGTTTTCCTACATCTCAACCAGGACTAGAATTTGAAAAGTCATTCATTTCCTGAGATTGTGTAAGGTGCCAATAAGTGCAAGTTCTTTTCTTCTTTCACTTCACTGGGACAAGGAGAGCAGTGGAAATGATTAAATACAAGGGTGTTGAGGGTGCAAACCTTCGGATGGATGAGGATGAAGGTTTCACAATTACAATTAGGGCTCAACCGCAATAAAGTACCTCTTAATTTCTGTTTAATGGAGCGAACAGCTTCATAAGAACCAGAACTTTAACTGGTACACAACGAAGTAGGATAGTGTGATGCAGGTAAATAATGAAGCCTTCTATCATTGGAATATGTAAATAGTTTGGGATACCACCCTACTGTCCAAATGAAATATAAAACAGATTGTCAGGACTTCAAAACTAATTGCTGTAATTAAAAATACAGAAGCAAAAATAGATTACAACACTTCATTTAATTTTAGTGTATGCTGTAAAACAATAAAATCTCAAGTCCCATCAATTCCTCTCATTTGCCTCTGACTTGAATAATAGCAGTGAAATGGGAAAACTGAAGCAGCAGTTATTTATCCCCAGATTCAAATCGCTTCTGGCTACAGAACGGTCAACCAAAATTAGTATCGAAAACACTTACAACATGGTAACAGCTGAACCGAATACGGCTCCACACAGTATTCAGGTGTCGCATACACAATGAATGCAGTGGCAAGGCATAAACATGAAAGCCTAGAGGAGTTGGCTAGTTGACACATTAAACAAGTTATGGTGTAGACAAGGGAAGAAACCTAGTTAGATGTTATTTCTGTTTATGCACTTGCGACCCAGTTATTTCCCCCACTCATTTTAAATGGGAGACAGAAGTTACAGGCTTAGTGAGGACAATATCTGAAAGCTCCAGCTAGTGCAAACTCAAATGCATTTCATCACTGTAATTTGTGGGAGCAGAAGCCACCAAACATGACAATTTTAATACCCATATGACAAAGGTTGTTGGAGTGCCAAGTTCAAATATGATTGTGTTTTTACAAATGCAAACAGTCTCCCCATCTTAAACAGTAATAAAAGCTTGATAAAATTAATGCAGTACTGGCCTAGTTAAAATTCATATATATGATTTGAAACCAATCTCCCTCTTTTTGCACAAGTTATGATTTCAGAAGGGAATCTAACAAGGGGAGTGGGAGTAGTAATTAAACTTAGCCTTAAAAGGCACAGATAAGAGTTTGGCAGCAGGGATGGACGTAGTTAGAAATGTTGGAGGTGAAGAATCAGATTGCAGGTGTGGGAGAAGTGAGTTTGGGGACAGCTTGGCTCAGCGGCTGCATTGAGTTTAAATCCCACTATAGACTTGATCATATAATCTAGGCAATCACTGGTCAGCATTTAATTATCGAGGAACCACTGTGGTTCCAAAACATATTAACTGGTTATTTATCACATTACTGTTTGCAGGTTTGAGTGACCTAGGTACAAGAGCTCTGCCCCTCATGCCCCTTTCACCATTCAAACAGATAATTCCTAATCTGTATTTTAACTCCATTGATTCCATATCCCTTAAAACCTTTAAGAAAAATCTACCAACCTAAGTTTTGATGTTTTCCATTGACCCGCTCAGCCTCAGCAGTTTTTGGAGGGAAAGAGTGTTCCAGATTTCCACTACTCTTTTTGAGAAGTGTTTCCTGATAGCACCCCAACAGTCTAGCTCAAATTTTAAAGGTTGTTTCCTTGTTCTAAACTCCTTCACCAAAGGGAAGTGTTTCCATCTAACCCATCCAATACATTCATAATCTTAAACACCTGATTTAAATCACCACTTAATCTTCTATATTTAAAGGATTACAAACCTTGACTATGCAACCTGTCCTCCAATATCACCATCCTGAGGAGCAGCTCCCCAATCTGAATGCAATAAACCAGATTCGGTCAAACTAGGGTTTTATACAATTATAGGTTCTTACTGTGCCTAAATAATATGTAAAATGCTTCGGAACATTGAGGTTGTAAAATGTATAAGTAAACAATAGTTCTTTATTTAGAGGTACTACGTAAATAATTATTTATTTGAAGGTACCATGAAAATAATAGTTCTTTATCTGGATTCAAGTAGTACATAAGAACATAAATAGGAGCAGGAGAAGGCAATTCAGCCTGTCATGCCTGCCCCACCATTCAATAAGATCAAGGTCCATATCTTCTACCTCATCTATACTTTCCCACATTATCCCCCATACCCCTTAATTCTCTGGTAACCAAAAATCTGTTGATCTGACTTGAATATACTCAACTGAGTATCCACCACCCTCTTGGGTACAGAATGCCAAAGATTTACAACTCTTTGAATGAAGAAATTTCTCATCTCAGACCTAAATTGCTGACCCTTATTTTGAGACTGGGACCCTAGTTCTAGACTCCCGAGTCAGGGGAAACATCCTCAGCATCTGCCCTGTCAATCCACCTTAAGAATTTGACTTCTAAACCCTAGGGAACATGGGCCTAGTCTACTCAATCCCTCCTTGTAGGATAATCCCCTGGTCCCAGAAATCAGTGTGCTAAAGTTATGGTCTTCTGGGTTTCGCTATGCTCACTGGCAGAGATCGATGGCATTGGGATCAGTTTTACAGAGACATTTTCAAAAACGAAAGAGGATGGCTTGAGTTTTGCCCACATTTAGCTGAACTTGCAGCTTTATCGTGTCTTAATGTTGAACTTGGAATCTTGGGGTTGATGAAGAGGAACAGGTACAACTGAGGGCTGTCATCATGTTTGGAAGACTATGCCATGTTTCCAGATGATGTTGGCAAGCAGTATATAATTAAGAGATGTGGAGCAAGAATGGAGCTCTGCTACACATCAAAGAAAAAAGCCTTTAGGCATTTCAGACATCATACAATGCCAGTGATGCAGTACATAAGACTAGAACCATGGCAGCACTGGCATACAGATGCATTGCTACAAGGATACACTTTGCCACATTTATTCAGCATAGACTTCTTCTCACTTCAAGAAAAAAGAAATCTGAACCACTTTCCTAAACACAACTAGAAAAGACATAGCCAATATCCTCAGGTTGTTTTTTTGTTCTTGGGTTGTGAGTAACACTGCAAGAGAGGTATTTTTTCCCCATTGTCAATTACCCTGAGGTCACCAAGAGTCAATCATATAGTGTGGGACTAGAAACAGATACTGGCACACATAATTTCCTGAATGACATGAGAACATCAATCAGGATTTGAACTCTCATCCTCTGGTTTGCCAATGTGTGCACAAAAGTGAAATGAATGACAAGTTAAGCTGACCTGGTTGTAAGATGTAAATTAGTCAATAGATGAATAATCAAAATTGGTAGAAGGTAATGATAAATTTAATTTTTTAAATTGGAAAAGGGTAAATGTAACAAGACTCTGGAAAAATAGAATGACCTGTAAAGTGCTCAAGTGAAAGATAGGTCATGGATAGAAGTAATAATGAGACAATAGGAGATGTGATGAATAAACCAAAGAAATAAAAGGCACAGACACAAGACATAGGAAGGAAAACACTAAAATCTGGCAAAGTAGAGCTAGGTTCCAGCAGCTCAGGATATAACTAGAATTGATACCCAAATGATTTTACAGGTGGGATATCGGAGTAAAATCACAAAGGAAATATTTTGACACCAAGATGGCCACAAGTTTTACGAAAGTATAGTTCGATAAGCTAAAGTTCCTCTCACATCTACACTCACCTGTGATAGCCATGTGAATTTTACCATTAAGTTTGTAAAAACCTTAAATCTTTGATTTAATTCAAACATAAAATGGTTTCAAATTAAGTGAAACTACTGCAGACGTGTACTCTATGCACCAGTCTCCCCCAGTTTGTAATTAGAGCATAGATAACACATTAAATTGCTGCATCTCTCTCCACAGCAGGACTGGACATTATAAAATATAAACAGAAAATGCTGGAAACACAACAGTCCCAGGTTTGAGAGTCCAAGCCAAAAACAGTAATTTTCAGATATTGAGTTTTGAAGAAACCTATTGCCAGCATTTTCCATTTTAATGAGATTTTCAACATTTGCATTTCTTTCTCTTCCGCCATCTCTAGTTATAATGCTTACATGGCATCTTTGAGAATGCACGGATCTTTGTATGCACTGACATCACCCACATTGAGTTGAAAAATAACAGATATTGAAGATAATTCATTAAAGACTACCTCGAAAATTTATTTCCAGTAGTATGATTCAAGTGGAAATTAATTAGGGTTTGTTTGTGATTTTTTTGATTGTGGAGGGAACTTTGATGCATCATCATAAAGCAGTGGCACAAATTGAAATGGAACTTTAATTTCTCTGTTCTAAACTTATGGTATTGATTACTTAAAAATTAAATCAAGTTGTAGCAACAGTAAATGGCCTCGACAATCCAATAATAATGCATCAGTAGTTGGCACCCTAAGGTGGTATTGCAAGAGTGCACAGTTGGACTGCTAATGATACATGACAGGTTTTAATTGGGTAACGCTGTCCCTATTAGTTCACCAAGGAATCTTTTAAACAATTTCCACAGTTTATCTTTACTGCTTCACCCAGTTATTTCTGCCCTTTCCAAAACACAGGAACACACTTTTCTGGGTAGAGAGAGAGAGAGACAGACAGTATTTAGGCATTTAAGCGGAGTTCTATTCAAGCTTAGTTTAAGTCACAAATCCATGCTTCCATTGCCAAAGCCATGCGTAGGTCAAGTTCAAGCCTGCTCCATAATAGCCACAGAAGAGGATGTTTATGCATAGAACGAGATCCAGCTCAGTAACCTTAACTCAACGACCTTCACCAAGGCAATCAATCACTCACCAGTTGACTCTTACAACTTTCCAGGGATGCTAATACTCAACCAGTTATTTCCTTCTGTATTCCACCAGTGAAATAGAATTCTCTGGAAACGTTCTGTCTCATGAGGCAATGGTTTAGGCTTGGTGGTTAACACTAAGCACATCATCTGTTGTGGTTCAAGAGTCCCACGGGCATGGCAGTCTTTGGTGCACTTGCTGTAGATACACAAGGCCATAAGAAACAGGAGCAGAAGTAGACTATACAGCCCATCGAGCCTGCCCTGCTGTTCAATACAATCATAGCTGATCTAGTGCCCTTGCACTTCCATATCCCTCGATTCCCTGAGCGACCAAGAATCTGTCTATCCCAGCCTTAAATATAGGTCAACGATGGAGCATCCACACCATCTGTGGTAGAGAATTCCAAAGATTCAGAGTGGTTCAGAATTCCCTGGCCTCTGTTTTTTCTTGGCTCTCTTCTCAGCCAGCTGAGCTTTGCGTTTCTCTTTGCCTCTTCCAATACCCCGCTGAACAGTCAGCCTCTAAGAGATCCCAGCTGTCAGCGGCTCTGTCCCAGTTGTCTGTGTCAATGTCCAACACTTTCATATCTTGCTTACAGGTGCCCTTGTAGCAGAGGTATGGACATCCAGCAGGTTGCGACCCAATAGCCAGTTCATCGACAGACAGTCTTTGGTTAGACCACAGCCGTTCGTTCACCTAATGAACGTGGCCGAGCCAGCACAGACATCGTTGGTTTAGTAATGAGTGCATGCTTGTAGGACTGATTTAAGTTTGGGAGTCACAGCTTAGCAAAAAGGTAAAGATCACAAGTGATTTGCAAGTAGTTTATTAAGAAGCGACAGTTTAAAATCAATGCATAAACCAAACAGATAGGAAAAGCGTATGACCTGTGACAGGTGAACGGTTTACCAAGCCTGGCGGAGAAACGAAGTAGTGGCACAGAGATAGTGTTGATTGCTGTAGCTGGTGGCGACAGCCTTTTGCTGTTCAGCCAAGTGTTGAGAAGCGCTTCCCTGCCCCCTCCCACCCAGTCTTGCTTGGTCTTCATCCACTGGAAAAAGGCTGCTGGCTTCCCTTCAGAGCACCCGTTTATATGCTTTATTTCTAGGGATTGGTAGTTTATCCTAGGGCAATCTCTTGTTCGATCCCATGTGGCCAATGACCAGAGGGCAGGTACCCAAGGATTCACCTGCTCCATCCAGCACTTTGCTTCAAGTCATTTTTCAGTTCATCTCACGCTGGAAACCATTTGCTTATGCCTGCCAGACACGTGCCCTAAGAGGGTACCAGACCCCAGCTTGTCAGCTCAGGAATGTCAACATGGAGGCCTGTATCAGGAGACCTTGACACAAGACTCCCAAGAGCACCATCCTCCTTGGCTATTACCTCTGTGCCTGGCTGCTAAGAACTTCTGTCCCCAAAGAAAAAGAGAAAAGAAACAAACTCAGTCAGGCGATCACAATACTATCCCTGCTAATTCTTAAAGGTGCCATTCTTACAGCCCTCTCTTTGAGAAGGGAGTATCCTTACTGACTTCTCATAGCTGATTTCTAGTAAACCCAGTTATTTCTAAACTACAAGTTTGTTTCCCTAATTTCTTGATTATATATCATAGATAAAATAGAAAAGCTACTTGAATTACGTAGTCACAGCTTGGAGGAGATCACACCGAGCAGCTTTGGTGGGCAGCCAAATTTTCCAGCAGCTTAAATGAACTACCTCTGCTCAAATGATCGAAGACTTTGATGAGGTTAATGATCTTCTTAGTTCACAGCCATTCCCTTGCAGCTGTCAGGCTGAGAAGATCATGTTGATTGTGGATTTTCTGGTTCTGAAAGCACATTGGGGTTTGGGACAGATGTGTTCATCCAGGTTCTGCAAACTGACAAGAGCAGCTACTTTCCCAACGATGCTCAGCAGAGAGATGTTTCAATAGTTGTTGCAATCACTGCTATTGCCCTTATTCTTATACAAGATAATAATCTTTCCATCATGTGTATCCTGAGGCACTACCCATTCCTTCCAGAAGAGAAGCAACTGCTGGAGTGCCTGTATTCCATGCTCGATGAGTTCAGGCAGTGTATAGCATCACTATTTGCCTTCCCTACTCCACAAGTGAAATACACGATGCAATATTAGCCAGTCTTTCCACTTTAAGCCCATTTACCCATCTTCCACCAACACCAAGACAGAAAAGGAGGCTCTGGGCATTCCAATGCTACCCCACTTCCTCTCCAAATGCACCAATTACCCCATGGTAATCATCTGTCCTCCCAAGGACCCTAATGTCCCTTCCCACCACCAATGCAGCCCTGATCTCTTCACTTACAGTTACCACCCTGTGACTAAGCATTTAAACAGCAGCACTGCCCCATTGACTACTCCCATCTTCAATTAAAATCCTGCTTTACTATATATTTTTAAATTCATTTTACGGGATGTGGATAGGGCTGGTTAGGACAGCATTTATTTCCCATCCCTAATATATGGAAGGCCTGGGAGCCCTTTACATCCCACCAAAAGTGAAATCCCACTCTGTGTTGCTCAAGGCATGTCTTTGCTCACCCCTCACAAATTAAAATTCAACAAAGCCATACTGAAGACATCATCCCGCTATAAACCACCATCATCAGCCTGCAAGAAAATTCTAAAGAAGTATTCACCACTCAGTCCAATAGTGAAGGAAATCGGAGCCTGGATAAGGAAAGAGATGATCCTTTTCCCCTGTCTGGCAGAGGAGGAAAGGTCTTCCCCACTCCCCTCCCAGGCTGAAGTAAAGGCCTGTGCCTGATGGAACGAAAGAGAACATCCCCAGGAGAAGAGCTTAATTTACTTCCCCATCCCTCTTCTCATCCCCATTTCATTCTACTGCCCATCTCCTTCCTCTCCTGTCCCCCATCATGCCTTATCTGCTCCTCATCACCCACTCTCTCCTTCCTCCTAATCGTTGCCTCATTCCAATTATCCACCTGTCCGCTAACCCTTATTTGAATATTATACTTGGTTTTGACTTCTTACGTAATCAACAAGTTTTAAAAAAAAATGAAAGTTTTCGTTGTGTGTAAGTTTTAAATGGTGGACACATTTATTTGCATTGAGACACAAAGAGAAAACAGACATTCGAATAAAACTCTCCAGTCTTATCACAGGAATTTGACAATCACCTTGCAACATTTCTAATTACACAATGGCTAACACCTGAAGTAATAATCTATTCCCAAAATTTTGCATCAACTTCAGGAATACAAATAGTGCTCCAGGAATATTTGGGCAATTTTAACACCAGTTTCCACTTACTGATTGGACCACTTCAGATGGCGCAATCATTTTGATGCATTACTTTTGCTTACTCTACAGCCCAAGACAAAATGCCATTCTGTAACTACCTACAGTGAACAATGAATATGAGTTAAAACTTCTACAAATCAGATTTTCTCAATGGCATAATATGCAAATTTCCTTTCACAAATCAGCACATTTTAAAATGGAAAGATTAGATATTGCTGAAAATATATTTACACAAAAGACCAGATGAAACATTAAACCCGAGACCTCATCTGCCTTCTCAGGTGGACGTAAAAGATCCCATGGCACTATTTTGAAGAACAGCAGGGGCGTTTTCCCTGGTGTCCTGGCCAACATATATCCCTCAATTAACATCACAAAAATGGATAATCTGGTCATTATCAATTACTATTTGTGGGAGCTTGCTGTGCACAAATTGGCTGCTGCATATCCCTACATTACAACACTAACAACCTAAGTCCCTAAGTGGTCCAGGGTTAAATCTACCTCAAGTGTGACAATGACAACTGGGTCAATGATTGATTAGACTGACAGATTCATGCAGAACGATAGCATATGTTACTGGACTAGTAAACCAGAGTCCTGGACTAATGATCCCAAAAAAATATTCTGCCATGGGCTGTTGTGGTCACATCCTTCCTGTAATGCGATCAGAACTGTACACAGTACTGCAGTCGAACTATTAGTTTATACAGTTTTAGCCTAACTGCCCTGCTCTTGCACTGTAGACCTCAGCCAATAAAGGAAAATATTCCATATGCTTTCTTGACCACCATCTCAGCCCTGCTACCTTCAGGGAGCCTAAATAGCCAAGTGGTTATGGTACTGGGTTTGTAACCCCAAGATCAAGAGTTCAAATCTCACAATGGCAAACTATGAAACAATGTAACTTCATCTGAAACAGATGGAAACGGGTTTGTACTCAAAAGAGTTACAGCCACTCTGTTCCTCCAGGCTTCTCAGAGCCCTATCCTTGTTTATTCCCTTGCCTTGTGTTCCTTCCCCAAATGCATTATCTCACACTTCTCCGGCTTTAATTCCACCTGCCATTTTTTTGCTCAACTGACTAGTCCATTGATATCTTCTTGTGGTCTAAAGCTTTCATTCTCACTACTAACCATATGGCTAATGTTCATATCATCCACAAACTCAATTTAAGTCCAAATCATTGATATATACCAGAAACAGCAAGGAACCCAGTATTGAGCCCCTCTGGAACCCCACTGGAAACAGCCTTCCAGATACAAAAACACCCATCAACTACATTATTGTCCAGAAAGTCAGTTGGCGCGGGATCTTACTTGAGCCAATCTTTATACACTTTCATTTGTTCACATAGTTACAGATTACAAGCAAGCACTTCCTAACCAGTTTAAGCCAGCGTCTATTTTTAGGGGCACAAGTGAACTCCCATTTAATGTCATAATTAGTATGCAATTAACAGATCACAACCCTTTGCTTTCTGCCACTGAGCTGATTTTAGACCCAACTTGCCACCTTCCCTTAGATCCCACAAGCTTTTAGCTCTCTGACTAGTCTGCCCGGTAGGACATTGCTAAAATCCATATTGACTACATTCAATGCGCTATCCTCATTGAGCTCCTTATTACCTCCTTGATTAATCCATCTCTCCCTAAAATGACTATTTATGTTCTCAGAAATTTTTCTAATAATTTTCATACCACAGGTCATGCTGACTGGCCTGCAATTACTCGGTCTGTCCCTTCCTCCCTTTTTCAACAATGGTACAATGTGGCAGTCCTTCAATACCATGACTGTAGCGCTCGCTAATGCCCTCTAGGGAAGGAAATCAGCCGTCCTTACCTGGTCTGGTCTACATGTGACCCTAGGCCCACAACAATATGGTTGACTCTTAACTGCCCTCTGAAATGGTGTGGCAAGCCACTCAGTTCAAGGGTAAATAGGGATGGGCAACAAATGCTGGCCTTGCCAGCGATGCTTACCTCCCATGCAAAAATAAATAAAAGGACTAAAAAATGCTGGTTGGAGCCTCTGTTATTTCTCCCATTAACAGCGTGGGATAATACCATACAGGCCTGGTCATTTACCCACTTTTAAGGATGCTAAACACCTTAATGTTTCCTTCTTCACCATGCTTATTCCATTGAATATTTCAGACATCCCCCTCCTTAACTATCATGCCTTCTTCATTATTCTCTTTTGTGAAAACTGACGCAAAGCATTAATTGAGAACCATGCCGGTGTCTTCTGACTCTACACACGTTTTTTTTTGGTCTTTAATTGGCCCTACTCTTCCCTTATTTATCATCTTGCTCTTTGTGTATTTATAAAATATAAATTTGGGTTTTCCTTGATTATTTGGCAGTAATTTTTCATGCCCTCCCTTTGCTTTCTTAATTTTCTTTATGATTTAATTCCTGCACTTCCTAAACTCCTAAAGGCTTTCTGTAATATTGAACTCTTAGCATCTGGCCCAAGGTTTTTTTGCCCTTTCCTACCCTGCAAGCTTTTGACATCCAGGCAGGTCTAGATTTGAGAGTCCAGCCCTTTTACTTTAGGGGAACATTTTTAATCTGAACCCTTTCAGCTCCTCCTTGAATGCCTCACTTCTAGTAGTTGGCTCCGGTCCACGTTTACCAAATCACATACCAGCTTAGTACAATCAGCTTTTCCCCCATATGAACCGAGCTGTTGAACTCTCAGCTGGGAGGTGCAACTGGCAGCTAGGAGGACCACAAGTCACGTAAGAATGACGACTCAAGTTAAAAACAAGGTTAAACAAATATGAAGTATGTCACAGAAAAGCACCAGTCAAGCAACAGCACAGGGCTGTGTAACAAGTAAGTTTGAAAGCAATGTTCCAGGAAGCACTGCTTACACATATTCTCCCACCGAAATCCTTGAGGATGAAGGTGGTTTTACTGTGGAGCTTTATCTTATAGTATCCCTTTCTACATTGAAGGCAGTTAACACAGACACGAGATGGCTTCTGTTGCTAACGCCAGAGCAATTAAAAAAAGAGCATAAAGAAATTGTTGGACCACAGAAAACATGGAGGAAACAGATTAAATCTATTAAACAGATCAATGATATCCTGCCTCTTCCTCCACAACCACCTCCCTCTCCACTCCAGTACTAAATAAAGGAACAGGTTTATAATCACTGTTTTCCTCTTCAAGGAGCAAGAACTCAGCCAGAGGAAAATCTATTTCAAACAGGATTGCAGAATACAATTATCCAGCACGACATACAGAAATAAATATTTTTATCATAGTATCGTTACAGTGCAGGAGGCCATTCGGCCCATCGAGTCTGCACTGGCTCTCTGAAAGACCATTCTGCACATCCCACTCCCCTGCCTTACCCTCATAACCTTGCACATCCTTTAATATATAAAAAGTGAAAAATGTATTCTCAACAGGAGAATTGGCACCACTTCACTCGCAATCCTCTAATTTGACAAATATTCCTAAGCAGTGCAACAGCACGTGGTGGAAACATATTCGTTGTGCTTTACCCTCTTTGAGCGCAATCCTTGATTGACATGATAGGAGATGCAATGTGGAAATATCTAATCTATTTGATTTTTCTGATGGAATCACTAAGAAAGTAGTTGAGTATCTATGGATACTGACAAGGGCTTCCTGAAGACATTTCATAAAACTCCACATGTGATTCTTAGCAAAAATTATAAGTCTATCTCTATTTTTTTTTCCTCTGATAGGGTTGACTATTGCTTAGGGAGGTAGAGGACAGGGTAGGAATAAAGGGTTCTTTGAATGGTAAGCATTGTTTCCCAGGGATATTTTGGCTATGGGTACCCACATGGGCCCCAGCTATGGGTATGTGGAACATTCCTTGTTCCAATCCTACTCCGGCCCCATCCCACAACTCTTTCTCCGGTACATCGATGACTGCTTCGGTGCCGCTTCATGCTCTTGTTTGGATCTGGAAAAATTTATTAATTTTGCTTCCAATTTCCACCCCTCCATCTTTATCACGTGGTCCATCACTGACACTTCCCTTCCCTTCCTTGACCACTCAGTCTCAATTTCTGGTGATAGATTGTCCACCAATATTCATTACAAGCCTACCGACTCCCACAGCTACCTTGACTACAGCTGCTCACACCCCGCTTCCTGTAGGACTCCATCCCATTCTCTCAGTTCCTTCACCTCCATCGCATCTGTTCTGATGATGCCACTTTCCAAAACAGTTCCTCTGACATGTCTTCCTTCTTCCTTAACCGAGGTTTTCCACCCACGGTGGTTGACAGAGCGCTCAACCGTGTCTGGCCCATTTCCCACACATCCACCCTCACACCTTCCTCTCCCTCCCAGAACCATGATAGGGTCCCCCTTGTCCTCACTTATCACTCCACCAGCCTCCGCGTTCAAAGGATCATCCTCTGCCATTTCCGCCAACTCCAGCATGATGCCACCACCAAATACATCTTCCCTTCACCACCCCTGGCTGCATTTCGCAGGAATCGTTCCCTCCGGGACACCTTTGTCCACTCCTCCATCACTCCCTACACTTCAACCCCCTCCCACAGCACCTTCCTGTGTTGCCCCTTTACTTCCCCCCTCCTCACCATCCAAGGGCCCAAACACTCCTTTCAAGTGAAGCAGCATTTCACTTGCACGTCCCTCAATTTACTCTATTGCATTCGCTGCCCCCAATGTGGTTTCTTCTACATTGGAGAGACCAAATGCAGACTGGGTGACCGCATTGCAGAACACCTTCGGTCTGCCCACAAGCATGACCCAGACCTCCCTGTCGCTTGCCATTTCAACACACCACCCTGCTCTCATGCCCACATGTCCGTCCTTGGCCTGCTGCATTGTTCCAGTGAAGCTCAATGCAAACTGGAGGAACACCACCTCATCTTCCAACTAGGCACTTTACAGCCTTCTGGGCTGAATATTGAGTTCAACAACTTTAGATCATGAACCCTCTCTCCTTTCCCACCTCCTTTCTGATCCCCCTTTTTCCAATAATTTATCTTTATTTTTCTTTTCCCACTTATTTCCATTATTTTTAAATGTATTTCCATCCATTGTTTTATCTCTACTTTTTATCTCTTCCTTTTAACCTATTTCGATTCCCCCCCACCCCACCCCCAGTAGGGCTACCTGTCCCTTGCTCATCCTGCTTTCCACCCTTAATGTCCCCGTTAGCACATTTCTTAGCTAATATCACCACCGTCAACACCTCTTTGTCCTTTTGTCCATGACATCTTTTGGCAATCTCCACCTATCACTGCCCTCCCCCACCCCACCCATTAAACCAGCTTATATTTCACCTCTTCTCTATTTTTTTTTAGTTCTGAAGAAGTCATTCGGACTCAAAACGTTAACTGCATTCCTCTCCACAGATGCTGTCAGACCTGCTGAGTTTTTCCAGGTATTTTTGTTTTTGTTCTAGATTTCCAGCATCCGCAGTATTTTGCTTTTATCTTTTGGGTGTATTGGCTGAAGCAATATAGAGGTTTGTATCCAAATTTGTTGGTGACATTTGACATCAAGTTGTGTAAATGGGAGTAGAATGTTTCAAAGGGATATAGATAGATTGAGTGAGTAAAACCATGGCACGTGGGGAGTTCAATGTGGGAAAGTGCGAAGCCATCCACCTTAAATTAGAGAAAGACATGCGGAAATATTTTGTTAGTGATGAGAGATTAAGAAATGTTGAGCAAAAGGATTGGGTCCATGTACACGAATAACAAACAAATGCATAACTTATAGTTATAAAGCGCCTTTAATTAAAACACCTCAAGATACTTCACAGGAGTGTTACCAAACAAAGTGCCACACCTAGCCATGTAAGGAAATAATAGGTCAGGTGACCAAAAGCCTGGTCAAAGAGATATGTTTTGAGGTGTGCCATAAAGGAGGGAAGAAAGGAAGAGAGTCAGAGAGGTGTAGGGAGCAAATTCCAGAGCTTGGGCCTAGGCAACTAAAGGTACGGCCACCAATGGAGGAGTTACTATAATTGGGAATGCACAAAACGCCAGAATTAGAGGAGCATAGATATCTCAGAAGGTTATGAGACTGGAGGAGATTAGAGCTAGGGAGGGGCAAAGCCACGGTGGGATTTGAAAACAATGATGACAATTTTAAATTCAACACATTGCTTGACTGGGAGCCTATGTAGGTCAGCGAGCACAGGGGTGAGCAGGACTTGCTGCAAGTTAGGACACAGGCAGCTGAGTTTTGGATGGCATGGGTTTACCTAGATTAGAATGTAAGACACCAGCCATGAGTGCATTGGAATAGTCGAGTCTAGAGGTAACAAAGTGCAAAAATGCTAACGAAATGTTGGCCATTATCTAATGGAATTCAAAAGTGAGGAAGTGATGCTTCTGTTGCACAGAATTTAGTCAGATCCTGTCCTCTGGAGTGGCATACTCAATTTTCGGCAGAATCTCAAAGATTTTGCTTTGGAAGGGACACCACTTCAGGATTTAGCAGATTAAATTACGAGGACAAGTTGCACAACCTCGACTTACATCACCTCAAGCATAGATGGTTTGAGCTAATCAAGGTATTTAAAATAAATAGGAATTCAGTAGGGTGGATACAGAGAAGCCATTTCATTTGATGGGCAAGTCTATAACATAAGAATATAATCGTAAAATGAGAGCTCGGCCAGTCAATCGTGAAATCAGGAAGCACACCTCCACAACATTTGAGGATTTAGATGAGCAACTGAAACCCCATAGCATACAGGGCTACCGGCCAAGTGCTGGAAAATGGGATTAGGATAGGTGCTTGATAGCCGGCACAGACACGATGGTCCTGTTTATGTGCTGTATAACTCTGACAATTTGCCACAAACGGTACTGAAAATCTTGAGCTGCCTGCCTCCCTCCCCCACCCAGAAGGTTGCAAATTCTGGACCAATTTAAATTTTTTAAATGAGATCAATAGATTTTTGTTAGGCAAGGGTGTCAAGGGAAATGGAGCAAAGGCAGGCAAGCGAAGATGAAATACAAACCCCTCATGATCTAATTAAATGGTAGAACAGGCCAAGGAACTAAATGATCCACTTGTGTTCCTGCTCCTTTCAGTTCTGACAAAGAGAATTATAATTGGAAATTAACTTATTCCTCTCTTCATAACTGTTGCCCTGGTATTTTTAGAATTTTTTTAAATTACAAAATAAAAGTTTAATTCTTCTGAAAAGCCAAGAATTTAAAGCAGCATAAGGAAGACATTAAAAATTTAACCATTGAACCCAAGCCAGTGTTAATGAAAATGACAATAAATATGAAAACTATTTTTGTCAATGCTACAGCGACATTTACATTAAGATACTGGTTCTCACCAGCAAGACAGAGCACTGGATATTCACTAATAGTGGAATTTCATAACTTACCATGTAAATCATATAAAACAGGGAACAACCATTTGGCCCATTATGCTTGTACCAGTTCTTTGAAAAAACACTATCAAATTAGTCCCACCATCCTCCCCTTACCCAAATAAGCTCTGAAAATTCACCCCTCGCTCCCACCAGTTCAAGTATACAACTACTTTACTAGCGAAAGGATCACTGCTTCAAAACAATCACCAATAGTCCAATGGAATTAGAAAAACAAGTACTGGAAAACACACAGCATTTTCAGTTTTTGCTTCAGATTTCCAACATTAGTACTTTGCTTTATTATAAAGAAATAAAGATTCATTTAAATATTTAGCGTGTCTTGGTTGATTTACGTCTGTGAAAAAAAAAGACACTAGTCTGGAAAAAGGGCTGTTTGCAGCTTTGAATGCATTTTCACACACTGAACACTAGAGTGTAGCCAACCCTGCGGGAGTGCACAGCTCAAGTAAAGCTCACACCCTTTAAGGGGGGGGGGTGGCGGAAGAAGAGAAATGTGAGGACGCCAGGGGGTGGGAAAAGGGAAAGAAATAAGATTTGGCAAAAAAAATCAGAGTGAAAGAAATAAAGGCAGGACTCGTAAGGGCCCAAACAGGCAAAAGGGAAGATATTTAAGTAGGCTATTTATCCTTGGGCCTTGTAGCTGTTGTTGAGCCTCCCTCTCCCCCTGCTTGCCTGCATGGCCCTCGCCAGGCTAGCCTCTTATATAAAGCCTCTCATTGTGACGTAGGGCTGGCAAGCACATCCCCACCAGACAACCGAGATTATAATAGAGGATGCTGGCTAGGAGAGGGAGAGAGAGGAGAGAGAAGAGGGAAGGAAGGAGGAAGGCCACTCACTACCCCACCCCCAGCACAAAACATTAAGCTTATGGAACACCAACCGGGCACTGCAAAGGCCAAATTGCAGAGTGGCCGTGAAAGGAGAGAGGACAGAGCAAAATCATCAAAGGCTTGGGGCCCTGAGAAAGGGGAGAGAAAGACTCTCCCACTCCTCTCCTTCAACCAGACCAGCAACACCAAATAAAAACCAGCCAGAAAACAAAATGGTTCAGCAGCACAGTGCAGCAGCCTCCATCTCTGAGTGTTCCTCTAGGGGATCAGCAGGAGTGTGTTGGTGTTTGGATTTATTCTATGTTCTAGTTGGAGTTTTTTTTTTAAACAATCTTCATACATTTATCTTCAAAGATAAAATTTTAAACAACTTGAAATCTGAGGGGAGTTGGAACATGATGAAATCTCAAAAGAAACTTCAGGGTTGTCTTGGCTTCGAACTTGATTCCCTCCACACACACACACACACACACACACACATCCACTGCTGAACTTAAATTTTCAGATTAAAGCACCTCATGAATTTGACTTTTTTTTTTATTCAGTCACCTTCACAAACACAGCATTTATTTTGCTTAAATCGTTTTTTTTTTAAATCTTCAACCAAACACTTGAATTATTCCCCCACTTTCCCCCCTCCCCTCCACCCCTTTCTTTCCCAAGCCACTTTAGAAAGCACCACAAGTTAAATGTATTTTCTACTCTAGGCAAACATTGAAGAGAGATGGGGGGGTGGGGAGAGAAGAAGAGGAGGGGGTGGAAATGTGTCTTTTCACCAGCCATTAAAGAAAAAGTAAAACTCCAAGCCACAGCTCTTGCAAAACAAGAAATCCCCTGCAGCTTTCATTATTTCTTTTTTGCTTGCTTTG
The DNA here is from genome assembly GCF_017639515.1 of Carcharodon carcharias. Lineage (NCBI taxonomy): Eukaryota > Metazoa > Chordata > Chondrichthyes > Lamniformes > Lamnidae > Carcharodon > Carcharodon carcharias. The sequence continues at coordinate 104,475,503 of NC_054486.1, forward strand.
CTCCACTTAAAAAATAAACTGCTTGGGGAAGGGACTCAGATCTTGTTTTTTTTTTAAAAAAAAACACAAAACAAAAGACAAGAATTATTATTTTTTTTCTCCTTCAGATTCCAACCACGTCCTTCTGAAGTTTTTTTTTTGGTTGTTTTGCTGATTTTTCTTTTCCTTTCCCCTGACTGGAAAAACAAAACGACTTTTCACATTTATAAATCTTTGTTTTATAAAAATGTTCCTTTTTTTTTTAAAAAAAATGCTCCATTTTGGAGGAAGGGGGGATGAGAGGGTGGGGGGGGGGGGGAAAGAGAGGGAGGGAGAAGAAATACCATCAGGTTTTGTTTCTTTTTTTTTGTTTTTTAAAAAAATATATATATTTTAAAAATATAAAATGGTTCCCATCTTAAAGTCTCTTTTATTTCGGAGGATAGAAAAAAAAACAACCACACTCAACACACAAAAAAAAATCTTACCACCGGGTTTGAGTTGGCCGAACTCGCCATGTGGAAACGGAGGAGAATTTAAATGAAATATCCAGATGAGGTGGGGTTTTTTTTTTTGTCAAGAAAAAGGCTTTTTTTTTTTCCTTATATTTAAACAAAAATAAAGATGCTATACATATATATTTTTTTGGCGGTGCTGCCTGGAGCGGGCTTGGGAAAGCCGTCCGTCCTCTTCCAGCGAGCGCTTATATACTGCCGAATGGAGCTTCAATTGCCGCTATAGGGAGGGTCGCGCAAATGAGGCGTTGCGTCAGCGCTCTCTCCCCTCCCCCATCGCCACTACCACTACCAGCAACAGCAGCAGACCGATGTCGCGAGAATAAGGCGGGAGAAGAGGCGGGGAGGGAAGAGACATCCGGGCCTCTCCGCCCGCCTCCGCTGAGGCATGTAGGGAGTTGTAGTCTTTCACGGCCTTTCGCCTGGCGGCCGCCCACCACCACCCCCCCCCCCCCCCCCCCGGGGTGCAATGGAAGCTAAGAAGAGGAGTCGTATCGGACTCTTGTTTCCCCCCCCCCCCCACCCCCCGCCGCAGAATTGCTGCCAGCCCTGTTGAGTTGTCCCAGCGCTATTTTTTTTTGCTTTTGGTTACCGGGATCTGGAGGAGTGTTCTCCAAGAGCATAGGCGCAAAATATGGAGTTAGGAAGGTGAAAGCTGGACAAACCCAGCAGGCCCGGCAGCATCTGTGGAGTGAGGAAACTGAGTTAAAGCTTCAAGTCCAATTGGACTGTTAGGAAACATGAAAGCAAAATGCTGCAGATGCTGGAGATCTGAAATAAACAAAACAGAAAGTTATGGAAAAGCCCAACAGGCCTGGCAGCACCTGTGGAAAAAGAAAAAAAAACCCAGAATTAATGCTTCGAGTCCAAAAGGACTCTCCTTAGGAACCGATAAGATGTGACTATATAAAATGTTGAATGGACTGGTGGGAATCGACAGAAACACGCACCTGTTGTCCTCCGCCAACGACAAAACACGAGGCAGCCATCCACACAAACTACAAAGACCATTTGTTTCCAAGACAGTGAATCAACAATCTTTGTCCCCGAGGACAATCCCACAATGGAACAAGCTGCCAAAGGAAATAATCACATCCCCATCACTTGAAATCTTCAAGACCCGTCTTTCGAGGGTTTCCATTTATCAGTTTTTCAGTACCATGACTACCAGGCGTCAGAAAGTCCTGCCTGGTTCAGCTGGCACTAGCCAGAATGTTGACGAAATGCAGAGGTTAGCCTGTGAACCAAAGCAGAAGCAGAAGGCAAAGAATAAAGGGTCCTAACAGCGTTGTGGGTGTAGCTGCACCACAGGGATTGCAGCGGTTCAAGAAGGCAGCTCACCACCACCTCGAGGGCAACTAGGGATGGGCAGTAAAAAAATGTTAGCCGAGCCACATCCCATGAAAGAATTAAAAAAAAGTCGTGTGGCGCTGTGGGTAGCAACCTCTGAGCCAGAAGCTCCGGGTTCGCATCCGTTTCGAGGACTTGGTGACTGTGGAACGTGCGCTCGTAATGCGATCAAGCAAGTTGATTGTCAATGTGCAAATCCTTCCAATGCACCCATGGCACATGATAAGAATGGGAGAGCCTCCTGGTCAGCCACACTTGGTGTGGAGTGGTGTCCCTTAAGCTATAGCTTCTAGTTTCAGGCTAGCAATCTGTCCCAGGGAAAACAAGCTAACGGAAGCATGAGCTTCATCTGTCTCAGGTGCCTCTAGATGTGGAAGTCTTGAAATAATAATAAAAAATGCTGGAAATATTCAGCTAAAAAAAGGTTGCTGCAAGACATACTGATTTCCATCTTCCACAGTATTTTGCTTTTGGATTAAAGGAAAACAAGACTTGCATTTATATCACGCTTTTCAAATTCATGCACAGCTAACTTCCACAAACAACAGTGATAAAGACCAAATAATCTATGTTGGTTGAGGGATAAATATTTACCAGGACACCAGGGAGAACCCCCCCAACCCCAATCCCCTGCTATTCTTCAAAATGTCAGTCATGGGATTTTTACACCTACCCAAGCAGGCAGATGAGGGGCACAGTTTAACATCTCTGCTGAAAGACAGCACCTCTACCAATACAATCTCTCTTTGGTGCTGCACTGGAATATCAAGCCTTGAGTTTTGTATTCAAATCCTGGAGTGGGACTTGAACCCAAAACCTTGTAATTCAGAGGTAAGTGTACTCCCAACTGAGCCAGGGCTGACACTCACCAGAAGGTAAAAGGGGATTTGGGCACAGGAATCAACTCAACCAGACCTTTCTGGCATTTATGCACGTTATCAATCTCCTCTCATTCCTCTAACGTTAGAAAGAAAATAAATACTTGCTTTTGAATAAAAATACTTGAAATGAGAACATTTGCAGAGCTATGGATAGTGGGACTAATGGATAGCACGGTCACAATGAGTTGAATGGCCACCTTCTCTGCTATATCATCTCTATGATTCTATATTGTGCATTTCAGGGCATGTGGGCATGATTGGTAAGACCAACATTTATTGCCCATCCTTGACTGAGAATGTGGAGCTGAGCCCCCTTCTTGAACTGCTGTGGTTCACATGATGTCAGTTCTACCACAGTGCTATTAGGGAGGGAGTTCCAGGTTTTTGACCCAGCAACTTTGAAGGAATGGCAATATATTTCCAAGAAAGGATGTTGAGTGGCTTGGGGGGGAAATTGCAGGTGCTGGTGTTCCCATGTGTCTGCTGCCATTGTCCTTCTACGTGGTAGAGGTCACGAGTTTGGAAGGTGCTGTCGAAGGAGCCTTGGTGAGTTGCTGCAGTGCATCTTGTCAAGGGTACACACTGCTGCCACTGAGCATTGGTAGAGGGATTAAATGTTGAAGTTGATGAATGGTTTGCCAATCAAACGGGCTGCTTTGTACTGGATGGTGTTGAGCTTCTTGACTGTTGTGGGAGCTGCATTCATCCAGGCAAGTGGAGAGTGTTCTATTATACTCCTGACTTGTGCCTTTTGGATGGTGGACAGGCTTTGGGGAGGCAGGAGGTGAATTCTCAACCTCTGACCTGCTCTTGTAGCCACGGTATTTATAGGGCTGGTCCAGTTCAGTTTCCAGTCAATGGTAACACCTAGGATGTTGATAGTGGGGAATTCAGCAATAGTAATGCCTTTGAGTGTCAAGGGGTGATGGTTAGACTCTCTCTTGTTGGAGATGGCCATTGTCTGGCACTTGTGTGGTGTGAATGTTAATTGCCGCTTACCTGAATGCTGCAGGTATGGACTGCTTCATTGTCTGAGGAGTCACAAATGGTATTGAACACTGTGCAATAAGCAGTGAACATCCTACTTCTGACCGTATGATGGAGGGAAGGTCATTGATGAAGCAGCTGAAAATGGTTGTGCTGAGGACACTACCCTGAGGAACTATTACAGTCTTGTCCTGGGGCTGAGATGATTGACCTCCAACAAACACAAGCATTTTATTCTGTGCTAGGTATGAGTCCAGTCAAGTGGAGAGTTATCCCCTGGATTTGCATTGACTTCAATTTTGCTAGGGGTCCTTGATGCTACACTTGGTCAAATGCTGCCTTGATGTCAAGGGCGCAGTCACTCTCACCTCATCTCAGGGTGCCCTAAAGCACTTTACAGCCAATGAATTACTTTTGAAGCATAGTCACTGTTGGAAAGTAAGAAGACAATTTTGTAGACAGCGCAAACAGCAATATGAGAATGATGTTGATTGAGGGATATATATTAGCCAAGACACCAGGGATAACTCCCTTCTTTGAAATAATACCATGGGATCTTTTAGATCCATCTCAGCAAGGACAGACAGTGGGCTAACTTTAACAGCTTATCTTAAAGGTAGAAGCTCTAACAGTGCAGCACTCCCGCAGCACTGTAATGGAATGTCAGACTGGATTTTTGTGCTCAGATCTCTGGAGTAGGACTGGAACCTATAACCTTCTGATTCAGAAGCAAGTATGCTACCAACTGAGCCACAGCCAACATAGCATAATAATGCCCAACTGAATTGCCTTTATTCTTTTTACCTTTCTGTGCTTGTATAATTTCTTAAACACATTCAGGATAGTATTCCAGGCACAGAGTAGCCAAATGAAAGGTAGATGGTGGAATAAAACTAAGCTCTCAATAAGGAGCTTTGCCCCAGCGTTTGGAAATTCTTTAGTGACTATGCTTCACTGATACATTATTTCGTCTCTCCACCCCCACCTCGAGCTGGTAATGATTGTTGTTAACAGTGCTTGTTGGTTCCATTACATGGCAGCCTCTTACTGTTTGCTACTGTCCACATTCATCAAGAACACTAACAAAAGGTAACTGACAACTTCAAAATAAAAACATGTCCCCTAAGGGCCTGGTCAAGCCTTGGAATGGAGTGCAGAGGAGATTTACCAGCATAAGAGACACTATTATGAAAAGATCAGAGGAGCTGGATTATTCTTAGAGCAGAGGGTAAGCAGAGATTTGATTAGAGGTGTTCAGGAATCCTGCGGTGGAATTCGCAGGAATCCTGTGACAAGTAACTCACCTCCTGATTCCCCAAAGCCTGGCTACAAGCCACAAGTCAGGAGTGTGATAGAATACTCTCCACTTGCCTGGATGGGTGCAGCTCCAACAACGCTCAAGAAGCTCCATACCATCCAGTACAAAGCATCCTGCTTGATTGGCAGGATCCACAAAAATTCACTCCCTCCACCATCAACACACAGCAGCAGCAGTGTGTACCATCTACAAGATCCACTGCAGGGATTCACCAAGGCTCCTTAGGCAGCACCTTCCAAACCCACAACCGCTACCATCTAGAAGGACAAGGGCAGAAGACACATGGGAACACCATCACCTGGAAGTTCCCCTCCAAGTCACTCACCATCCTGACTTGGAAATATATCGCCGTTCCTTCAGTGTCGCTGAGTCAAAATCCTGGAACTCCCTTCCTAACAGCACCATGTGTGGGTGTACCCACACCACATGGACTGCAGCTGTTCAAAAAGGCAGCTCACCACCACCTTCTCAAGGACATCTAGGGATGGGCAATAAATGCTGGCCTAGCCAGCAAAGCCCACATCCTGTAAAATAGATTTAAAAAAACACTAAGAGTTTTGACAAAGAGAGAAACGGTAGGAAGGGCAGTAACCAAAGAAGACAGGTTTAAAAGCAAAAACTATACATGCTTCAAATCTGGAATAAAACACTGGAAATAGCAGCAATAACCATAAAAACAGAAAATGCTCAGCAGGTCTGGCAGCATCTGTGGAGAGAAGCAGGGCAGTTCCAATGAAAGCTCATTAACCCAACATTGGTTTCTCTCTGTACAGGTGCTTCCTGAGTATTTCCAGCACTTTATGTTTTTAATTTCTGATTTCCAGCATCGGCAGTATTCTGCTTTGAATACTTAGGAGCATCTGTGGAGAGAGAAACAGTTCATATATCAGGTTGATGATGTTTCAAACTTTAATTCTTTTAATTAAATTAAAGTTGCTGAGTCCCACAGGCTGGTCTCTCATCAGAGACCAAGAGAGATGACTGAAGGTGAGTTTAACCTGAAGGTCACCACACCTCAGGCAAATGGATTACCTCAGCCAGCCTAAGAATTGAACCCACACTATTGGCAGTGCTCCACATCACAAAGCAGCCATTCAGCCAACTGAGCTGGATAATGAATGTATTAGCAAAGAGCAGGTGAATGAAATGGGTGTCAGTGTTCACTGCCAGAGGGCCATGAATCTTTGGAATTCTCTACTCCAGAGGGCAGTGAAGGCTGGGCATTCAATATATTCAAGGCTGATTTCGCCAGATTGTTGAACTCTAGGGAGTCATGAGTTATGGGGGTGGGGTCAGACGGGAAAGGGAGGTAAGGCCACGATCAGATCAGCCATGATCCTATTGAACTAATGAGCAGGCTTGAGGGGCCAAATGGTCTACTCTTGCTCATATTTCTTATGTTCTTGCTACTTTAATACAGGATGCAATGCTGGCAGGGTAAGAGGATTGAAAATTTGTTAACGTTTGTTTATATCTATGGGATGTGGGCTTTGCTGTTTGTATTCACTGGGCCTAAAGATGAAATAAAAACAAAAAACTATGGGAAACACTCAGCAGGTCAGGCAGATCTGGAGAGAGAGAAAGAGAGAGAGACAGAGTTAATGTTTCAGGTCAAAGGCCTTTCATCAGGATTCACAATGACTCAAATCTAAAGATGATACGTGGTAGTGGAAGGGCACTCACTTCCAAAAAACACTTACAGGTTAAGTACAAAATGAAGTATGTGCTGAGTCAAAGGAGGTAATCTGAGCAACCCAAAATGGGTGGGTTTGAGTGAGAAGTTTAAATTTTTTATATTCCCAATCTATCTTGAACTCACCCACTTCCAGAGTTAATTGAGGTGGGATGGAGAAGGGCTAGCCAATCCACTCCCAGTGAGCGAGTTGGTCATTAACAGTGTGTAAAGAGACTGCGTCCTTCCATTTGAACAAACTTTCTATTGAAACTCATGTTGGTCGGCCTCGGGGATCTCAGCAGTGAGAAGGGTGGGATCCAGAAGATGGGTGGCTTTACAGCATTGCCTGTGGCCTAGGAGGATCAGGAGCGTTTCCTCTAGGCCTGACAAACTATGCTGTAAACACCTCTCCCCGCCCACACCCGTGATCTGTCCAACAGCCACCGCGAGCGATCAGCCTCATGATCTCGTCCTACCCCCAACCATGGTTTGCCCCACTACAATCTCTCCCCTTCCCTCAACACTAGACCTCTTGAGGGCGATCACCCTTTGCCCCCTCACCCCTCCAATGTGGCCATGTGTTATAGGTTTACCTGCCTGATGGAGTGGGGCCTGTCAATCAGGCCAGCTCTTCAACTTAAACCTGGAAGAAAACCTTGTACTGTCTGACCTGCCATCTATAAATCTTTCCCCTATTCCAAACTCGTAGCCTCTGTGTCAGGTGCTTGTGCTCTCAATGTTGTGTGGGTTCAAGTCTGACCACTAGACTTAAATCTTTGAAAGTGGCAGGTCAGGTTAACAAAGTAGTTAATAAAGCATATGGGATCCTTGGCTTTATAAACAGAAGCATGGATGACAAAAGCAAGGAAGTTATGTTAAATCCATGTAAAACACTAGCTTGGCTGCAGCTGGAGCACTGTGTTCAGTTGTGGGCACTGTACTTTAGGAAGGAAGCAAAGCCTTTGGAGAGGGCACGGAAGGAATTTACTAGAACATTTCCAGGCACGAGGGGGCTTTCATGTGGATAGACTGGAGAAACTGGGGTTGTTCTGCTTAGAGCAGAGAAGGCTAAGAGGAGATTTAATAGAGGATTTTAAAGTCATGAAGGGTTCAATTTGAGTTAATAAACAGAAACTGTTTCCAATAGCTGAAGGATCGATAACCAGGGGTCTCAGAAGAATCAGAATGAAACACAGCCAGTGGTTAGGATTTGGAATGCGATGGCTAATAGGGTGACAGAAACAAATTCAATAGCAGCTTTTGCAAAGGAATTGGGTAAATGCTTGAAGAAGAAAAACATTGTAGGGACATGGGGAAAGAACAATGAAGTGGAACTAACTGGAAAGGGCTGGCGCAGAATCAATGGTCCAAATGGCCTTCTGTGCTGTGGTATTCTGTGATTAAAAGGAGTACTATATTTTCAGAGGTTTTATATATTTGAGGATGAGCAGCAGAGGTATTTTGACTATGGTTGCCAACTCTGGTTGGGCATATTCCTGGAGATTTCATCATGACTTTCAACAACCTCCACCCAATAAAACAGCCCTTTCGTCCCATCAACCAGATTTTTTTAAACAAAAAGTTAATAAATGAAAACGTTCAGAGGGAAGTTATAAAACAATGTCTTACTGCATTGATCTTTCTCCTGAGTTGCTCGCTCAAGAGCCCTAGAGATTAATTGATCCTTTCTGGAGGTTCTGAGACAATTAAGGCAGGCAGCTCTAATCCTGGTCAACATTTATCTCCCAACCATCATGACTAAAACATATTGTCTGGTTGTTCATTTTCAGAAAACAGGTTGGCTGCCAAACACTGACCACACTTGTAATCCATCACTTGTAAGGTCTTTCAGGATGTTCTAAGGATATGGAGGTAGGTAATAAGCCATAGTCCACGAGGGACTGTGGGCATCTCTCTCTATTTAGTTGGTTCCATAGCATGGGGCAGTCAAGGGAGCAGATCCCAAGTTTACCTCAGCCAGAACAAGAATCGAACCAGCACTGTTGGTGTTTTTCTGAACCATGCACTAGCCATCTAACCAACTGAACTAACCGTCCCCCTTCAGGGATGTGACAAATATATAAATTCAAACTCTTTTCTTCTTAAAGTTCTTTTGATTTTTGCCCAGAAGTAATCCATCACTTGTAAGAGGAGGATGTTTAACCCCTGATGGGGCGGGGAGTGGACGTGGGCTGGCGTGAAAATTCACACTGTCAGCTGGTGAGCCGGTTCCCAGGCTCCATCCAGTCCCTGGGCCAATTCCCTGGAGGTGGGTTAAGGTCGGCGGCAGGGGGTAGTCAGTAGGCTACCCACCCGTCAGATTCCACTAATTAATGGTCTATTATGGCCTAAAGTCAGAGACCGACTCGGATTTTCCAGTTGGCCTCCAGGTTCCTGAGGCATTGTGTAACAGTGTAACTGCCTGGAGGCAGCCTCCCAAGGGCACAAGGGCAGACCAGGGGGGCGGCAGGAGAGGCAGGTTTGGAGGTCCTTCTCTCTCTCTGCCTTCAGCTGCAGGCGGCCCTTTGATGGAGATTCCATTGCCCACCACCTGTAATGGCCCGATTTCTGAGGACTTTTTTTATTTTAGATCTTAAAAGCTGGAGAGAAGGCGCCTCTATCTTGGGGCGCCATCTCTCTCACTTAACTTGAAAAGCAACTGCTGCTGCTTCCGAGCTGGAGGGTCTCTTATTGGTCCTCCAGTTTCAAGAGCCTGCTCGTTGTCTTTAATTGAATGGCCAGCCTACCCTCTGGCCAGTAATTGGCCAATTTAGAGACGATCACAAAGAGTGACTGCTCCTGACAAGTACGAGCTTCTGACCCCCATTTGAGCCTGACGGTGAAATTCAGAAGCCCTGAGGAAAAATCCTGCCCAAGGTCTTTTGGAATGTTCCAAGGACATGATAAAGTGCTTTATAAATTCAAGTTCCTTTCTGCCTAAAGTTCTTTCAACTTTGCCCAACATTGTGCCTTAACCTATATTCTCCTCTAGAAAAATAACAGCTACATTTCTCCCATTAGCCAGACTGAGATTACCAATTCAGCCCATGTTGTGAGCCCATGTCCAAACTCACATCAAGCAGGCTCCTTACCAGTTATGGGGATAAAGAAAGAAAGACTTGTATCTATATCGTGCCTTTCATGACCTTATGGCATCGCAAAGCACTTTGCAGCCAATGGACCTGCTGTAATGTAGGAAACTCAGTAGCCACATTGTGGACATTAACATTATGAGTGCCTGTTTGGTCAGACCAGTCTGTCTGTTCCAGAGTCAAGCTACTGTATCATACAGTCCTCCAGGAGATGGCTACTCTATGACACTCATATTTATTAAGGACTGTGAAATAAAAGAGAGGGGGAAGGTTTACCAGCAACCCAGGCTCCCCCTGCCCCCTCCTCCAATGTGCTACAGAAATTAACTGCAAGACGTCTTTTACAATTTTTTTTATGGTTTCCCACCCAAACTGACAGACTGCCGACCTGCTAACCGAGATCATGAGGGAGTGAGGAGTTGGAGATTGTTGCGGGGGGGGGTGGGAAGTTGGGGATCGAAGAAGGGTGGGGAATGGAAGATTGCAGTGGGTGCTGGGGAACTTGGAGATCTGGAACTCACTGCCTGAATGGGTGCTAGAAGCAGAAGCCTTCATTGCATTTACAGAATACTTAGATATGCACCTGAAATGGTGTAACCCACAAGGCTTTGGACCAAGAGTTGGAAAATGGGTTTAGACTGAATAGCTCTTTTTCAGCCGACAAAGACAAGATGGACCAAATAGCCTTGTTTTGTGCCACAAATTTTATATTTTCTCCCTAAGCTTCTCTGCCTCTTTATCTCTCTCTCTCTCTCTCATCCTCTTAAGCTGCTACTTAACACTGAGCTCAATTGACCAAGCTTTCAATCACCTGTCCTAATATCTTCTCTTGCAGCTCAGTGTCAAAACTTTGTCTAATGATTCTCCTGTGAAGCACCTTGGGATAGTTTGCTACCTTAAAGGCGTTATATAACTGCAAAAGTTGTTGCTGTTACTAGGCTTATGGCCCCTCAAGCCTGCTCCGCTGTTCAATAAAATCATGGCTGATCTGCTGCCTTAACTCCATTTTCTCATCCTACCCTCACATTAATTTATTCCTTGAGATTCCCAAAAATCTGCAGTTTTGAATATATGCAATGACTGAACGTGCACAGCTCTCTGGTGTATAGACAGTCTTAGGCTGTTCAACCTTCATTGATTACATTCACAAGCAAGCACTTGCACTGCCTTTAAGTTAAGCCTTATTTACAACTTACCCAAACGCCCACATGAATCTGTTGCGCCAGGAGCTGAAGATAGCTGAAACCTCAGTAGTTTCGAGTATGCCTGGTGATGATACTGCACCTGTGGCACAAGACAGCAACTTTGTGGAACACAGACACTGTTGCAAATTCAGTGGACTACACAAATCAATCTCCGTAAGCAAAAGTATTCGCAATGCCACAAAGGATCTGTTATATTAACTGCAGAAGATATACCGATTCACGGAAATCACCCAACTTTACAGTCCAGCTAACAAGATTGTGAATAGAAAAGGAAGAACTTGCATTTATATGTTGTCTTTCACCTCAGGATGTCCCAATGTGCTGTACTGTCAATGAAGTATTTTTGAAAGGTAGTCACAGTTGTAATGTAGTGCAGCTGCAATAAGACACCCTTGCTCCTGTACGTGTCCTCTCACAATGAAGGCCAACATACCATTTGCCTTCTTAACTGCTTGCTGCACCTGCATGCTTGCTTTCAGTGATTGGTGTACAAGGACACCCAGGTCCCTTTGTACGTCAACATTTCCCAATCTATCACTATTTAAATAATACTCTGCCATTCTGTTTTACCTACCAAAGTGGATAACTTCACACTTATCCGCATTATACTGCATTTGCCATGTATTTTCCCACTAACTCAATTTGTCTAAATTACCTTCAAGCCTCTTTACATCCTCCTCATCGCTCACATTCCCACCTAGTTTTGTGTCATCAGCAAACTTGGAAATATTACATTTGGTTCCCCCATCCAAATCATTGATCTATATTGTGAATAGCTGGTGCCCAAGCACTGATCCCTGCGGTACCCCACTAGTCACCGCCTGCCATTCCGAAAAAGACCCATTTATTCCTGTCTGCTAACCAGTTCTCAATCCATGCCAATATATTACCCCCAATCCCATGTGCTTTAATTTTGCACACTAACCTCTTGTTTGGGACTTTATCAAAAGCTTTCCAAAAATCCAAAGACGCCACATCTACAGGTTCCCCCTTATCTATTCTGCTAGTTATGTCCTCAAAAAACTCCAGATTTCTCTTTCACAAACCCATGTTGACTTTGTCTAATCCCGTTGATATATTCCAAGTGTCCTGTTATCACATCATTTATAATAGACTTTAGCATTTTCGCCACCACTGATGTTAGGCTAACCGGTCTGTGATTCCCTGTTTTTTCCCTCCCTCCTTTTTTAAATAGTGGGGTTACGTTTGCCACCCTCCAACCTGCTGGGACCATTTCAGAATCTACAGAATTTTGGAAGATGGCAACCAATGCATCCACTGTTTCCAAGGTCACCACCTTTAGTACCCTGGGATGTAGATTATCAAGCCCTGGGGACTTATCAGCTTGCAGCCCCATTAATTTCCCCAGTGCTATTTTTTTAGTAATGCTAATTTCCTTCAATTCCTTTTTCTCACTAAACCATTGGTTCCCTAGTATTTCTGGGAAGCTATTTGTGTCTTCCTCCGTGAAGACAGAACCATAGTAGTTAGCCTAGACTACATGTTCAAGTCTCTGGTCTGGGGATTAAAGCCGCAACCTTCTCACTCAGAAGCAAGAATGCTACCAACTAAGCTATGGTCAAGATATAAGGCCAGAAAATGTGGAGGGTAGAGGTGAAGGAGCAAATACTTAATGACCTGCTGAATCTTATCCAAGAAAGCAGAGACCTTTTCTTCAATGTTATAGCCCACTCAGACCTCATACCCTCATTATATTAAAGTGAGTTCCAGAGCTTGGGCCCAGGCAGCTGAAGGCATAGGCAGAAATGGTGGAATGATTAAAATGGAGAATTTTCAAGAGGCCAAAGTTGGAGGGATGTAGAGATCTCAAAGGGATGTGGGGTTGCATGGAGGAGGTAACAGGGGTAAGGAGGTCTGAAGCCATGTAGGGATTTGAAAACAAGGAAGAGAATTTTAAAATTGTGGCATTGCTAGATTGGCTGCCGCACTTCCTACATTACAATCAAAAGCTCTTCGTTGGCTGTAAAGTGTTTTGGGACGTCCTGAGGTTGTGAAAGGTGCTTCTGTTTCCGGGACACACAGCCTCTTGCAGCTCATTTATTTTTAAACAGAGAATCAACTTCTCCTATTGAAGGGAATGCTTCCTCTAATTTCTGGGGCCAGAATTTTACATCCTGTGGGCAGCCGCACAGCCAACCCATCCGACCTTGAAATAGCGCGAGATGACATCAGATGAGCATCCCGACATCATCGCGCACTCACACGCTACCTCACTTGGTGGACACACGTGGCAGTCAGAAGCATGCCTGCCAACCACTAAGCAATTAAGCGGGCAACTAAACCCATTAAGGAGATAATAAAAAGCAATGTTTAGCAGCCTGTCCACTTTTACGGTCAGCAGATGGGCCAATTGTCCAGGCAGCCTTTACATTTTTGCTTAAACCTCGATCCAGGGCAGGATGAAATCTTCGTTGGGGGCTGTTTCTTTATGAGGGATGCTTTCATGTGCTTGATTGTGCTGCATGGATATATTTTGCAGCATTTTTTGCTTTGTTTATTGTGCGGAGGTCTGCAGCTCCCTGAGGCTCAGTCGAAGCGCTCACCAGCACCCGGGGTAACATCAGCGTCCACTCTCTTCCCGCTCCCACCGGCAGTGCTGAGCCTTTCTCAGCGCACGTTTCACGCTAGCTGGCTGTTAATTGGCCAGCCAGCATGAAACAAAGGTCAGGGGTCAATCGCGATTGACGAGCAAAAAATTCAGGCCTAGGTTTAATTAAGGCTTATACAGTATTTGGGTCATTTCTGGTTCTGGGATTGGATTCTAAGTTATGACATTTACTTTTGGCATCTCTGCCTTTCAGCATTTTAACAATCCCAATTGATTTTTTTTTCCTTCAATGAAAACAAATCTAGTTCTGCAAATCTCTCTTTGTATGTTGTTGATTTGTGGTTCTCAATTTTTTTCATCTGCAGCCCAACTTAGGCAGGGCAGGAGAAACCATGGGACGACCAACCGATCCTACCTCACCCACTTTTGCTCACCACCATAAAAAAAACCACTCCACCCTGCTTTCTTGCCCACATGTCTGTCCTTGGCTTGCTGCATTGTTCCAGTGAAGCCCAACGCAAACTGGAGGAACAGCACCTCATCTTCCGTCTAGGCACTTTACAGCCTTCCGGACTGAATATTGAATTCAACAACTTTAGATCTTGAACTCCCTCCTCCATCTCCACCCCCTTTCCGTTTCTTCCCCCTCCCTTTTGTTTTTTTCCAATAATTTATATAGATTTTTCTTTTCCCACCTATTTCCATTATTTTTAAATCTATACCTTTTATGCCCTGTTAGTCTTATTCCACCCCACCCCCCCACTAGAGCTGTACCTTGTGTGTCCTGCCATCCATTCTTAATTAGCACATTCTTTTAGATAATATCACCACCTTCAACACCTCTGTGTTCTTTTGTCTGTGACATCTTTTGATTATCTGCTCCTATTACTGCTTGCTTGTCCATACAACCACACCGCCCCCCCCCACTTCTCTCCCCCCCACCCCCCTCCTTAAACCAGCTTTTATTTCACCCCTCTCCTATTTTTACTTAGTTCTGTTGAAGGGTCATGAGGACTCGAAATGTCAACCTGGTTCTTCTCCGCCGATGCTGCCAGACCTGCTGAGTTTTTCCAAGTAATTCTGTTTTTGTTTTGGATTTCCAGCATCCGCAGTTTTTTGTTTTTATATATGCATGAGAGTTTAAATCAATCTCATTAACATCTGACCATGTGATCTCCTGGACATGTTTTGATCACCTGAGAGGATCAGAGCAGAATTTTCCAGAACACATTTTTCCTTTATTGGCCCTGTGTCGGGGTGGTGGTGGAGGAGGGGGTTCCATTTTTTGCCTCTCCCAGGAAATTGCATGGCTATGGGGAGGAGGTGAGGGATGAGGTGGGGGTGAGGCGGGGGGTGGGGGGTTGTTGATTAAGGTATAAAATGTCCAGTCATAATTCTCCACTATTATGAGTATGGGGCAGGCAGGCTTGATGGAGCAGCTGGTCTTCTTAGGCCCCTCATTTGTTACATATTTGTAACTAACTTGAAGTTTTAGGGATTTCAAAGAGGATTAACAAAATTAATCCAAGGCAAAGTGCGAACTAATAAAGAACAAGGAGAGACAATATAAATAGTACAATTCTAAATGGGGTGCAGGAGCAAAGAGACCTGGGGGTATTTATGCACAAATCGTGGAAAGTGGCAGAAAGTGATTAAAAAGGCATGTGGGATCCCTGGGCTTTGGCACCAGATGGTTAGAATACAAAAGCAAGGAGGTTATGATGAACCTTTATAAAATAGCAGTTTGGCCTCAAGTACAATATTGCTTCCAATTGTGAGCACTGCAGTTTAGGGAGAATGCGAAGGCTTTAGAGACGGTATAGAAAAGATTTACCAATAATGGTCCCAGGGGTGCGGAACTACAGTTAAGTGGATAGATTGGAGAAACGAGCTGTTGTCCTTAAAACAGAGAAGGTTGAAAGGAGATGTGATAGAGATGTTCAGAATCATGAGGGATCTAGACAGAGTGGATAAGGAGAAACTGTTCCCATTGGTAGTAGGGTCAAGAACCAGAGAACACAGGTTGAAAGTGATTGACAAAAGAGCCAAAGGCGATATGAGGGAAAAATGTTTCTACACAGTGAGTGTTATGATCTGTAATGAATTGCCTGAGAATGTGGTGGAGGCAGATTCAATCATGGCTTTCAAAGAGAAATTGGGTCAGCACCTGAAGAGAGAAAAGTTGCAGAACTAAGAGGGGGGTGCGGAATGGTCAGGGAAGTAGCCAAATTGCTCTTGCAGGTAGGTGGCTGACACGGGTTGAGTGGCCGGTCCTGTGCTGTAATCAGTCTATGATCCTATAATTATAAATCACGCATCTTAAGTACCTAGAGCTCCAGTAACAAAGCAATCAAATCAGAGGATGAAGGAAATCAGGCACAGACAAAGGTAATACTTGGAATATGTTGACAAAGATTATTCCTAAAATGGATAGTAAAATACATAGATTCTTTAGTGTGATGTTATTTAGCAAGTGTCATTCTGTGGCCTCAATACAACAACAACAGATTGCATTTTTACAGACCTTTAAAATATTGAAGTATCCCAAGATGCCAAATCACATAAAAAGATAATATAGTTCCTATAGATACCAAGGGATAATGGGGATAGCACAGGAAAATTGCATTGAAGTAGAAGATCAGCCATGATCTAGTGGCCTAATCACGCTCCTATTTCCTGTTTCTATGTTCCGATGAAGACAGAGAGGTAGGTGTTAAGGAACATCTTATGGGAGAAGAGAGAGATAGAGAGGCCAAGTGGTTTAGGGAGAGAATTCCAGAGCTTAGGGGCACATGCAGGCAGCTGAAGGTGAGACGATTAAAACTGGGAATGTGCAAGAGACCGGAGTGGACCAAAAAGGTGCAAGAAAGCCCAATAACAAGACTGAGAAGAGAATATTGATTCCTGGGTTATAGCAGCAGCTTTTCAGATGCAAAGTAAATTCTGTGGAAAAGTATCAGGAACTGATTCAAAGGTAAAGAACAGAAGTCCACTAGAAACTTTAATTTCAGAAAGATATTTAAGTAAGAATGGTCATTTTTAAATGTTTTTCCTTTTGAAAAGTGCAACAAAAATGGCAGATGAAAGTACTTTCAAAAAGTGTTTTGATTGCCTTTATTTCTGCTTCTTCTGTTGGTAGATTTTGCAGAGTGGTAGTGCCTAGAAATTTCCTAACCATCTCACTAAAAGCGAAAGGACCAACCTTTTCAAGTTAGAAAAATTAAGGACACTCTAGAATGTAACTGCTGAAATTCTAGGGAATGCAAGTTAGTGGAGAAGTTTCAAATTATACTGGCACTGGAAGGTTGCCCGATAGGGTTTCATGGAATCTTACAGAAGGAGGCCATTCAGCCCATCCAAATTAGTCCCACCCTACCCCACCCTGTTGTCTTCCCATAGCCCTGCAAGTTCTTCCTTTTCAAGTATGTATCCAATTCCTGTTTGAAAATGACTACAGGTGTTGAGTCTCCTCCGATTGTGCTTTCAAACAGTGTGTTCCAGATCATCGTAACTCACTGAGTAAAAGAAATTCTCCTTGCCTGGTCCTGTGGACAAATATCTTAGATCTGTGTCCTCTGTTAACAGGATCCAAGCTGGTTGGTCAAGCAGAAACCAAGGCACAGAGATTTTCTTTATTGAGACAGTTTAGTGACTTGTTCAGTCTCACAGCTCTCCTCCCACACAATCCAGTGTCCCAGCTATCCCCTATTTATTGACTCTTTTGAGAAACAAAATCAATAAATTAAACTAAAAATCAAAAAATCAAAGGAATCTGCTATTTATATGTGCTCAAAGGAAATTAATACCCATCACCTGTTTCTCTTTACCTTAACAATGTAATTGACATTAACAAACCTTAACAATAAAATTGTTAGGACATTGACATCCTCTAGTTACCTACCCTCCTGCCAGTGGAAATGGTTTCTTCCTTATTTACGCTTATCAAAACTCCTCAGATAAGACCATACGACGTAAGAGCAGAAATAGGCCAATCAACCCATTGGGTCTGCACCCCCAATCATTGAGATCATGGCTGATCTAATAATCCTCAACTCCACTCTCCTGCCTTGTCCCCATAACCCTTGATTCCCTCACTGATTAAAAATCTGTCTATCTCAGCCCTGAATATATTTAATGACCCAGCCTGTACAGCCCTCTGTGGTAAAGAATTCCACAGATTCACTACTCTCTGAGAGAAGAAATTCCTCCTCACCTCTGACTTAAATGTGTCTATTAAATCTCCCTTTAACCTTTGCTCTAAGTAGAACAATCCCAGTCTCTCCACATAAGAGAGATTCCCCATCTCTGGTACCATTCTACAAATTCTAGGGGATGAAGGATATTCTCCAAAGGGATTTTTCGATAAGAGCAGATGGAAAGAGACAGACACAATGAAATGTCAGACTCAATCTAAAGAGGATGTGCTTCTTGACACTGAAAAAAAGATCACTTTGAAATCTGATCCAATCAGTCCTTTCACATAAGGAATGAGTCCTGTTATTTTAGTCCCACTGTCTCCTAGTTTCAATATCTAATGCACTTAACATTTATACATAATTAATCACAGCTCAAGTCATTGAGGCTGTAAATATTGACTTCAAGTTATAAGCAATGGGAGTGTAACCAGATCTTGGCTGCAGCGTATAACTCCATCTCTGCATCTTTGTAAATTAATCCAAAACTGGGGCTCATCAATATAACATGTCACTAATAAACCCATTAAGGAATTCAGGAGAAACTTCTTTACCCAGAGAGTGGTTAGAATGTGGGACTTGCCACCACTAGGAGTGATTGAGGAGAATAGCATAGATGCCTCTGGAATGCACTGCCTGAAAGCAGATTCAGTAGAATTGGACAAATCCTTGAAGAGGAAAAAAGCAATCGCAGGGCTAAGGGGCAAGAAAAGGAGAGTTGGATTAATTGGACAGCTTGTTCAAAGAGCCAGCATAGGCACAAGGCCAAATGGCCTTCCTCTGTGCTGTATTACTCTCGGAGACATGGATCCGTTTTGGAGCTGGGATTGGAGGTGTTTGAAAGCTAAATGAGAGGCTGAGTAAATTGAATCTAAACTCTCTGGAGTTTAGAAGAATGAGAGGCGATCTTATTGAAACATAATTCGTTCTGAAAGAACTTGATAGGGAGACGCTGAGATTGTTTCCGCTGGTCTGGGAATCTAAAACGCATGGTCCCTAGATAAGAGACCAATTATTTAGGACTAAACTGAGGACAAATTACTTCACTCAACTGACTGTGAATCTTTGGAATTCTCTACCCCACAGGGTTGTGGATGTTCCATCGTTGAATATATTTAAGCACTGATAGGCAGATTTTTTGGGAGAAAAAAAATCAAGGAATCAAGGGATATGAGGAGTGGGCTTGAAGCCCATGATTGTATTAAATTGTAAACCAGGCTAGATCAGCCCTATGCTCTACTCATGCTCCCAGTCCTTGTGTTCTACAAAGTAGCCCCACAGGATGGCATGTAGGTTCCATTGCTTTATTCCACTTCCTGCCCATTTTTGCATAGGTGGGATTGTGGAGGCTGGTAGGGGGGTAACCTATCAGGCTCATTAAGAACCAAATTGAGGCCAGTTAAAGGAAATCAGACTCCAGGTTCCTACAGATGACGAGGAAGGCGGGGGTGGGCAGTTCAGGTGCCTGGTGGCTGACATCCAGCAGCACGTTGGCAGGAGAGAAGGGCGCTGTGTTCCAGCAGGCCGAGAGGCCTTCTTCTGCCTGCCTGATGCTGGAGCAGCCTTGGGCCACCCTGCAGGGGTGTTCCTGTCCCTGCAGAGATAAGCTGGCAGCTGAATCTGTTCCTTAATTAAAGATTTAAAAATAGTTGGAGACAGGACGCCTCCATTTTGAAGCACCCTCTCTCTTACTTTCCATTGCCATCTACTGCTCCTTTCAAACTTTCAATCTCTGATTGACTTTACAGCCCAGCCATTAATTGGAAGTTATGCTGATTCTTTATAAAGCTCTGGTTAGGCGACAACTAGAGTATCACGTCCAGTTCTGGTCACCATACTTTATGGTGAGTGAGGGTCCTTGAGAGGGGCTAGACGAGATTTACCATAATGGTTATAAGATGAAAAACTTCACCTACAAGGTTAGGTTGGAGAAGCTGGGATTATTCTCCTTGAAGCAGAGAATATTGAGGGGAGATTTGATAGAAGTGGACAAGATTATGACAGCTTTAGATAATATCGGCTAGGAAAAGCTGTCCCCATTAGCTAATGGTATAAAGACTAGGCAACTCAGATTTTGGTAGGAAATTTAGACAGTTAGACAGTTTAAGTAAGTTATATTTGTATTTGTGGGTGTTAGAAATGAGTTTTAGCTTTAATATTTAAGTTTCTTTTGTATTTCTGTATCTGTGTGTTAAGAAAAAGTCAAGTTGAGTTTTAGTTTCACTTTAAATGGCGAAACCTGGGTTCTGGTTTCATTTTTTAGTGGACTCAGCAGGCCTAAAGCTGTTTGAATGCCTGCATTTCTAATGAGTTTTATGACTCTTGGGGAGAAGTTAAAGTAACCACAAGAGTAGAAAAAAACTGTGCCGATGCCTAGTGACAAGGGTCCAGAGAGGCAGGCCCCTCCCCACACACACACACACACACACACACACACACACACACACACACACACTCAGAAAAAACTAGAAGAAGCAGCTTGGCTTCAGTTGGAAACAGTTCCAGCAGAAGCAGGTTTCCCCAAAGAATCTAAAGAATGAAGTCCCCAAATCCAGGGGAGTGGAACAGGAGAAAGTCCCAAGAAGCTCTTCTAGTCCAAGGAAGGACAGGAACCTGGAAAAGGTCCTGTTAAGTGAAATTAAGACTGAGGAGCAGAGGAAGGCTCTAAGCTTCAAGGAAGAAAAACTGCAGGAAGCAGGTTTAAAGCAAAAACAGCTTGTGAGAAGTCGGAATGTCCAAACAGACAGCGGAAGGTCTGTAACTCTTCACTGCGGGCATATGAAGCAGTGGGGTGCTGTTGACATGGCTGAACATTTGAGAGAGAGTGCATGAAAGAAAGCTTGAATGCATGTGGTGACCCAGGGGAGAGGAACATTGGAAGGAGAGTTCAAAACCCTGGAGGTGGACCCTTGTGGAAGGCGTCTGAGAGAAAGCATCAGTTTAGGAGAAAACTCCAAAGTCAGTTCTTGGAGAATGGAGATTGGAAACCCTCATGTGAAAGATGGAGTTCGGTGAGACTGGTTGGCTCACGGTGTGACAAGTGTCTGGGGGGAGCTGATGAGAGATTCATGGCACCTGTTTAGAGCGGCATCTGTCACTTGGTTTCAGAGTGGGGTCTGTCTGACCACAAATCACCTATAGCTTTATGTGGACTGTGTATTTACTGTGAACATTAGAGTATAAGATAGTATTTGTAACTTGTGCTATCCTTACAAATCTGTATACATCTGTAAAGGTATGGTTGCAGGTAAAGGAGTATTATAATGTAGTTCATATTTTCTTGTTAAATAAATGCTTTATTCTTTTGTTAAAAGTTCATCAGCTGACTCTTGTGATTCTGTTCAGTAGCCACTCTCCACGTTTCTAACCAAAAAATAAGTGTTGGGATCTATCAAGCCACCCTGGGATCAGGCTTGTCCAATGGTAACATCAGCTGGGATTGTAACAATTTAATGATTTGGACAAGAGATTCAGGAGGGATGTGAGGAAGAAGTTTTTTACGCAGCAAGTAGTAGTGACTTGGAACTCCCTGCCTATGGGGGATGGTGGAAACAGAGCTGATGAATGATTTTAAAAAGAAAATCGGAGGGGGACCTGAGGGCTAAGGGAACATAGTGGGAAATGGGACTGACTGGATTGCTCCATAGAGAGCCAGAATGGGCTCGATGGGCTGAATGGCCTCCTTCTCCTTCTTAGGCAGTCCCTTGGGATTGGGGGGTGACTGCAGACTCTGCCACATAGGGGCCAGGTGGTGCTTGAAGGGTCAGGCAGATGAATCGTTTGGAGGTTTGTGCGCTTCCTCCAATGCCTCGACTTCACCTCTGTACATTCCTGACAAAGTCTCTCAATGTGTTCAATGTCTTCCTGAATAAATATCCTCCATTTTGGTCAGTCACAAGCCAGGTTCTCCCATGCATCGGTAGGGATGTTTGACCTCTTCAGGGATGCTGTGAGGACATCCCAAAAGTGTTTCCACTGTCCTCCTGGGAGTCTCCTGTCTCGACCGAGTTCTGAGTAGTTGTTTTGGGAGCCTGGTGTGAGGCATTAGAACAACATGTCCTGCCCAGCAGAGCTGGTTTTCAGCGATTAGTGCCTCAATGCTGGGTATGTTGGCTTGGGAGAGAATGCTGCTGTTGGACCACGTTTCTTGTGACCAGATTTGGAGGAACGTGCAAAAGCACCGTTGATAATATTTCCCCAGTGCTTTAAGGCACCTGCTGTAGGTTGTCCAAGCCTCCAAAACATAGTCTAGAATGTGTGCTCAAGTCTCTGCAGTGGGGGGTTGGAACCATGCCTTCCGACTCAGAGACCAGAGTGCCATGACTGACACATTATTGAGGCTGTGATCAAGTACATTTTTTACTCAATTGCTGCAGTTCGCAACATTTTGTTCTGACATCTGCTGGCTCGAATAGAGATCAGATCAGATAAAAATAAAAATGCCCCAAGGACAAGGTGGCTTCAGGTCACATTGTCTCTTGCAAACACTGGCATAAGGCTACTCACAGCTGCTAATCTCTGTCAGTGGTAGATTCATAACGCATTACCTCAGGAGTCATTCATCAACAGTCAACAAGCAGATGGCAATTAGTGCCTGTGGGAGAGAGTGTTGGTAAACCACCACAGTGCTCTAGCTGGAAATCTGTTTCACTGATAAATAGGTGCTGCGTAGCTTCCAAAATGGCACAGTGTCTGTAGAAAAATAAAGCAAATTCTTGAGAAGCTGTGCTGTTGGATGTGTCACCTTTTGGTTGAGACATTCAACTGAAGCCCTGACTTGATTTTTCAGGTATATTTTAAGGCACGTGCGGCATAGGTACAGCACCATAGTGGTTACACTACTGGATGAGTAAACCAGAGGCCTGAACTAATGATTGGAGACTTGAGTTCAAACCCCACAACTGCATTTGGGAATTTAGATACAATTAACTGATAACTCTGGAATAAAAAGCAAGTAATCAGAATGGTCACAGCACTGAAGGAGGCCATTTGGCCCACCATGTCTGTGCTGGCTCTCCGAAGGAGCAATTTATCTAGTGCCACTCCCCATCTTCCTCCCCGTAGGCCTGAACAACATTCCTTTTCAGATAAACGGTGACGGTAATGGTGATCATGAAACGACAGGATCATTGTAAAACCCCATCTTTCTTCTTCCAGCTTCTCCCATTTTACTTGAGGTCACCACAATGCTGGTTGATCACCCTTCTTCACCTCATCCTGTCAGTCACCCATTCCTCATCCAGTCCCCCTGCCTTTTAGCCTCCCGCTACCACATCTTTCCATCTGGTCTTAGGCCTTCCTCTTCTCCGTCTTCCTGGCAGTCCCATCTCCATCACTTGCTTCACCAACATTCCTCTCTCTCTCTCCGCAACAGATGACCATACCATCTCAATCTCCTCCCAGCTACTTTTTTCGGTTCACCCACAATCTTCACTGACCCTCTAGTGTGCTGGATTTTGTCCTTTCTCATTAATTCACACATTAATCTCAGCACCGCATCTCATTAGCATCCAGTCAATGTTCCTCTCTTCTTGATGTTGCCCCTGCACTATATGGCAAGGCCGATTTCACAACTAGCCCACAGATTTTTCCTTTCAGTTTCAGTGATACCTTTTTATCACATAATACTCCACTGCACTTCTTCCAATTACTCCAACCAGAGCTAATCCATTATATTCACATCACCTCTCATTCTTCTAAACTCCAATGAGTATAGGCCCAACCTGCTCAGCCTTTCCTCTTAAGCCAACCTCTTCATCCCAGAAAACAGCTGTGAACATTCTCTGAATGGCTTTCAATGCAAGTATATCCCTTAAGTAAGGAGGCCAAAACTGTACAGAGTACTCCAGGTGTGGTCTCACTAATGCCCTGTACAAGTGTAGCAAACTTCCCTATTTTTATAATCTGCCATCCTTGTAATGAAGGTCAACATTCCATTTGTCTTCCTAATTATTTGCTGTACCTGCATGCTAACTTCTTATGATTCACATCCAGATCCCTTTTTATTGCAGCCTCTCTCCATTTATTAATATTCTGCTTTTCTATTCTTCCTGACAACATCACATTTTTCCACATTATACTCCATCTGCCAATTTTTTGTCCACTACTTAACCTGTTCATATCCCTTTGCAGACTCTTTGTGTCCATCTCAGAACTTGCTTTTCTACCTATCTTTGTATCATCAGCAAATTTGGCCACAAAATAGTTTGTAAATAGTTGAGGCCCAGCACTAATCCCTGTGGCACTCCACTAGTTGCAGTTTGCCAACCTGAAAATAACCCATTTATCCCGACTCTCTGTTTCCTGTTAGCTAGTCAATCTCTATGGATGCTAATAGCAACCCCAACACCTGAGTTCTTATCTTCTGCATTAACCTTTTATGTGGCACATTATTGAAGGCCTTTTGGAAATCCAAATACATTACATCTATTGGTTCCCCTTTATCCACTTTGCTTCTTACATCCTCAAAGAATTCGAAAAGATTTGTCAAAAACAATTTCCCTTTCACAAAACCATGTTGAAATTGCCTGATCATATTCTGATTTTCTAAATGTTCTGTACTATCTCCTTAATAATGAATTCTAGCATTTTTCCAATAACAGGCTGACTGGCATATCATTTTCTGTTTCCCTCCTTTCTTGATTGGTGGAATACATTTGCCATTTTCCAATCCACCAGGATCTTTCCAGAATATAGGGAATTTTAGAAGATTATAACCAATGCATCCACTTTCCTTGCAACCACTTCCTTTAAGACCTTAGGATGCAGCCCATCAGGTCCAGGGTACTTGACAACCTTTAGTCTCATTAGTGTAACAGTAACATAAAATGTCGTATGCAGATGGAGTAACAAGAAGAGATGACTGATTGTAGGCACTTTGAGCTGTTTGCTAATAAACAGATGGCAATTTGATCATTGGCTTTCATTCAGAATAGGTTCCCTCCCGGCCTGTGTTATAGGCACACCACTTGTTACCAGGAACACAGAGAGGCCTATGGCCTACACTATTACGTTATAGTTCATTAAATGGCTACATGTCAAAGAACCAAGGTAAGGGGAGTAAGAGACATAGCATCTAAGCAGGTGGTTGGAGTTAAGATCAGAACAACTGCAGTCGAGCTGAATGGTGGAACAGCTTGAGGGGCTGAATGGCCTCCACTTATTCACATGTTCCTCTCAGGCCCTTTGTAGGAAGCCACCGATTTTGAGGATGCTGTAGGAAAGCAGAGGCATTTTTGATGCCCTGTTTATTTAGCAGTGCTGTCAGTGGCCTCCCCATCTGACCATCCCCACAATGATGTTCATGAGCTGTAAATGAGCTGGTGCTGCCTCTCTAGCAGCATTGAGACACATCCCAAAATAAGCGTGCCATAGCATTAGGAGAACAGGCAAGGCAAGATGGAGAACATTAGCCCTCAAAGGGTCCTGGCCTATTTTTGACTGCACCTGGGCATTAGTGTTGCCAATCCTCCAGGACAATGATAACCTGGACATTGGTTGCAAGCAACTCTGGGAGAAGAGCCATAGGGACGTTGTTTTATTCTCCTGGAAAACCTCTGTTTACTAGCTATCAAAAAATTATTGGGGGAGGGGCAGAAAGGCCATTTGACTGGGTGGGCAGTCAGAGAAGGTCATGTGATGAAACCTCCTGGAATACTACCAAAGACAGTTGGCAATCTGGCTGGGATGATGACTCAGGCACTCTGATCAAAAAGTCTGGAAATCTTTATGAATAATTTGTCTTTAAACTTTGGACCCCTTTTGAATGGGGGCTGCCATGGGCATTGCAGGAAGGTCTTTGTGGGAGAACTGATGCCCTGGCCTGAACAAGTCACTTGAACCAAACCTTTTAGCTGCACATTGCCAAGGGACACCATATCAGCCTGTGTTGCCATCCAAATCACAGACCTCCTCTGGACTGGACGAACTTTGGCAAAGTCAATCACCCAGGGTCTCCGCACTCAGACTGGAATTTGATGCTCTGCTGATTTTCAGGGCCTCTATTTTGAACATCAACTGCTTGACAGTTTGTCCATTTATCACCAAGGACTTTCAGTAGCATTATCTGGCAGAAGAGGGAAGTGTAGACACACTAATAAACCGATATCATGTGACTCTTACTTAATTGTCCCATTGAATATCATAGGAGTTATTGCACAGAAACAGGCCATTCAGCTCAATTGGCCTATACCAGAGTTTATGCTCCACACAAGCCTCCTTACACATTACTTCATCTCACCCCACCCCATCAGAATATTCTTCTATCCCTTTCCAGCTTCCCCTTAAATGTATCTACAGTTTACTATCCACCTCAACTCCCCCTTGTGGTAGAGAGTTCCTCATGTTCACCACTCTACACTTAAAAATGCTTCTCTTGAATAGCTTCTTCAATGTTTTAGTGACTATCTTAAATTTATAGTCCTTGGTTGTGGGCTCTGTCCCTCAAGAGGAACACCTTCTTATGTCAACCCTATCAAATCCCTTCATAATTTTAAAGCCCTCTATCAGGTCACTGCTTATTGATCTCTTTTCCGGATATAAGAGCCCCAATTTGTTCAGTCTCTCTTGATATTAAATTTGCAATAGTTTATTACAGTTATTAAAACTGATGATTTATCAAAGTAGTTCAGTAGCTCCATGTTCCAGTTATTCTATCAATTAACTAGATGGTTCATCTGGTAGCTACAATGCCCACTGTGAAACTGAGTAAGATACAATACCAAGAAAGTCCCAGGTGAATCCTTGGTCGTTGCTGAATTTTCTGATCACAACCAACACAGTAGTAATTGGGTCAACAATTAGCCTGAGTATCCCTTAATTCTCAGACTCTATTGGAATACAAAGAAAGATATACCACCTTTCACAACCTCAGGTCCTTCCAATGTGTTTTCCAGCCAATGAAGCACTTTTGAAGTGCAGTCACTGTTGTAATGCAGGAAACGCAGCAGCCAATTTGCACACAGCAAACTCTCACAAACAGCAATGAGATTAATGACAAAATAATTTGCTTTTTAGTGATGTTGGTTGAGGGGTAAATCTTAGCCAGTACGCCGGGGAGAACAACAGTGGTCTTTTTTGAAAAAAATGCCATGGGATCTTTCATATCGACCTGAGAGGTCATACAGGCCTCAGTTTAACATCTCATCTGAAAGACGCACCTCCGACAGTGCAGCACTCCTTCAGTACTGCACCGGAGCATCAGGTTAGATTTAGTGTTCAAGTCTTGAGCATGGGGCTTGAAGGCACAACCTTCTGGCTTGGAGGCAAGAACTAGCAACTAAGAAACAGCTGACCGCCCTTAAGTGCCTTCACCTACAGGTGCCCCTGGATGAATCCAACCCACGGGGTTTCTTTAGGGTATTGTACTCATCTATCATCATTGAATGGTGCCATTAGATGAGCTGGAGTGACCTTAGCCAGGTCAATTCCCAGCTTCTCCATCCCAGTGGGAATACTGACACAGTGTAGAAGTCTGTGTGAGCACTCAGTTGCTGGATAACTGTAAAAGTGGCTCCCAGATTGGTAGCAATTCTGGTGACTATTTTGTTGCAGTGTTGACACTGCTGGGCTCTGCCTCTGGAGACTAGCACTCAATGATAGTAAATATCTATAAGAACAGGCTGACGGGAAATGAGTGAAACAATGAGGAAACCTCCCCCCAACACCCCCACCTTAAACCAGCTTATATTTCACCCCTCTCCTATTTTTACTTAGTTCTGTTGAAGGGTCATGAGGACTCGAAACTTCAACTTTGTTCTTCTCCGCTGATGCTGCCAGACCTGCTGAGTTTTTCCAGATATTTCTGTTTTTGTTTTGGATTTCCAGCATCTGCAGTTTTTGTTTTTATCTCATTATTTTAGCTCTTACTCAGCTTGGACATAACAATTGCAGCTTTTGTGATGCCATGTGTTGATTTCAGCATCAAGAGTCTCAGGCAGTGATTATAAGGGACAAGCAACCTCATGCACACTGAAGTTTGAGAATATGCAGTTCAGAAAATCAGCAAGTGAAAAGCTGGTCTCTATAGAAGTGATCATAAAGCTGTCAGCTTGTCATAAAAAGCCAACAGGGTTACTAATGACCTTTAGGGAAGGAAACCTGAGTCCTTACCTGGTTTGGCCTATACGTGACTCTAATCCCACACAATTGACTCTAAACCTCCCTCTGAAGTGGCCTAGTAAGCTATTCAGATATATCATCTTCTCCCAGGGCAACATAGGGATGGGTAATATCGCCTTGCCAGCAAATCCACATCCCAAGAATGAATTCCCCCCCAAAAAAATCGCTGTTCATATGTAAATATCTTGGAAAAATGCTTTGCTTTCCATCTGTAATATTTTAAATCATTACAGATAAAGCAGAATTATAAAACAATTTATCCAATCATTTATGATGAGAGAAGTTAGTTTTGTGGGTAAGTACTGCTGATATTCTCAGCCCTTAGTGGCATTGATAAACAGACAGCCTTCTAAATCTCCTACTTCATCAGCTGACTGGAAAAGGGGAATAAAATGTTGAAACGGACTCTGCCACTTTGTACTGGTACTGCAATAACACCGAGTCTCCGCAGGGCCACCATAGAATGATGGCACGTCTCTGTACGAACAAAGGGCAGTTGAGTTAGTTCCATGTCCAATGTGGCATTGAGAGTGTGTCAACAAGGTTGGAATTCCTGGATAATGCTAATTCATCATAGGATACAAAACTCGAGACACAAACGTTGCTCTCATGAAAGAAAAGGATTACAAAAGAAGGGTTTTGAAAGGATGGGCAGACAGTTTGAACCATCTATCTTGCCCCAGTGCAATAATGCTTTTTGTGTACACTTTGGCCAATTCATAACTTGTCATGTTTGGTAAAACACATTAACTGGCTGCATTTAATCTTTGCAATTACAATAATTAACAGATTTTTCACTTCTGGAGGTTGGCACAAAAATCAAATGTATAGCTTTGCCAAACTAATCTGAGGATAATCTGGGGGAAGATGGTGGGTGTAGTGGTAATGTCACAGAACTAGTAATGTAATGCTCTGGAGCATGGGTTCAAATCCCACCATGGCAGTTGGTGGAAATTTAAATTCAATTAATTAAATCTGGAATTGAAAGCTAGTCTTAGTAATGGTGACAATATAACTATCACTAATTGTTGTTTAAATCCTTCGGGTTCATTAATGCCCTTTAAGTAAATCTGCCATCCTTGCCTGGTCTGGCCTACACACAACTCCAGACCTACAACAATGTAGTTGAATCTTAACTGTTCTCAGAAATAGCCTGGCAAGCCACTCAGTTCAAGAGCAATTAGGGATGGGCAACAAATGCTGGCCTTGCCAGCGACGCCCACATCCCATGAAAGAATAAATAACATTGACTGTGCTGCTCGTATTGTTCAGCCCTGAGCCACCCCCAGCTAGAGCAGTCTCAGGACCCTGGTCCCGATGCCAGGGTCCCAAAGTCTGTGGGAAAATGCTGCCCAATGCCATACAATTTCAAATACTCAGCATTTTCAAATGATGGAACAGCTGAACTGTTACCGGTTGGTAGCCAAACTGGGCAGCTATCTAAGCATGTGTCTAGGCTGCCATCAATGTTCCCTGTAAATGGTTGTCAAGAAGTGCTTTGGTATGCCAAGATGTGTCTCATCCCTCTGACAGCATGATGGAAAGATAGTCATTACTGAAGCAGTTGAAGATGGTTAGGCTTAGGACACTACCCCAAGGAAGCCCTGAAATGATGTCCTGGGACTGAAGTAATTGGCCTACAACAGCCATCTTCCTTTGTACTACGTATGGCTCCAACCAGCTTGGCCTTTTCTTCCCGATTCCCATTGACTTCAATTTTACTGGGGCTCCTTGTTGCCACACTCAATCAAATGTTGCATTGATGTCAAAGGCTGCCACTTTCACCTTACCTCTGTATTCAGTTCTTTTGATTATACTTGAACCAAGGTAATGAGGTCTGGAGCTGGGTTGTCCAAGCAGAGCGCAAACTGACCACCTGTGAATAAGTGATGCTTGATAGCACTCTCAATTACTTATCTGAGCATCCTAGATTAATCAACTTGGGTCTTGTCAAGACATTAACTCGATATGCAGAGTCTGTACATGTATGCATGGCATGTGTCTTCAATGCTAGTTCTGATCAATAGTTTTAACATCTGAAAGGGCACCTTGAAACGTTTAAAATCTCTTTTCAATTAATTCATAAGAATTTTATTTTTACTCATTCACAGGATGTGGGATTCACTGGCTGGGCCAGCAATTATTGCCCATTCCTGGTTGCCCTTGAGAAAGTAGTAGTGAGCTGCCTTCTTGAGCCGCTGCAGTCTATGTGTGTAGGTACATCCACAGTACTGTTAGGAAAGGAGTTCCAGGATATTGATCCAGCGACAGTGAAGGAACAGCGATTATATTTCCAAGTCAGGATGGTGAGTGACCTGGAGGGGAACTTCCAAGTGGTGGTGCTCCCATGTGTCTGCTGCCCTTGTCCTTCTAGATGATAGTGGTCATGGGTTTGGAAGGGACTGTTGAAGGAGCCTTGGTGAATTCCTGCAGTGCATCTTGTAGATGGTACACACTGTTGCTACTGTGCATCGGTGGTGGAGGGAGTGAATGTTTGTGGATGTGGTGTCAATCGAGCGGCTGCTTTGTCCTGGATGGTGTCAAGCTTCTTGAGTGTTGTGGGAACTGCACTCATTCAAGTAAGTGGAGAGTATTCCATCACATTCCTGACTTGTGCCTTGTAGATGGTGGACAGGCTCTGGAGTCAGGAGGTGAGTTACTCATCACAGGATTCCTAGCCTCTGACTTGCTCCTGTAGCCATGGTATTTATATGGCTATTCCAGTTCACTTTCTGGTCAATGGTAACCCCCAGGATGTTGACAGCAGGGTATTCAGTGATG
The DNA here is from genome assembly GCF_017639515.1 of Carcharodon carcharias. Taxonomy (NCBI): domain Eukaryota; kingdom Metazoa; phylum Chordata; class Chondrichthyes; order Lamniformes; family Lamnidae; genus Carcharodon; species Carcharodon carcharias. The sequence goes on from NC_054486.1 coordinate 104,506,167, forward strand.
GTAATGCCATTGAGCATCGGGGGGGTTGGTTGATTCTCTCTTGTTGGAGATGGTCATTGCCTGACACTTGTAATGCGCAAATGTTACTTGCCACTTGTCAGCCCAAGCCTGGATATTGTCCAGGTCTTGCTGCATTTGGACATGGACTGCTTTGGTATCTGAGGAGTCACAAATGATGCTGAACATTGTGCAATCATCAGCGAAAATCCCCACTTCTGACCTTATGTTGGATGGAAGGTCATTGATGAAGCAGCTGAAGATGGTTGGGCCGAGGACACTACCCTGAGGAACTCCTGCAGTGATGTCCTGGAGCTGAGATGACTGACCTCCAACAACCACAACCATCTTCCTTTGTGCTAGGAATGACTCCAACCAGTGGAGAGTTTTCCCCCTGATTCCTATTGACTCCAGTTTTGCGAGGGCTCCTTGATGCCACACTTGATCAAATGTGGCCTTGATATTAAGGGCAGTCACTCTCACCTCACCTCGGGAGTTAAACTCTTATGTCCATGTTTGAACCAAGGCTGTAATGAGGTCAGGAGCTGAGTGGCCCTGGCGGAACCCAAACTGGGTGTCAGTGAGCAGGTTGTTGCTAAACAAGTGCCGCTTGATAGCACTGCTGATGGTCCTTTCCATTACTTTACTGATGATCGAGAGTAGACTGATGGGTGGTAATTGGCCAGGTTGGATTTGTCCTGCTTTTTGTGTACAGGACATACCTGGGCAATTTTTCACATAACCAAGTAGATGCCAGTGTTGTAGCTGTACTGGAACGGCTTGTCTAGGGGCCCAGCAAGTTCTGGAGCACAAGTCTTCAGTACTATTGCCGGAATATTGTCAGGGCCCATAGCCTTTGCAGTATTCAGTACCTTCAGCCATTTCTTGATATCACGTGGAGTGAATCAAATTGGCTGAAGACTGGCATCTGTGATGCTGGGTACCTCTGGAGGAGGCCTAGATGGATCATCCACTTGGCACTTCTGGCTGAAGATTGTTGTGAATCCTATGTGCCTTATCTTTTGCACTGATGGGCTGGGCTCCTCCATCATTGAGGATGGGGATATTGTGGACCCTCCTCCTCCAGTGAGTTGTTTAATTGTCCATCACCATTCACGACTGGACTGCAGTGCTTATATCTGATCCATTGTTTGTGGGATCACTTAGCTCTGTCTATCACTTGCTGCTTATACTGTTTGGCACGCAAGTAGTCCTGTGTTATAGCTTCAACAGGTTGACATCTCATTTTTAGGTATGCCTGGTGCTGCTCCTGGCAAGCCCTCCTACACTCTCCATTGAACCAGGGCTGATCCCCTAGCTTGATGGTGATGGTAGAGTGGAGGATAAGTTGGGCCATGAGGTTACAGATCGTGTTCGAGTACAGTTTTGCTGCTGTTGATGGCCCACAGTGCCTCATGGATGCCCAGTCTTGAGTTGCTGATCTGTTTGAAATCTATCCCATTTAGCACGGTGGTAGCGCCACACAACATGATGGAGGGTATCCTCAATGTGAAGGTGGAACTTTGTCTCCACAACGACTGTGGGGTGGTCACTCCTACCGAAACTGTCGTGGAAAGTGCATCTGTGGCAGGCAGGTTGGTGAGGATGAGGTCATGTATGTTTTTCCCTCTTATTGGTTCCCTCACCACGGACCGCAGACCCAGCCTAGCAGCTATGTCAGGATACCTTCCTTTGCACTGTTTGAGACATGAGCGCAAAAAAGAGGGAACAAAAGAGGGACAAGAAAGAAAGTAACACTAACTGGTAGCTTGTACTTACTTTCTTTTAACTTCCCTGCTACTTGGAGCTAAATGAAGGATTCGCAGAAACATTTAGCATGGAAGGTGGCCAATCTGTACATGTGCTTCTGTCCACTTTTTGAAAGAGCCATTCAATTAGGCGCACTACCCCATTCCCTCTTTGTAGCCCTGCAAATTTTCCAAGTTTCCCCATTCCCTTTTGAAAGTGACTACTGAATCTGCTTATTTCATACAATTCATTCTGGATCACATGTCACTACTTAAAAAAAAGGCTCCCCGTCTTCACTCTGCTTCTTTTGGCAATTATCTGTATCCTCTGGTTACATTTTGCAGAAGCGAAAAGTTCAGCTGACTGAGAAGAGGGCCCAGAGAAAACAGAGGCCAGCGAATCTGCACCTTCTCAGCCCACTTAGTTCCTCCGCAGCAAATGTGGCAGAGACTGCCATGCCAGAGTGGGGCATCTGAGCCACACAAGGTGATGCTTAACACAGAGTTGACCACCACTGTGCAAACAACCATCTTACAAAAAGGACGGCTGGCACTGCAACTGGTTACCAACCTTCCTGCTAGTGGAGACAGTTTCTCCTCACTCACTTTATTGAAACGCTTCATAAGAGTCCATGGTTTCATTTTTCACCTGAGGCTTTTTCATCGCTGGCAGTTCCTGAAGAGAAATGCTTGGCCTCTGCACTCATACATGGCATCTACACAACACAACTCAAGCAGATGAGGTTTTCCACCGACATCAACAAGCATGGGCTTCTCAAAGCACACAGTGAGTGTATTGTATAATTTCAGGTGGATATTCTAACAATAGAAGCGTTCATTGTTTGGTTTAAGTTAATGCCATCCCAGATATTTAGCACATAAGTATGCATTTCAGTTCATAAGAAATATGATTTGAAAGCTGGCTTTTTAATTGAACATAGGTCAAAAATATTGAGAGCCCTAGGTAATATTGGATTTTTCTCCCTTCCAGATGGAACCCTCACCTTTAATGCTCCTGACACTAAACCAAGGAGGACCTGAAACGATCCGCCTATAAACGGCCTTTGCATATTATTAACTTCTTCAGTATTATATTCTATGATGAGTTAAGGCTGATAGATTACTTTTATCAGAACTTGGTCTGATGAAGGTCATCAACCTGAAACTATAACTCTTTCTCTTTCCATGGATGCTGTCTGGCCTGCTGAGTGTTTCTAGAATTTTCTGTTTATATCATCAAAGAATGTATGTTGGCTTCTGCTAGAAATTTTCTAATGGCTGAAAGAAGCATTCTTTTCAGAAACAATTGACCTTTGTTCCTTAATGAGAGTTGGCATCCTTCCAAAGACCATAGTCCCAGAAGTGTATACATTACCTTTTACACACTCTAGATACACCACAAATCGAAGTTGACGGTTGTTTTGTCTTCCTGAACACAACAGGACCTTCAATTTGCTCATGTCCTTCTAAAAAAGTTTGTTTTCATTGTACTATCTACTAAAGAAGAAACTTGTTTCAAGTGAAAAATGTACTCTGAAACCAAAATAATGCTAGAAACCCAAACATTTACTTAAAAATACAAACACCATATTATATGTTAAAGTTACAATATGAAACACTTTAAAGCAGGTAAAAGTGCAAAAGTATGAGTGCACATATTTCGTTGGATAGCCTGGCTTTGATATTTTTCTGTTTTTAAAGATTAAGGTGATCAAACAACATCATCTTGTATTCATACAGCGACGTAATTAGTTAAACATCCCAAAATGCTTCACAGGGGTGTTAACACAAAATTTGAAACTGAGACATGTAAGGAGATATTAGGCCAAGTGACAAAGTTGGTTTTGATGAGTGGCTTAAACACAGACAGAGAGGGGTGGAGGGGATTAGGGATGGGATTCCAGAGTTTAGGGCCTTGACAGTCAAAGGCACACCCATTAATGATTGCACAATGGAATTTGTGGATGTTCAAGAGGCCAGGATTGGAGATAGATATCTAGGAGTTCTAGTAAAATGTATAATTTAAAATGGTTGTAGAAAATAAACAAAATTCCAAAATGAGATCAGGAAGGTTGGAATATTTCCTCAGAAAGGGGGATGCAAATTAATTTTAATACCTTCAGAAAGCCTTTTGCCACAAGTCTAGGTAGCTCTCATGCTTAGACAAAGCAGGATCCTTCCTTTATCTGAAAGGATTCAACGTCTTTAACTGTTAAAACTTTTAAAGAAAAATAATTTCATTCACAGTGATAAGCAGCTATGGGGTTTATCTCATAGGACAAACTGGAATAAATATTCAGCAGAAAGCGCGGGCTCTTTCAGAATGGATTCTACTCTGGTTTGCTTAGGTATAACAGCTCTTCACATTTCTGTCCCTTTTAATCTTATTTCCTTTCACTGTGGCACTGAAGTCTAAAAAAGGATTCCCTCTTTCTAACCTCCTTGTATAGTGGACCTAGGTGCAGCAGTGTGAGATACAGAGCATATAAATCATGACTGGATTAATTAAATTCCCCACTTCAGGCTAAAGAGATAATAAAAAGATAACTAAGCCATGTTCGAAATCCGAAATAAAAACAAAAAAAGCCAAAGTAGTTAAGACACATTTGAAAGAAGAAAGATAGGTCAAAATTCCCTTTTGCTTCTGGTTAAGGTTACCACCTGGCATGCATTTCCTGAACAAAAATAAAAATACCTGGAAAAACTCAGCAGGTCTGGCAGAAAGATCTCACAGACGAAAGGACAAAGAGGTGTTGAAGGTGGTGATATTATCTAAAGGAATGTGCTAATTAAGGGTAGTCCTTACTTGTTTATCTTGCTTGTCCTGCTTTCTACCCTTAATTAGCACATTCCTTTAGATAATATTACCACCTTCAACACCTCTCCGTCCTTTTGTCTGTGACATCTTTTGGTTATCTCTACCTATCACTGGCCCTCTATCCAGCTCTCTTGTCCCAACGCCCCCCCTCCCCCCCTTAAACCAGCTTATATTTTGCCCCTTTTCTATTTTTCCTTAGTTCTCTTGAAGAGTCATGTGGACTTGAAACGTTAACTGTGCTCCCTTCCAAAGATGCTGCCAGACATGCTGAGTTTTTCCAGGTATTTTTGTTTTTGTTTTCAATTTCCAGCATCCGCAGTTTTTTGCTTTTATCATCGTGCACTGTGCTGTTTGACTATAAACTATTGAGCTCCTACCATATACAGCACACCCATTGTGTCTCATCCAAGAATAGCCACTTAACTTAAAAAGAGAATGTTAATGTGTTATATAAATGTGCCTCCACTTATTTCTCCTGCTTGGAGGGATAAACAAACTTTTGTTTAAATATTAAGACTCAAAATAATTATTATGGTTAAGCTAAAAACATTTCAGCTTTTCCCCAAAAGGTCCAAGCGTTTCTTTTGAAATTAAATGTAAGCCCTTGGTTTCTCAACATCCTTCAGGGCTTGCACAATGCACAAACTACAACCATCAAAAGGTATGAAAAAACTATATTAAAAGTTTTCCTGTAATTCTCAGACACTTAACATTTTTTTGATAACGTCCTATTGTGAGAAGGCACCATATCACCGAGTCACAGAACACAGGAGGAGGCCAGTTGGCACAACGTGTCTGTGCCGCCTCATTCAAAGATCTATTCAATTCGTCCCAGTTACCTACCCCTCAAAGCCCTGCAAATTTCTCCTTTACAATAATATTCAATTTCCTTTTGAAAAGTGTTATCATATCAGATTCCACAATCTTTTCCAGATCATAACTGTCTGGGAAAAAAAAGTCTAATTTTCCCTCTGGTTCTTTGGCCAATTACCTTAAACCTGCATTATTTCTCCACCTACTATCCTGCCAGTAGAAATATTTTTGCAATTTTTACTAGTGAAACTCTTTAATATTTGAACATGTCTCTTAAATCTCCTATTAACCTTCTCTGCTCTAAGAGCAATACCAGTTTTTCTAGTCTCTCCTCATAACTGAACTCTCTCATTCCTGGTATTATTCTAATGAATCTCCTCTGCACTATCTCAAAGGTTTGATATCCTTCCTCCAACTCAGTGAGCAATTGCAACAGAGTCTCATGGTATTCAGTAAATTTGCAATAAAGAATATTTTAAATGAGTGTTGTATTGTGAACATTACCAATGTTTGTTCAACAACATTGTTTGAGTCATGGTATCTTAATGATGGTGTGTAAGTGTCCCAGTGGTCAATGTCTAACCTAAGAGTGCTGCTACATGAGAAAACTGATTCCAATACAGAAATTCTATCTGCAAAACTCTGGAGAATATAATTATAATTTCTTGCTTCTTGCCTTTGAATTATCTTTACCTTTTTCACAAACAACTTCCACCCTTAGCATACTAACAACTTACAGTTTAAATCCATATTTATCTCCCCCCTCCTTTTTTTTCTTCCTCTATGCTGCAATCTATAAATGTTCATCTTAAAGTACTAATGCAGGGCTATTGATTACAATTTGCTGTTTAAAATTTAATAGAACGATGAAAAGCTCCATTTTAAACCTAGAAGAGATGTTACTGCATCTGCAATAGGTTATGGAGATTTAACAAAAAAAAATTGTCCTTCTGCAATCTTTTCCTGCTGAAAATGTTGATTGTTGGTGTTTTCCACAGTAGAGACTTGACTTGAGAGCCCAGATATTAAGTGGTTCATAGTGAATTCCATCAAAGCAGCAAGCTCTGGCGGCTCTTCATTTTTGCTAACCCAAAGATACTGAGGCTAATTATATCGGTAGTGATGCCTCAGGTTAGATCACCTAATTCACCTCAGACTGGGGCTTGAAGCTGCGTCCTCTTACTCTGCATGGCTCAGAACTCCAAATAGTGCATTTACGCACTAAGAAATCAGGATGCTGAGGAGTTCAAGGAGAGCATTAGCAATATAAAAAAACACGTCATCCTTGCTCGCAGCTCTGCAAAACATTTAATTTTCACAATAAGTTGAAGGCACATTGCATTTTTCCAAAGATGATGCATCTTTGTCATGTTTAAAAAAACAACAAAGCGATTTGAAAATTGCAGTCTCAGCCAACCAAAGAAAGGAAACAGTGTATCTTTAATTTAAACATTTTCTTTTCAGAATCGTCTAGAAAAAATAACTATCGCAAAACCTCAATCTCAGATGCACAGGCATTGAACAGCAAGGAAAGGGCAAGGAGGCCTATTGCATGATTCTTTTATTCCCCAAGTGGAAAAAATAAATGGGGGAGAAACAACAAGACCAATATTTTACTCTGAAATAGGGCTTACATTCCCCATGGTCCCTCCACTCTGCTTGAGGTTCTAAGTATGCACAAAATTTTTTACAAATTGGTTATGTGGTATTTGGCAAAAATGACCAGTATTATACATGTAATCCATATAAGGAGGTTTGAATCCACTCTTTTTTTAATGTATTTTTGGATCAATGTTCTGTTGTCCAGGCTCCTATCAGCCTCTGTCATTGTATCTTGTGCCAATCAAATTCATGAAATACTGGAATCAAAACTCCTCTTTTGTTCTCTTCAGGGCTTGAAACTTGTACAATGGCAGCATTGTGCTAATTGATGCATAGACAGGTTGAATTTGCATTCCAACAGAACTAAGTTCATTATCTTGTCTCTTGAGTTTGGAGGGCTTCACTGCTGAATGCACTCGTTTGGATGATCAGTTTCCATACCATCCACATTTGGAGCCCGAAACTTTTTCTGTTCCATTTCCACCTGAACAAAATTCAAACAAGACCATCAGTGCAGGTGACAAGTTAGCACAGCTTTTAAAATTAGTCCAGAATAAAATCATGTTACACAACAAGTGCCATCATAAAAGTTTAACATAATGGCTTTTGTCTTTGTCAAGAAATATGAAGCATGCTATAAGTATATTCTGCAAAAGATGAAGTATTCACAAATATATTTCATGCATCTTGTAACTGTTCCCATTTGATGCAAAATTAGCATTCAAAAATGGAAGCAAGACAATTAATTTTCCAAAGTGACTGACTCAGTTGTATCAAACAGGGCAACCAGGGATGGGCAATGAATGCTGGCCTTGCCAGTGACACCACATCCTGTGAATGCACAGAAAAATTTACAGCAGAGGTCTGGTAGAAATTTTTTTGGAAGGATGAGTTAAACCCATTCGTTTGCATTTTTTTCGTAATTTGGTTTAATGATCTATGCATGGGGAACCCTTCAGAGGAATTTATAAGCATGAACAATTCAGCAACAAACCTTGGGATAGAAGAAGCAGCGCAGAGACATAATTGAATGAGAGGGGATGCAAGTTTGAGTTTTTTGTAACTTAAGATATTAGTTCTTTTGTACAAAGTGTTCATTGTTCAAGGACAGTGAATGAATTAGTAATGTACCATACAATGTACATAACCTAGAGTGTACCTGATAACTGTAGTGAGCTTTGTAAACAACCCATTTTCTCACATCACTCTTATTGCCCACTCCAATTGATCTAACTGCTGCTTTGGATGCTGAAGCACTGGGCATGTCGAATTCCACATCCACACAGTGGACAAAACTAACAGGCACTTCCCGGTCAGATCCCAGCTCAAGGTGGCAGTAAAAAGAATGTGGATGGCCTGAAGCTGGAGAAACATAATTTTATTGGAACAACAAACATGATAAATTTTAAACTATTTTTAGAGCAGCATCTATTAGCTTTTACTGGATGCCAGTGCAAGCCATTCAATTGTACATAACCAGCATGTATAAAGGGTCACAAAATAAAATTAGGCAACTCACTACATAACTTCGTGACCTGCATCAGTTAGGATAAGGCTGTAAAAAGGCTAATAGAATTGTATGTTTTATCTCAAGAGGTACAGAATATAAAAGCCAAGGGTTTTGATGAATCAATATAAACCTTGAGAAAACTTAACTTAGAATATTGTGCATAGCATTGTGCCACATATACAGTAGGAAGGGTATTGAGGCTTTAGAGAGAGTACAGCATAAATTTGTTAGGATATTGCCTGGTATTAGGAAATACAAATATAAAGACTTGAAAAATTTGGTCTTTTGTCAATAGAACAACGCAGAAGCATTGTGACAGAAGGGATTGAAATTGGATGGGGCAGGATAGTTAGAAGCAAACAATTTCCAGTAGTTGAGGATTCAAAAATGAGGAGTAATAGATAAAATCTTGAATGTAAGAGATTTCAGAGAGCAAGATAAACTTCTTCACACAGAGTTGAGGCTGAATTATTCACTCCCAGGTAGAAATGGTCAAAATTAGAGATTAGATTGAAGAAGTGGATGAAGGAAAAAGGGTTGAAGGGATATAGGAATACGGTGGGTAAATATGATTAGAATTATTTGCTTACATGGAGAATAAACAACAACAACACAAGTTGAGTTGAATGGCCTATTTCCACGTTGTAATTTCTAGGTATTTCCAAGTATACATAAAGCATTGTGAAAATTATATTTTCCATGCCTATTAAATGAATCATAAAATGCACTCCATTGTAACAGCTGAATCCTCTGCTTCCCCAACCCATTCCAACCCCCACTACCATCTCAATAATACGTATGTTCCATCATTGCTCCAGATGGTCTCCAAGTCATCTGGAATTGCAGCTGCAATAACAGGTTCGGCACTGCCATTGGTACTTGGAAAAGTGAAACAATCTACACAGGTTCTGGTCTATTTAGTGCATCCATGTGCCAAATGGCAAACTGGCAGAGTAGCAGCTCTTTGAGTAAAGAGTACATTAGCTTGGGATGGAGGGAGTAGAAGTTAATTATTACAGATGTAATACATTCCCTCAAAGAGTGTAATAAAAATATATTTTATGCCTATGCTATAATTTGATTATATTTTTATTACACAGTAATTACTACTTGTTGATATTCAAATGCAAGTCAAAAGTCAGGACCCCAAAATGGAGATGCTAAGCAGAGGCAGTGATACTGCCTCAGAATAGAGGATAAATTGGAGAGAAGGCATGATAATTGAGGAATACCTGGAGCTTCCAAGTATTGTCAAAAATCTGAGACTGGCTGAACATACAAAATCTTGCCTGCAAGATGTCAGACAAAAAAAGAGAAGGAAAAGAGGAAACTTACAAGAAATATTTGCCTTGAAAATGTTCCCACAGGAATAAGACCATAAGATGTAGGAGCAGAAGTAGGCTATTCGGCCCATTGAGACTGCTCTGCCATTCAATGAGATCCTGGCTTGTCAATTAAATTAGTCCAGCAAAGGATTTTTTTTTAAACTCTCACTGACAGCCCTAGCCTTTTATCACATTTAAACAGCAGGGGATTTAAAAGATTTCAGATCATGATACTTAAGCAGACCATATCCACCTTCAAGAGCATTTATGTCAATTGCATAAGTGACTTCCACATTGTGGGTTAAGGCCCTTGTAACAGCCAAAATAGGGTCTGTTTGAACTCAGCACTAAGTTCAAATGGCCCTGCTGAGTGTAGGTTTCCCTCCTGTGTGAATCCCCCCTCCCGCCTGCTGGCTAAAAATGTGTTGGAAATTGGAGTGGGGCCGATCCAGGTCCTGCCTGCCATTTTTAAAGGTCTGCCATTTTTAAGGCCTTCCCAATTCTGTGAAAATCTAGCCTAACTGTTTGGGTCAATGACCTTTCATCAGAACAGGAGTTCTGGATTTTATTTCCAGCATTTTCAGTTTTTATGTTTTCCAGTATCCAGAGTATTTTGCTTTTGTGTTATTTCTTTTGATGTAAGGTCTCCAACCCTGAAATGCTAACTCTGTTTTTGTTTCTCTACAGATGTTGTCTGAGTATTTCCAATATCTTCATTTTTTATTTCAGATTACTGTAACTAGTTCTACATTTTGCAGTTGTTAGAATGCTCAAAATCTTGGTATGGCATAGGTGTGTTTTTTTATATTTTTACAGTTAGAATGCTCAAAATCTTGGTATGGCATAGGTGTGTTTTTTTATATTTTTACAATACTCCTCTGCTGAAAGTGCAGACCTATGACCATCACTGAGCATCAACAGAGAGTCCAGGCAATGTGTGCCAGCAAGCAATTTGAGCATGGATGATCCTTAGCATGCACTCACCCAAATGTCAATACATGCATTTCACAGTATATCTATCAGTGGTGGGAATGCTGGCTCAATTTTTACTCCCCATAGCCCAGGGTGTAATAAACCAATAATAGCACTCCAACCACTATCCCCAGTGACACTGTTAATGCAGAGCAGACCAGAAAGTGTTTACTTTGAAAAATGCCCTTTCCCCCACTCCCTAGTGCTGCATTGTTCAATACTGATAATTATTTTGTAATTGTGTTGAAATTCCTGCTTAGCCAAGATAGCAGTGTAGACAGAAACAAAGGTTAATGCTTTCTGAGTACAGTTTGTTCAAACTTAAAGAAAGCTTATAAACATCTACAACAGATGCAAATTAGGCAATAATATTTTAGGCGTTGTTTACACACTGGTTTAATTCAAATATACCATCTGTGTTGATCTCTCATTGGGGTAATCAGTGGAACTAGAATTTTATTTGCTACAGTATGTAAAATTATTCACTGTCAATAGAAAATAGACATCTACAGGGCCAGGATTTTGTGGCCCAGCCGCAGCGTGTCTCCCCCCCCGGTGGACAGAGTGAGACATTTAAATCTCCATTCAGTTCTGCAGGATCATAATATCCAGCTGGGCAGGAGAGGCCGTGAAATCCTGGCCCAGGTCTTTTTAGACAACAACAATAACTTGCATATATATACCACCTTTAATGTAGAAAAACATTCCAAGATACTTCACGAGCAGGATTAAAGCCAAAATTTGACATTGAGCCACATAAAAAGGAAACAGTCAATTTTGGTGAAGGAGTGGATATGTGGTCAGAATTTCATCTCAGTGGCAAATAGGATGCCAAGGTTGCAAACAGTCTGTTTCAGCCTCAGTCTGTGACCAGAGAGAGGAACGGAGCCACTGGCCGGGGAACAGAATTTGTAACGGAGACCGAAGATGGCTTCAGTCTTTCCAATATTTAATTGGAAGACATTTATGTCAGATGGTCGGACAAGAAGCTTGATAAATAAGAGAATGTGTAAGGAGCAAGAGAGGTGGTTGTGAGGTAGAGCTGGATGCCAGTGTACGTCTTTTTTTTTGTTCATTCACAGGATATGGGCGTCGTTGGCTAGGCCAGCATTTATTGCCCATCCCTAAATGTCCTTGAGAAGGTGGTGCTGAGCTGCCTTCTTGAACCACTGCATTCCATGTGGTGTAGGTACACTCACAGTGCTGTTCGGAAGGGAGTTCCAGGATTTTGACCCAATGACAGTGAAGGAAAGATGATATATTTCCAAGTCAGGATGGTGAGTGGCTTGGAGGAAAACTTTCAGGTGGTGGTGTTCCCATGTGTCTGCTGTCCTTGTCCTTCTAGATGGTAGTGGTCATGGGTTTGGAAGGTGCTGTCTAAAGAAGCTTGGCAAGTTCCTGCAGTGCATCTTGTAAATGGTACGCACTGCTGCTACTGTGGGTCGCTGGTGGAGGGAGTGAATGTTTGTGGATGTGATGTCAATCAAGCAGCAGCTTTGTCCTGAATGGTGTCAAGCTTCTTGAATGTTGTTGGAGCTGCACTCATCTAGGCAAGTAGAGAGTATTCCATCACACTCCTGATTTGTGTCTTGTAGATAGTGGACAGGCTTTGGGGAGTCAGGAGGTGAGTTACTCACTGCAGGATTCCTAGCCTCTGATTTGCTCTTGTAGCCACAGTATTTATATGGCTAGTCCACTTCAGTCCACCTCCATTGATAATGGGGGAATTCAGTGATGGTAATGCGATGGTTAGATTATCTCTGGTTGGAGATGGTCATTACCTGGCACTTGTGTGGCGAGAATGTTACTTGCCACTTGTCAGCCCAAGCCTGGATATTGCCCAGGTCTTGCTGCATTTGGACATGGGCTGCTTCAGTATCTGAGTCGTGAATGGTGCTGAACATTGTGCAACCATCAGCGAATAGTGAAACCAGATGTTTTGTTTTCAGATGATGTTGCCAGTGGGGCCACATGGGGATGGAATTTTGATCTTCTTGTCAAAAAACAAAGTGTATTGCTGCATGTTTGGAAAGGTAATGTCGAAAGGCTAAGCTTACATGGATTATTTTTGCAGTCATGTGCCTTCTCTTTCTTTTGATGTTCTGTACGACAATAGAGAGTGTAAAAATGCTTTCTTGTAATTACGGCAGAATTCTATTACATTTATGTGTGCAACTGCCTTTGTCCAGAAACATTGCAGTGTGAGTAGTAAAACTAGATTGGTCACTTAGGTTTTATCATTCCATCTTTTTGTAATACCTGTATTGGAAACAAGGGGTGGAGTTTAATACTCACAGAAGTGGGCCCATCCACTGGCTTAGAGAGCCTGGGGCAACCCACTGTGGCTGTCTGCCCACCACCCCACCCCCCCCGACCTCATTTCTCTGGTTGCCATCGAGATCCTCTGTGTCTTCAGGGTAGACATCCTGCCTTTGGAGAGCTGTCAGCCAATCAGAGGCCGGCAGGTCTCCAGTACTGGTGGAGCCACCAGGAGTGGAAGCATTGCCAATAATACAGGAGGCCCATGCTGCAGAATCATTGCTGAAGCCTGGAGCGAAGCTGAACAGGCAGGCTTTCCGGGGGCCAGTCAGGAAGGGCATGGCAAGGAGAGTGGGCAGGGGTTAGTATTTAAAAACAAGAATCTTCATCTGTGGGTGGCCCATGCCTCCAATGGGTCTCTTTGTTGGGCATGGGCTGCCCAGGTAGAAGGGACACACCCCCACAAACCGCAGGTCACAGGCATATGCGCTCAGGTTTACCTGGCTGTTTGCCCATATGGTGTCTTCCCTGCCCGCTGTTGGTTGGATACCAGCAGTGGTGGGATAAGATCTTTAAGTGGCCATTTAAGGGCCTCAATTTACTTTCAGGCAGGTAGGCTGTCCTTGAGCCCGAAGCAGGGCAATAAATAGTTTTAAAAGAGCTGGTGGGCTTTTAAGTCAACTAAAAAGTTAACGGAGACAAGGATGGTTAAAATTGTGTCGCATGGGATCCAACCAGCTCACTTTAACAGAAAAGGAATGGCTGGGGTTTCTCTGTACTACATTACACTTTTAAAAAAATGTTTTTAAAACAAAGAAAGATCAACCTATATAGTGCCTTACATTCTGTCAGGATGTGTCAAAATGCTTCACAGGCAATTAAGTATTTTAGAAGAGTAGTGATTACTGTATTATAGGTGAATGTGGCAATCAAATTATGCACAGCAAGTTCCCACAAACAGCAATAAGATAATCAGCCAAATAAAATGATTTTGCATTGTCGGTTGAGGAATAAGTGCTAGCCAGTATACCAAGAGAGCTTCCATGCTCTTCCTCGAATAATGCCATGGGAGAGAATGCAGACGGTGCTTCAGCTTAATATTTCATCTGAAAGACATCAACATCTGATACAGCACAGTCGTGTCAACCTACATTAATGTACTCAGCTCTCTTCCAACTCAAATGTGACAGTACTACGACCAAGAGTGCTGATCCTCAAAATGGCTTCTTCCAGAGCATATTGGAGAATTGTGAATGTTTCTCTGGGCTTGTCGGAAACATACAAGAAAGAAACCATTCAAGCTTTTTTTTGGTCATTAACAGGCCATAAGGTAAACATCAAAACACCAACATGTTTCACTGGACAATTAATAAAGATCCCAATTTGTTTGGGGCAACCTTAGCTTAGATGACTGTTCATTGTATGAAAACTAACTTATTTTTGCTGAGTGCCTACTCAATAGCAAAGATTGCAGATAAAACAGGACCACAGTAAGTTTTGAACGTTTCTGATATTCTAGTCATTTTAATTGTGTAAATGTGAAGAGATATAAACCTTAAAGTTCCAAACGCCTATGTACTTCCAATCAATTTTGTTACGGGTCTAGGTATTATTATGAGTTTACTTTCTATTAATTTAAAAGCTTGCAAAGAAAAGCCAGTCGAAGAAACTCAATTGGTTGTTTAACTTTTTAGAACCTTGGGGAGACTATACCTAAATTGTACACAGATCTAGTATGTATAACTACAGAAAGGATAGAGGTACTGGAGAAGGTATAAAAATGATTTACTAGGATGACACCAGAACTGGGATGTTATAGTCAGAAAGACAGAACAGGCTTTGGCTCTTTTTGAGGAAAGATGAGGCTGAGAGGTGAACTGGATAAAGGTCTTTCAGATTATTAAGGGATTTGATGAGGAAGATAGAAAGAAAATGTTTCCACTTGTGGAAAATTAAATAACCAGGGTCCACATATATAAGGTCGTCATTAATAAGCCCAATAAAGAATTCAGGAGAAATTTTGTTACCCAAGGAGCAGTTAGAATGTGGAACTCACTACAAGTAGTAGTTGAGGCAAATAGCATAGATGCGTTCAAGAGGAAGTTAGATAAGTACATGAGGGAGAAAGAAATAGAAGGTTATGGTGAGATGAAGTAATGTGGGAGGAGGCTAGTTGGAAGCATAAACACCAGCATTGACCAGTTGGATCGAATGGCCTATTTCTGTGCAGTAGATTCCATGTAAGTCTATGTAACTCCTTTCATACAGTTGTTAAACACTACTGTATTATTCAAGCTGACTGTCTGCATTTGGTGCAACTGTGAATAAGCTAATATAAAACGTTTGGCGTGACTGTTATTAACTGTCTTCAGAAGTAATATGGACTTCAGAAGTAATATGGATGTTTAGTGGTATTTTCATTATATATCCAGAAACAATAAATTGGTTTGTTATTCACCCAGAATCCACTATTGCACTTAACACTGTGTCACACAGTCACACCTCAGATCATAGGGAGCCACAGTAGGTGCCTATGGAAGCTGACTATTGTATTAAAGGAGAAAAACATCTGGTGTGAACTTCAGGTGTAATTTTTAAAAATTCATTCACGGGATGTGGGCTTTGCTGGCTGGGCCAGCATTTATTGCCCATCCCTAGTTGCCTTTGAGAACGTGGTGGTGAGCTGCCTTCTTAAGCTGCTGCAGTCCATGTGTTGTAGGTGCACCCACATTGCTGTTAGGGAGAGAGTTCCAGGATTTTGACCCAGCGACAAGTGAAGGAACGGCGATATATTTCCAAGTCAGGATGGTGAGTGGCTTGGAGGAGAATTTCCAGGTGGTGGTGTTCCCATCATCTACTGCCCTTGTCCTTCTAGATGGTAGTGGTCGTGGGTTTGGCAGGTGCTGTCTAAGGAGCCTTGGTGAATTCCTGCAGTGCATCTTGTAGATGGCACACACTGCTGCTACTGTGCGTCAGTGGTGGAGGGAGTGATGTTTGTGGATGTGATGCCAATCAAGTAGCTGCTTTGTCCTGAATGGTGTCAAGCTTCTTGAATGTTGTTGGAGCTGCACTCACCTAGGCAAGTGGAGAGATCACACTCATGATTTGTGCCTTGTAGATGGTGGACAGGCTTTGGAGAGTCAGGAGGTGAGTTACTCACTGCAGGATTCCTAGCCTCTGACCTGCTCTTGAAGCGTGCACTCGCTCACATGCACGAAGATCACGCTTGCCTGGCTCACAGACCCCCCCCCACCCCCCGCCACTTGCACAGGCAGTGCTGAGCGCTGCCGCTCGCATTTCATGCTGGGTGGGCCTTAATTGGCCCGCCAGTGTGAAATTGCTTTCCGGCCCTGATCACAGGCGGCAGTCGGCTTCCCGACCGCCCCCGCCTGCCCCTGCGAGCCCACCCAACATGGGCGCAATCCTGCTCATTGTGTTTGCCTATTTACTGAGCAAATTACAGATTTCCATATCTTGAGTTACTCTACAACTACACTTCAGGAACAGGGTAGGCTACAGCCCTTCTGCCATTTAATGAGGTCATGGCTGATTCCCTTCCAGCCAAAACATAGCCAATATTACTCTTTTTATGGTTAATTGGAAGTAGAATTTCATTCCAATGTGGGCTGGACTCCAATAGGTCACTCACTCCCCTCTTGACAACAACTTGTATTTATATCAAAAACAAAAACAGAATTACCTGGAAAAACTCAGCAGGTCTGGCAGCATCGGCGGAGAAGAAGAGTTGCCGTTTCGAGTCCTCATGACCCTTCGACAGAACTAGGTGAATCCAAGGAAGGGGTGAAATATAAGCTGGTTTAAGGTGTGTGTGTGTGTGTGGGGGGGGAGTGGGGGGCTGGGTTGGGTGGGGGGAGAGAAGTGGGGGGGGTGGTGTGTGGTTGTAGGGACAAGCAAGCAGTGATAGAAGCAGATCATCAGTTTGCGTTGGGCTTCACTGGAACAATGCAGCAAGCCAAGGACAGACTTGTGGGCAAGAGAGCAGGGTGGAGTGTTAAAATGGCAAGCGACAGGGAGGGTTGGGTCATTCTTGCGGACAGACCGCAGGTGTTCTGCAAAGCGGTCGCCCAGTTTACATTTGGTCTCTCCAATGTAGAGGAGACCACATTGGGAGCAACGAATGCAGTAGACTAAGTTGGGGGAAATGCAAGTGAAATGTTGCTTCACTTGAAAGGAGTGTTTGGGCCCTTGGACGGTGAGGAGAGAGGAAGTGAAGGGGCAGGTGTTGCATCTTTTGTGTGGGCATGGGGTGGTGCCATAGGTGGGGGTTGAGGAGTAGGAGGTGATGGAGGAGTGGACCAGGGTGTCCCGGAGGGAACGATCCCTGCGGAATGCCGAAACTTGTATTTATATAATGCCTTTAGTGAACTAAAACATCTCAAGGCACTTCACAGGAGAGCTATAAAAAAAAATGACATTGAACTACATAAAAAGTTTTAGGGCAGATGATCAAAAGCTTGGTCGAAGAAGTAGGTTTTAAGGAGCACCTTAAAGAGGTAAAAAGAGATAAAGGGGTGGCGAGATTAATGGAGGGAATACCAGAGTTTAGGGTCTTGACAGCTTAAGCCACAGCCAATGAAGGAGCAATTAACACAGATGTTCAAGAGGCCAGAATTGGAGGAGCAAAGATTTCTGGAAGGAGTATAGGCCTGGACAGGGTTACAGAGATAGGGTGAGGCTACGGAGGAATTTGAAAACAAGGATGAGAATTTTAAAATTGGGCTGTTGCTTAACCAGAAGCCAATGTAGGTCAGTGAACATAGGAGTGATGGGTGAATGGGACTTAATATGACTTAAGATATGGGCAGAGTTTTGAATGGCCTCAAGTTTACGGAGGTCATAGGACGCTGGATATAAGTTTACCGAAATAGTCATGTCTAAAGGCCTTAAAGGCATGGATGAGGCTTTCAGCAGCTAAGCTGAAGCACAGACAGAGTCAGGCAATGTTATGGAGGTAGAAATATGTGACCTTAGTGATGGCAGGGATAATTCTAAAGTGGGTACAAGAAGAGTAAGACATGCACAAATCTTTGAAAGTGGCAGGACAGGTTAACAAAGCAGTCAATTCAGCATATGGAATCCTGGGATTTATAAACAGGGGCATAGGGTACAAAACTGCTGAACATATATAAAAACACAAATTCTTCCTCAGCTGGAGTACTGTGCCCAATTCTGGGCACCTCGCTGTAGGAAGAAGGTGAAGGCTGTGGAGAGAGTAAAGAAGAGAGTTACTAGACTGGTTCCAGGGATGAGGAATTGCAGTTATGTAGATAGAATGAATAGACTGAAGTTGTCCTCCTTAGATCAGAGAAGGAAAAGAGAAGACTTGATATAGATGATTAAAATCATGAAAGGTTTAGATAGACTAAATAAAGATAATCTGTTTCTGACAGCTGAAGGGCCAATAACTAGAGGGCACAGATTTAAGTTGATTGGCAAAAGAACCAGAGGTGACATGAGGAAAAACGTTTTAATGCAACAAGTGGTTGGCAAAGCACTGCTTGATAGGGTGCAAATACAGATTCAATAGTAGCCTTCCAAAAGGATTTGGGTAATTACAGAGATAAAATTGCAGAGCTATGGGCTCTACTTGTACTGTTCTTTGAAAGAGCCAGCACATATCCAATGTGCAGAATAGCCTCCTTCTATGATATACTATTCTATGATTCTATGATAGAAGAACTTTGCTGTTAATGTTACATATTCCCAACAAGCCTAATTAGATCACTCCAATACTTTAACAACTCTATTGAGCATAGAAACAATTTTAGAAACAATCTGGATAGGCATATCCCTTACAGAATCCCTAACAGTTATATAGCTTCGATCACTTTTAGTTTTGCATTTACATAAGCTATTAAGTTTCCTGGTACAATTCTGACAAGAGATACAGAAATGAAATGTTTCAGTTTCATTCATCCTAAGCAAATATATAAGATTTTTGGAATAGGAACCACATTTCCCATTACCTTTCAAAATTTTGGATTGCTAGTAATCAAATGAAAAGAAGAAAATATATTTTTTACTACAATGTATTAACATGTCAATGATATTGTCATTAATTCTTTTGATACACAGCTTGGCAGCCAATTTTATGGAACTTAACTTGTCTGGAGGCAGAATTCCATACTTGGTACTTTAAAACTTTCTTTTGTAGTATAATCATAATCCAATACCATACTTTGGTGTAAAGAAATAGACTGGTTAGGGCAAAACATTACAGTAAAAGCTCCCATACATATGCAACAGCCTGATTGGCACTCACCTGAATTTTTGTCTGGGAGTCTGTTGATTCTCCATACAATAGCCTTAAAGGCATGTTCATACTTGGCACTTCCCAATGTTACTCTCATTACAGGCTCAGAGCCAGACATGCTAGTACTACCAAAGCTGGCATTCCTATTCACTCTGGCTTTCAGAGATTTCTCTCGTAAGACACCTTCTCGTCGAAAGTTCTTAACCCAATCCGTCGGCACTGGATACCGAATCATCACATTTTCACAAGGCATTGCTGCAAATTGATCTTGATTGGACACAAACCCTGAAGACGTCACCAACCAAGACTGAAGTTCTACTTCAGCACCTTTAACTGTAGCTAAGGTTTTAAGGGAGAAAGGAAGAGTCTTTTCACCAAAGGTAGTCCTGAAACGCATTAATTCAAACCTATGACCATCTAATGGTAAAAACTTAATTAATCTAGAATCTTTGAATTCATCAACAGCCACACATTTGTGGAACTGGCAGTCGCTCATTTTAATCCACTTGGTTGTAGTTGTGGGAATAATGTCATGCCTTGATACCACTTCATTTCCCTTCATTTGAACATCATTGAAGCCTATCCTGCATTCTGGCATCCCAGACACAAAAGCCAGAACACTAACATGAGTGACCACAGAGTGCTGGATGAGTTTGTTGTCTGCTTTAGCCACAAGACCTCTAAATTCATCCTGTACTTCCACTGTTATCTCTTCTTCAAAATAATTGGCACAAATGTCCCTTGCACTTGGTAATTTCATTAGTATATCCTGAACTGTAGTCACAAAACTTACATAATCTTCATAACTCGTGGTGCCCAGTTTCATCACCTGCACCCTGACTGGTGCTTGCACTACTGTTAGCATGGGATGGTATTTCCGTTTTTCCTTGTATAATACTTGATCTATTCTTATGGTGTGTATTTTCCCATTTTCATCAAAGTTCTGAAGTTTGAGTTCAGACAACTCATGGCAGGGCAGAAGCTGGACCTCCCTAAAAGGCTTTTCAAGACCTTTTTCATAGAAGAGTTGTAAACATGCATTATCCAGCATTTTGACATATATGGGACCCCAGTGTCTTGATGACATTATGTTCTTTTTCTCAGGTATTCTCAGCATCATTGGCCATCCATCTTTAGGTTCCAGGTGATTAAAGCTAACAGTGCAGCTTTCTGTCTCTGGAGAGTGCAATGGATCATAGGATAAAGTAGGACTCTCAAGTTGATCTGGATCCATGATCTGGATTTGCTTAAGTTGAGTTAGAGCTTCAAGGGGAGGGCTGCAGTTCATTGAGTTGTCTGTAAATGTGGGATTTAAAGCATTACTGAACATAACGGAATCCCTTTGACCACTGACATGAGAACTGGAAAATGGGGAGTCTGGAGAATGACCAAATGACATAATAGAATCCTTCTGACTATTGATTTTTACATCATTTACATCAGCAGCAGGAAATTGTGACGTCATATCTTCAGAATTCATAAATACAGAATTCCTCTGATTACTGGTTTTTACATCAGAAAATGAGGGAATCAGATCCTCAGTATTACTGAATATAATAGAATCCCTTTGATTGCTGAGTTTTACATCAGAAAACGAGGACATTGGATTTGGTGACTTAATGAAAACAGAATCCCTCTGATCGTTAAGGCTTACAGCAGGAAATGGAGAGGCTAGATTTGGAGAATTTCTGAACAAAGCTGAATTCCTTTGATCATTTAGATTTCCACCAAAACATGGCGAAATGGGATCTGGAGAATGATTGGATGACATAATAGAATCCCTTCGACAATTGAGATCTGCATCAGAAAATAGAGGTTCAGGTACATTTTGTTGTTGAAAGATGTGAGATGTGCTTGCCAATGAATTCACCAAGGAAGACTTATCATTTTGATCAAAGAATGCTCGAAATGGATTGATTGGTGATGGCTGGACATCACGCAGTGCTTCATCCAAGAAAGGGTTAGTAGTGCGGCCTGGCAAAAAGGGGTTTATGGTAGGGCTAATTAATGCAAATACATCATTTTTCTCTTCAGCAGAAAAATCCACCAAATTATTTTTTGATGCTGTTTTTTCAATGGCAGCTTGTGGCCCATGGAAAGTCTTGTCCTTTTCAGTTTTATAGTTATGAGAAACTCCTAGTTTTAAAGGAGATGATTGTAATGGTGAAACAAGATCTGGATCATCATCAAATGTCACCCAGGTTGAAAAGCGTGCTGTAGACATTCTGCACCCATTCAGCTGCATGTTATCAGGGTGTTTGTTCACTGTTTCCATGCTAGTTCCATTGTGATGATAAAAAGAGCCAGTATCTGAAGAGAAAGAAACAAATATTAAAAATAAGGGTTAAAAACAAAATTGTGAATGCTAAAATATAGAAATAAAAGAAGAAAATGCTGGAAATAGACCATGTCAGCAGGCTGATCATACTTGAAAATAAAAGACGGTAAGCTGCTTCAGGTAATTATTCATCAGATTGGTAAACAAGGTGTCCAAGTCGCCTGTACATGTAACAGTTAGAATTTCCACATCGATTCATCTGATCAGCCTCCATAATATCAGTGAAAGATTGGCAGAGCACTTTCCGATTTTCCATCAATGTAACAACAGCCTACTTTACAACTTCGCCACCAGTCACCCATTCCCCCCTGCCGCCCCCCACCCACCGCACTATGGAACCATTGTGAGAAAATTGTGGTAATGGTTCACTAAAAAATTGAGAATGATCCCATGTGTAGGAGAGGCTGACATAAAAGAATTGTACTAGCAAGAATACGTAACTTTTATTACAACTACACAGGCTGTGAAGAAAAACAGTGCTCTGAGAAGCATTGGAGAAGTTCATACAGATAATTTGGGCACAGTTAGAACCATAGAAAGCTTATGGCACAGAAGGAGACCATTTGGTCCATCATGTCTGTGCCAACTGAAAAAATAGGCCGTCCAGCCTAATCCCACTTTTCAGCATTTGGTCCATAGCCCTGCAGGTTGTGGCACTTCAGGTGCACATTCAGGCACCTTTTAAATGAATCGAGGTTTTCTGCCTCTATCATTCTTTCAGGCATTAGGTTCCAGACCCCTCCATCCCTCTGTGAAAAAATATTCTTCATCTACCCTCTAACCCTCTACCAATCACTTTGAATGTAGGCCCCCTCATCATTGACCTCTCTGCTAAGGTAAAAAAGGCCCTTCCCATCCACTGTGTCCAGACCCCTCACAATTTTGCACACCTCAATCAAATCTCCCATCAGCCACCTCTGTTCCAAGGTAAACCCAGCCTATCCAATTTTTCCTCATGGCTGCAATTTTCCAGTCCCGGTAAATCTCCTCTGTACCCTCTCTGGTCTCCTTTCTGTAATGAGGTGACCAGAACTGCACACAGTCCTTAAGTAGTGGCCTAACTGATATTTTATGTAGTTGCAGCATAACGTCCCTGCTCTTATATTCTATGCCTCAGCTAATAAAGGAAAGAATTCCAGATGCCTTCTTGACCACCTTATTGATCTGTCCTGCTACCATCAGGGATCTGTGGACATTCACTCCAAGGTCCCTCACTTCCTCTACACTTCCAATATCCTCTTAATTATTGTGCATTCCTTTGCTTTGTGTCATGATTGTGTGGCATGTGCATGTGTGATATTAGTCTTTAATTTTATCAGCCGATCAAATATATATTGAACTCCTTTAAAAGGGCTTTTAAAAAACAAACAGAAACACTGATTTAAGATGGTTGCCACAAGTCACCTGACATCTTGTATTACAAGCTGACCAGTTTCTGGAAGATTCCAATTTGAATTACAATTAAGACATGCCAAGAGAACCTCCGATGGAATTTCGCTCCTGCTGATGTCAAGAACTGATTCAAAAAACTTACTAAAACTGTACTGGACGTCACTATTTGCATTTCTTTAAAGCTACCTTTCAAGCGGAGGCAGAAAGTCTACTGGGACAATAGATATATGGAAGGTGCTTTTCCTATCTCATCAAGATGGTAATGGATCATTCAGGAGTTAATGGCTGGGACATTTGGGACATTACAGAATCTAATCAGCCCAGCCATAAAACAATAGCTATGGACAGTCCAGACATGAGCTAATCAATAACCTTCTGAAATCATTATGGGGTGATTGAATGACCATTTTTGAATATCTTTATTACAACAGCCAAGCTGCTAAGCAGAACTCTTGAAGAAACCTGCCAGTGGAGCAGTAATACAATTTTTCTCTCCCTTCTCTCTCTCTCAAGATCAAGACCCTATATTACAGTTTGAAGTCCAGCACAGAGGTAGGGAATTCCCAGTGAAAGGGACATCAGGTGCAATATCATCAACTTTTGGAAAAGATGAGTTTAAGAAAAAAAAGACTGTCTCCAGAAATTACAGTTTGCATCAGCTTCAACTCCAATGAAATTTCAAGACCACAATGGTAAAATTTTACTTCAGCCATGGCTGCCAGCAAAAGACTCAAACAGTGAACTCTCTATTTTTGCCTTTTATCACTGAATTTTCAATTTGACTAAAAAGTAACCTCCTGCTGCATAGCTTGTTATTCGGCATGTGTGTGTGTATGTGTGTGTGTGTGTGTTGCAAAGGTTGTGATGTAGGTTTACCTTTTAAAATATCTTTATATCTTTACCTGGGTAGGTTTTTAATTACATAAAAACTAACCCCTTTGTGGTTTAAATTCGTGAAAGTCCGTCAGATTGATTTCTTTGCAATGAGCACGCAAATGGTTAAGCACAGACATTAAATTAATACCTTCATCCATTAATTTATTTAAATTAAATCCTTGTATTTTTTTCTGAAGTTTTTTGGCTTGCACTCATCAGGATAATTCGCAATAATTTTTTGCAAACTATCCTGATGAGTGCAAGACAAAAAGATTCGACAAAAAACTTTTTTCAGCAATACTCAAGTTCTGTACCACCAAATTGCTATTAAATTAAATCATTAATTCATTGTATGAAATAAAACCCTGTTATGATCAATCGAGGGGTTAAAAAAGGGGCAAGTCCTGACGTGTCCTCACTGGTCATAGCACTTGACTGACCTCCCCAAATGCACCACCTCACACTTCTCTGGGTTGAATTCATTTGACATTTTCCAGCAATCAGCAGCTATCATCCTCACCGTCAACCACACCGCCAATTTCTGTTTCATCTGCAAACATCTTGATCATTCCTTCTATATTTATGTCAAAATCATTAATACATCCACAAAAATCAGGAGACCAAGTACTGAGCCCTGTGGAATCCCACTGGAAATGAAACTTCATTGAATTGCAATAAAACCTGTCAACAATTGCTTCCTGCCACTGAGCCAATTTAGTATCCAGATTGCTACATTCCCCTGGATCCCATGGGTTTTTAATTTTTTAGCCAGTCTGCCATGTGAGACCTTGACAAAATCCATATAGACCACATTAACTACGCTACCCTCATCAATCCTCCTTTGTTACTTCTTCAAAAAGTTAAATTAAGTTAGTTAGACATAACCTTCCCTTAACAAATATATGCTGACTATTCTTGATTAAACCATGCCTTTCTAAGTGACAGTTTATTCTGTCTCAGACTTTATTCCAATAATTTGCCCACTACTGAGGCTGGACAGACTGGCCTGTAATTATTTGGTCTATCCTTTCCTCCCTTTTTAAAGAAAGGTACAACATTAGCAGACCTCCAATCCTCTGGCACCATACCTGTATCCAGTGGGGATTGAAAAATGATGGTCAGACCTTCTGCTATTTCCTCCTTGGCTTCTTTTAACAACCTGGGGTAGACTTCATCTGGCCCTGGTGATTTATCCACTCTCAAGGATGTTAATCCCCTTAATATTTCAACTCTTCCTATGTTTATCATATCCAATTCTTCACAACTCCTCCTCCTTAACTACAATGACTGCATCATCCTCCTCTTTTGTAAAGAGGGACGCAAAGTATTCATTAAGACCCATACTCATACCTTCCACCTCCACACATAGGTTACATTTTGGTCTCTTATGGTCCCTATTCCTTCCTGAGTTATCCTCTTACTCGTAATGTTTTGATAAAACATCATTGGGTTCACCTTGATTTTGCTTGCCAATACTCTTTCATGCCCTCTCTTTGCTCTCCTAATTTCTTTTTTGATTTCGCACCTCCTCTTTCTATATTCCTCTTGGCTTTTTGTAATATTGAGTTCTTGGTGTGTTGGATCCTGTGCCCTGGTTTGTTGGGACTGAAGGATCTGGGTTGCACACTTGTTTTGGGGTGACCAAGTTGGTAACACAGATAGAAAAGATCAGTAGACCATTCTTAGAAGAAACACATGCTATTTATTTACAAAAGGAACTCAGCAGCTACACTTGTGTGTTTACAACTCAAAACTTTGTCTTTACTCTTCAGACTCTAACTTAAGACTACTGATTACAGAGGTAGCCTCACGCTACTCTGCTATTGGGTACCAAGATCATGTGATCTTCCATTACAACATCTGCTTTAAAGATATATTACACGTCAGATTACTACATGGTGTCTGATAGAAGCTTTCCTTTTCTGCCTTATCTTACCCTGTAAGTTCCTTGACATCCTAGGGCTCTATAGTTGGCAATCCCACTCTTTTTCTTTGTGAGAACATGTTTACTCTGAACCCCTTGAATTTCTTCTTTGAATGCCTCCCACTGTTGTGATACCGATGTACCTTCCAGTCCACCTTTGCTAAATCACTTCTCAGCTGAGTAAAACTGGACTTGTCCCAATTTAGAAATTCTAACTACTGTTCTATTTTTGTCCTTTTCTATAATTATGTTAAATCTAACTGAATAATGATCACCAACACCAAAATGCTCCCCTCCAACCACTCCTTCCACCTGCCCAGTTTCATTACCTAAAACTAAGTCCAAAGCCATGCCCTCTCTTGTTGGACTTGCAAAAGAGTTCTCCTAAATGCACCTTAAGAATTATGTTCCCTCCATTCCTTTCACTCTAAAACTATCTCATTTAATATTGGGGTAGTTAAAATTCCCTACTATTACTGCCCCATTGGTTTTGCAATCACAACTCATTCAGAAATACTTCAATAGTAATATAGTTAAGATACTTCATGGAATAATTTGAGTGGAAAAGTTAAAATACAAGATTTTGTTACGCAATAAATCTCAGGACTACTGCTGTTGAATGTGGAATCCTGGCAATGTATCAGGCTGTATGACATCAGGAGAGTGCTGAATCAAAGCCTCCTGATGTAGAGAACACATCTGTGCATGGCCTTCTACTGTTGCAACTCCATGCCACACAGACTGCCCAGGAAATAGCCAGCAGCGAAGGTCACACCACAAATGATCTTGCCAGAGGTGAGGTTATGCCAGCACTGCTTACCCACCTGGCAACAGCAGATAGCCAATTTGGGACAGACTAGTGAAGCTGCTGGGATCTTACTGCAAATGACCTCCCACTGATGCCGATTCCTGGTAGATGCCAGAAGGCTGTCTCCCAGTGGCAGACTGGGAAGTGGGGGGTGGCCAATGAGGCCATCTTTAACTCTGTGCCCTCTCTACCCATCACCGCTGGAGCTATGTCTGCCAAGAGGGTTACAGCTGCAGCCACATCCTTCCAGAAGATCAGAGGACTGGAAAGAATATAAAGAACAGCAAAGAATGACAAAAAGATTAATAAGGAGGGAAAAGTTAGAGTGTGAGAAAAGGCTAGCTAGTAATACAAAGATGGATAGTGAGAGTTTCTATAGATATTTAAATAAGAAAAGTTAACAAAGTGAGCGTTGGTTCTATAGGGAGTGCGTCTGGGGAATTGGTAATGGAAAGTAGGGAGATGGCAGATGAATTAAACAGGTATTTTGCATCGGTCTTCATTATAGAGGACACAAGTAACTTCCCGGAAATAGCTATAAATCAGTAAATTAAAGGGAGGGAGGAACTTGGGAAAATTACAATCACTAGAGAAGTGGTATTGAGCAAATTGTTGGGGCTGCAGGCTGACAAATCCCCAGGTCCAGATGGACTTCACCCTAGAATCTTGAAAGAAGTGGCAAATGAGATAGTTGATACACTGGTTTTAATTTTGCAAAATTCCCTCGATTTTGGGAAGGTTCCATTAGATTGGAAAATAGCAAATATAACTCCATTATTCAAAAAGGGAGGCAGAAAGCAGGAAACTATATGTACGAACATACGAGCAAAGAGCAGGAGTAGGCCATTCAGTCCCTCGAGCCTGCTCTGCCATTTAATAACTGATCTGATGGTAACCTGAAATCTGCATCCCACTACCGCCGAATACCTATCACCTCCTTGCTTACCAAGGATCCATCCACCTCTGCCTTAAAAATATTTAAAGGCGCTGCTTCCAACACCTTTTCAGGGAGAGAGTTCCAAAGGCTCATGACCTTAGTGAAAAAAATTCACCTCATCTCGGTTTTAAATTTATCAACTATCTCTTATTTTTAAACAGTGACCCCTCATTCTAGATTCTTCCACAAGAGGAAACATCATCTCCACATCCACCCTGTCAAGACCCCTCAGGATCTTACATGTTTCAATCAAGTCACCTCTTAGTCTTCTAAACTCCAAAGGATACAAGCCTAGTCTGTTCAACCTTTCCTCATAAGACAACCCACCCATTCTAGGTATTAGTCTGTAAATCTTTGCTGAACTGCTTCCAATGCATTTATATCCTTCCTTAAATAAGATGACCAATTCTGTACACAGTACTCCAAATGTGATCTCATTAGTGCCCTGTACAACTGAAGTATAACCTTCCTACTTTTTTATTCAATTCCCCTTGCAATAAATGGGAACATTCTATTAGCTTTCCTAATTACTTGTTGTACTTGCATATGAGCCTTTTGTGATTCACGCACCAGGACACCCAGATCCCTCTGCACCTCAGAGCTCTGCAATTTCTCACCATATAGATAATACGCTTCTCTTTTATTCTTCCTGCCAAAATGAACAATTTCATATTTACCCACATTGCACTCCATCAGCCAGATCATTGCCCACTCACTTAACCTATCTATTTGTAGCCTCCTCTTTACAACTTACTTTCCCACCTATCTTTGTGTCATCAGCAAATTTGGCAATCATTGCATCCATCCCTTCATCCAAGTCATTTATATAAATTGCAAACAGTTGAGGTCCCAGCACTGAACCCTGTGGCACATCACTCATTACATCTTGCCTACCTGAAAAAGACCCATTTATGCCTAATCTCTGCTTTCTGTTAGCCAGCCAATTGTTTATCCATGCCAATATGTTACCCCCTATACCATGAGCTTTTATTTTCCACAATAACCTTTGATGTGGCATTTTACCAAATATCTTCTGGAAACCTAAGTACAGTAAATCCACCTGTTCCCATTTATTCAAAGCACGTTACTTCCTCAAAGAACTCCAATAAGTTGGTTAAACATGATTTCTCTTTTTAAAAACCATGTTGACTCTGCCTGATTACCTTGAACTTATTCAAGTGCCCTGCTAAAACTCCTTTAATAATAGCTTCTAACATTTTCCCTACAACAAATGTTAAACTAGCTGGCCTGTAGTTCAACTATAAGCAAAATACTGCGGATGCTGGAAATCTGAAACAATGGTTGCCTGTAGTTTCCTGCTTTCTGTCTCCCTCCCTTTTTGAATAATGGAGTTACATTTGCTATCTTCCAATCTCATGGAACCTTCCCCAAAGCTAGAGAGTTTTGGGAAATTAAAATCAATGCATCAACTATCTCACCAGACACTTCTTTTAAGAACCTAGGATGAAGTTCATCAGGACCCGGGCTCTTGTCAGCCCACAGCTCCAACAATTTACTCAGTACCACTTCTCTGGTGACTAATTTTTCAGGCTTCCATCCCCACTTTCATCTCCTGGTTTACAGCTGCTTCTGAGATGTTATTTGTATCCTCTATAGTGAAAACTGATGCAAAATATCTATTCAATTCATCTGCCATCTCTTTGTTTTCCAATATCAATTCTCCAGACTCACTTTCTATAGGACCAACACTCACTTTGTTAACTCTTTTTTTTTAAGTATTTATAAAAACTCTTACTATCTGTTTTTATATTTCTGGCTAGTTTCCCCTCATATTCTAATTTTTCCTCCTTATTAGTCTTTTACTTATTAGTCTTTTAGTCATCCTTTGCTATTCCTTATATTCTATCCAATCTTCTGGCCTTCCACCTGTCTTTGCACAATTATATGCTTTTTCTTTAAGTTTGATACTATCTTTAACCTTTCTAGTTAACCACGGATGGTGCGCCTGTACCTTGGATTTTTTCTTATTCGTTGGAATGTATCTATTTTGTGAATTCTGAAAAATCCCCTTAAATATTAGCCACTGCATCTCTACCGACCTATCCCTTAACCTAATTTGCCAATTCATTTTCGTCAGCTCAGCTTTCATGTCCTCATAATTGCCCTTATAAAAACTTAGTCTCAGACTCACTCTTCTTTCCCTCAAACTGGATGTAAAATTCAATCATATTATGGTTGCTGCTATCTAGGAGCGCCTTCACTATGAGATCATTAATACAAAAACAGAATTACCTGGAAAAACTCAGCAGGTCTGGCAGCATCGGCGGAGAAGAAAAGAGTTGACGTTTCGAGTCCTCATGACCCTTCGACAGAACTTGAGTTCGAGTCCAGGAAAGAGCTGAAATATAAGCTGGTTTAAGGTGTGTGTGTGGGGGGCGGAGAGATAGAGAGACAGAGAGGTGGAGGGGGTTGGTGTGGTTGTAGGGACAAACAAGCAGTGATAGAAGCAGATCATCAAAAGATGTCAACCACAATAGTACAATAGAACACATAGGTGTTAAAGTTAAAGTTGGTGATATTATCTAAACGAATGTGCTAATTAAGAATGGATGGTAGGGCACTCAAGGTATAGCTCTAGTGGGTTTTTTTTTTATTTTTATTTTTTTTTATATAATGGAAATAGGTGGGAAAAGGAAAATCTTTATAATTTATTGGGAAAAAAAAAAGAAGGGGGAAACAGAAAGGGGGTGGGGATGGGGGAGGGAGCTCACGACCTAAAGTTGTTGAATTCAATATTCAGTCCGGAAGGCTGTAAAGTCCCTAGTCGGAAGATGAGGTGTTGTTCCTCCAGTTTGCGTTGGGCTTCACTGGAACAATGCAGCAAGCCAAGGACAGACATGTGGGCAAGAGAGCAGGGTGGAGTGTTAAAATGGCAAGCGACAGGGAGGTTTGGGTCATTCTTGCGGACAGACCGCAGGTGTTCTGCAAAGCGGTCGCCCAGTTTACGTTTGGTCTCTCCAATGTAGAGGAGACCACATTGGGAGCAACGAATGCAGTAGACTAAGTTGGGGGAAATGCAAGTGAAATGCTGCTTCACTTGAAAGGAGTGTTTGGGTCCTTGGACGGTGAGGAGAGAGGAAGTGAAGGGGCAGGTGTTGCATCTTTTGCGTGGGCAAGGGGTTGTGCCATAGGAGGGGGTTGAGGAGTAGGGGGTGATGGAGGAGTGGACCAGGGTGTCCCGGAGGGAGCGATCCCTACGGAATGCCGATAAGGGGGGTGAAGGGAAGATGTGTTTGGTAGTGGCATCATGCTGAAGTTGGCGGAAATGGCGGAGGATGATCCTTTGAATGCGGAGGCTGGTGGGGTGATAAGTGAGGACAAGGGGGACCCTATCATGTTTCTGGGAGGGAGGAGAAGGAGTGAGGGCGGATGCGCGGGAGATGGGCCGGACACGGTTGAGGGCCCTGTCAACGACCGTGGGTGGAAAACCTCGGTTAAGGAAGAAGGAGGACATGTCAGAGGAACTGTTTTTGAATGTAGCATCATCGGAACAGATGCGACGGAGGCGAAGGAACTGAGAGAATGGGATGGAGTCCTTACAGGAAGTGGGGTGTGAGGAGCTGTAGTCGAGATAGCTGTGGGAGTCGGTGGGTTTGTAATGGATATTGGTGGACAGTCTATCACCAGAGATTGAGACAGAGAGGTCAAGGAAGGGAAGGGAAGTGTCAGAGATGGACCACGTGAAAATGATGGAGGGGTGGAGATTGGAAGCAAAATTAATACATTTTTCCAAGTCCTGACGAGAGCATGAAGCAGCACCAAAGTAATCATCGATGTACCGGAGAAAGAGTTGTGGAAGGGGGCCGGAGTAGGACTGCAACAAGGAATGTTCCACATACCCCATAAAGAGACAGGCATAGCTGGGGCCGATGTGGGTACCCATAGCCACACCTTTTATTTGGAGGAAATGAGAGGAGTTGAAGGAGAAATTGTTCAGCGTGAGAACAAGTTCAGCCAGACGGAGGAGAGTAGTGGTGGATGGGGATTGTTCGGGCCTCTGTTCGAGGAAGAAGCTAAGGGCCCTCAGACCATCCTGGTGGGGGATGGAGGTGTAGAGGGATTGTACGTCCATGGTGAAGAGGAAGCGGTAGGGGCCAGGGAACTGGAAATTGTTGATGTGACGTAAGGTGTCAGAGGAATCACGGATGTAGGTGGGAAGGGACTGGACAAGGGGAGAGAGAAGGGAGTCAAGATAACGAGAAATGAGTTCTGTGGGGCAGGAGCAAGCTGATCGTCTCAGCTTGCTCCTGCCCCACAGAACTCATTTCTCGTTATCTTGACTCCCTTCTCTCTCCCCTTGTCCAGTCCCTTCCCACCTACATCCGTGATTCCTCTGACACCTTACGTCACATCAACAATTTCCAGTTCCCTGGCCCCTACCGCTTCCTCTTCACCATGGACGTACAATCCCTCTACACCTCCATCCCCCACCAGGATGGTCTGAGGGCCCTTAGCTTCTTCCTCGAACAGAGGCCCGAACAATCCCCATCCACCACTACTCTCCTCCATCTGGCTGAACTTGTTCTCACGCTGAACAATTTCTCCTTCAACTCCTCTCATTTCCTCCAAATAAAAGGTGTGGCTATGGGTACCCGCATCGGCCCCAGCTATGCCTGTCTCTTTATGGGGTATGTGGAACATTCCTTGTTGCAGTCCTACTCCGGCCCCCTTCCACAACTCTTTCTCCGGTACATCGATGATTACTTTGGTGCTGCTTCATGCTCTCGTCAGGACTTGGAAAAATTTATTAATTTTGCTTCCAATCTCCACCCCTCCATCATTTTCACGTGGTCCATCTCTGACACTTCCCTTCCCTTCCTTGACCTCTCTGTCTCAATCTCTGGTGATAGACTGTCCACCAATATCCATTACAAACCCACCGACACCCACAGCTATCTCGACTACAGCTCCTCACACCCCACTTCCTGTAAGGACTCCATCCCATTCTCTCAGTTCCTTCGCCTCCGTCGCATCTGTTCCGATGATGCTACATTCAAAAACAGTTCCTCTGACATGTCCTCCTTCTTCCTTAACCGAGGTTTTCCACCCACGGTCGTTGACAGGGCCCTCAACCGTGTCCGGCCCATCTCCCGCGCATCCGCCCTCACTCCTTCTCCTCCCTCCCAGAAACATGATAGGGTCCCCCTTGTCCTCACTTATCACCCCACCAGCCTCCGCATTCAAAGGATCATCCTCCGCCATTTCCGCCAACTTCAGCATGATGCCACTACCAAACACATCTTCCCTTCACCCCCCTTATCGGCATTCCGTAGGGATCGCTCCCTCCGGGACACCCTGGTCCACTCCTCCATCACCCCCTACTCCTCAACCCCCTCCTATGGCACAACCCCTTGCCCACGCAAAAGATGCAACACCTGCCCCTTCACTTCCTCTCTCCTCACCGTCCAAGGACCCAAACACTCCTTTCAAGTGAAGCAGCATTTCACTTGCATTTCCTCCAACTTAGTCTACTGCATTCGTTGCTCCCAATGTGGTCTCCTCTACACTGGAGAGACCAAACGTAAACTGGGCGACCGCTTTGCAGAACACCTGCGGTCTGTCCGCAAGAATGACCCAAACCTCCCTGTCGCTTGCCATTTTAACACTCCACCCTGCTCTCTTGCCCACATGTCTGTCCTTGGCTTGCTGCATTGTTCCAGTGAAGCCCAACGCAAACTGGAGGAACAACACCTCATCTTCCGACTAGGGACTTTACAGCCTTCCGGACTGAATATTGAATTCAACAACTTTAGGTCGTGAGCTCCCTCCCCCATCCCCACCCCCTTTCTGTTTCCCCCTTCTTTTTTTTTCCCAATAAATTATAAAGATTTTCCTTTTCCCACCTATTTCCATTATATAAAAAAAATAAAAAAAAAACCCACTAGAGCTATACCTTGAGTGCCCTACCATCCATTCTTAATTAGCACATTCGTTTAGATAATATCACCAACTTTAACTTTAACACCTATGTGTTCTATTGTACTATTGTGGTTGACATCTTTTGATGATCTGCTTCTATCACTGCTTGTTTGTCCCTACAACCCCCCCCTCCACCTCTCTGTCTCTCTATCTCTCCGCCCCCCACACACACACCTTAAACCAGCTTATATTTCAGCTCTTTCCTGGACTCGAACTCAAGTTCTGTCGAAGGGTCATGAGGACTCGAAACGTCAACTCTTTTCTTCTCCGCCGATGCTGCCAGACCTGCTGAGTTTTTCCAGGTAATTCTGTTTTTGTTTTGGATTTCCAGCATCCGCAGTTTTTTTGCTTTTATCGTTGAGATCATTAATACTCCCATCTCATTGCACAATACCAGGTCTAATATAGCCTGCTGTCTGTCATAAAGAAAATGTTGGAAGCTATTATTAAGGATGTTATAGCAGGGCACTTAGAAAAATTCAAGGCAATCAGGCAACGTGGTTTTGTAAAAGGGAGATCATGTTTAACCAATTTATTGGACTTCTTTGAAGGAGTCCCATGTGCTGTAGGTAATAGGGAACCAGTGGATGTAGTATCCTTAGATTTCCAGAAAGCATTTGATGAAGTGCCACATCAAAGGTTATTGCAGAAAATAAAGGCTCATGGCGTAGGGGATAACACATTGGCATGGATAGAAGATTGGCTAGCTAACAGGAAGCACAGAGTTGGAATAAATGGGTCCTTTTCTGGTTGTCAGGATGTGACAAATGGTGTGCCACAGGGATCAGTGCTGGGGTCAACTTTTTATAATTTATATAAATGACTTGGATGAAGGGACCAAAGAAATGGTTCCTAAATTTGCTGATGATGCAAACATAGGTAGGAAAGTCAATTGTGAAGAGGATGTAAGAAGGCTACAAAGTGACATAGATAAGCTAAGTGAGTGGGCAAAGATCTGGCAAAATGGAGTGTAATTTGGGCAAATATGAAATTGTTTATTTTGGCAGGAAGAATAAAAAAGGTTATATAAATGGTGAGAGATTGCAGAGCTCTGAGATTCAGAGGGATCTGGGTGTCCTAGTGCATGAATCACAAAAAATTAGTATGCAGGTACAGCAGGTAATTAGGAAAGGTAATAGAATGTTATAATTTATGCGGGGAATTGGTTACAAAAGTAGGGCATTGGTGAGACCACATCTAGAGTACTGTGTAGAGTACTGGTGTCCTTATTTAAAGAAAGATATAAATGTGTTAGAAGCAGTTCAGAGAAAGTTTACTAGTCTAATACCAGGAATGGTCGGGTTGTCCTATGAGCAAAGGCTGGGCAGGTTAGGCTTGTATCCACTGGAATTTAGAAGAGTATGAGGCAACTTAATTGAAAGCTTTAAGATCCTGAGGGGTCTTGTCAGGGTGGGTGTGGAGAGGATGTTTCCTCGGGAGAACCTAGAATTCGGAGTCACTATTTAAAAATAAGAGGTCACTCATTTAAGACAGAGATGAGGAGAAATCTTTTTCTCAGAGGGTTGAGAGTCTTTGGAACTCTCTCCCTCAAAAGGCGGTGGAAACAGAGTCTTGAAATGTTGTTAAGGCAGAGCTAGATAGATTCTTGATTAACAAGGGGTTGAAATGTTATCAGGGGTAGGCAGGAATGTGGGGTTGAGGTTACATTCAGATCAGCCATGATCTTACTGAATGGCAGAGCAGGCTTGAAGGGCCAAGTGGCTTACTCCTGCGCCTAATTTGTATGTATGTTCATTTCCCTAGCAGCTGTAGCTATATCTATTTTTATAGATTTTTTTTACATGTCTCAATGGGTACCACCATCTTCAGGTGATCCCAATGTCTCTAACCGCAGTGCATACTTTGCCCATTTGTGCTGCCAGCTGACTACACCCCTGTGCACTCCCACTGGCCCTCCAGCCTGCCACTGTCCCTAACTGGATGGGGCTCCAGGAGGCGGAGCTACCTTGGAAAGATTGCAAAGGCAGGCAGGAAGCTCAGGCCATTGGCGTCAGGATCTGCATATGGTCTCAGTCGGCATTTAAAGACTTAAGGTGGTACTATTCCGCCTTGTGTCTAAAACATGGAGCAGGCTCACTGGATCATAATTGTCCCCTGTTCCTACATGCAAGTTCCTGAATAATAGCTGAAATTGAATCATTCTAACTGCAGGAAATTAAATCCTATTACTTAATTTAAAATTTATATGAAGGACTAAACCAGTAACTTCAACATTTTCTAAAGATTACAGACAATGCATCTGAAAAACTTAAATTTATTATTCTATCTCAGTTAAAGAAGTGTGTTGTTTGAGACTATTTGGCTTGCCTGGCTTTTGTGTGTACTTTTGTTGTTAAAAGTCTAAAGGGAAAAATTTATTAAATTCAAATAAACTGTGGTTGGATTCAAAAGATGCATAATTAACACATTTTGTCACATGAATGCAATGGAGATTTTTTTTAAGGATATAAAATGTTGTTTCTGATCATTATTCCATACATTTTTACCTGAGATTCATGTTACTTCTGGAGCATGATTATAGATAAAGTCGTGAAAGTCTTTAATAACACAATTTAACAAATAAAATGTGGCAAGATTCATTGATTAAATTTTTGGAAATCAACTCTGATTCCGGTAATATTTGCCAGAGCTTTCAGCTTTCTCCCTCCCGGTCTGTATGCCAAGACTGTTAACAGCTTCTGAAGCTACATATGCAATGAGTAGGAATTAGGAGAAACAGCACCCTGGGTTAAATAAAGAAAGTACTTGCATTTTTACCCCCCTTTCACAACTTCAGCATGTCTTAAAGCACATTACAGCTAATGAAATACTTGAAACGTAATTACTTTTGTACCATAAGGAATGTAACAGCTAATTTGCACACAGCAAGTTCCCACAAACGAGAGAATTATAATCTGATGTTGATTGAGAGTAAAATCTTGATCAAGGTGCCTTTATTTCCATGTTATTTTCATAATTTATTTCCAGTTTTAGTTTCCCAATGGCAAAGACAGGTAGCCTTTCATTGGTAAAAAGTCAGAAACTTGCTATCAGGAAATGCTGCTTTCAGGGGATGGTACTATTCCTTAGCACAGTTTGCCAGTTCACTGTTTTTAGCTTGATAACTCTTCAACCTCATCTGCAATCTAGCATGATCCAGGACCAAAGCTTTCACTCAATTATTGTGAGTAAAATGTTACTGCAGTCCTGAAAAGACTAAAAGTGTGGCAGGTTTATTAAAATCATAGAATTTAAAATTGAATTCAAGAATCAGAAATAAAAATGCATACTCCTTCACAGTTTTTAAACTAAAACTTGATTTAGCGCAATTTAATTTTACAGTATTTGAATATATACCACTTAAAAACAAGCTGGGAACAGAACAGTTTGTTCCTTTAACACTGTTCCTGAACCTGAATTTTAGTTCACTGTAACTATACAACCTACACATGAATGAACATTGTCCAGTGATTACAAGCTAATTATTTTTTCTTTTACATTTTGAACCTGTGTATAAAAATGCATAAAATGAACTGAGTCTCAATGAAATGAAGAGAACACTATTAACATCAGGTTTATCCAGTAAACAGATAATAATATGTTTCAGCAAAAATTAGCGTTTAAACCAAAACCCATTAATGTTGTGCACAGAAGCAGTTTACATTACATTCAGGTTGCTCCTAGATTTGTACCAAAAGTTCTTCACCCTAATGTGACATCAATGTTATCTTCAGACAACCCAAATTTGGACGGAGAAAATCTATACATTTGTACTGTTGCCCATTTTCACAATTTAAATAGGTATAAACAAAAGTTTCACATGCCATTTTAATGAAACCATGTTAACAATAACTGGTTTGTTCTCTATTCAGGGAAGTATACAGCATTCAGTTGCTTAGCCACCTGTGACTCACCCAACTATTGACTTGCACTGAAAGTAACATTGTAAATAAATAAAGCTTCTTTCCACAAGTCTACCATTCCACTCTTGAGGTTTATACTGCTCAGGTAGTAGTTCCCTTCATAAATAAAAAATCCAGATCTATTTTAATGGGTTGGACACTTCACGTGCTCTGGTTATAAAAATCATTAAAGCAGGTTACTGAAGGCATAAATAAGTATCCATGAGTTCTTGAGGTTTTGATACTTTACTTAAGTTATGGTTAACTCTTGGAATGCTGTAATAGTAATTTAATTTATCTTAATTCTTGGATAAAAACTGGGGCCCTTTGTGGTTCTTTAAATTAGTACCATATCAATTGGTGCATTTATCCACTGACCCAGCCTAACTGCAGTGCTGGCTTATAACAGCTGACAACACAGACTTGGCATCCAAACTAGCATGACCCCTTGATCCAAACATACCAACTTACATCGATTGTAAAATGCAGTAACAAGTTGTGAACAAAGATTTAGTTATACCCAGACTTGCATGGTATTGTCATCCTCAGCCTTTGGCCAAATATTTTTGACGCTGAATAACAATCGTCTCCAAGGTTCTTATAACTTCCCTCCCTCTGTCACCCACCCTTCCCAAGGACATTTGTAATCACGATTACTCGCCCACAAAAATGCTGACACAAAATTTTGTCCAGCAAGATCTCAGAAGCAAACATCAATTTCTTACAAGGATAGAATTTTTAAAAAAGAAACAACTATGTACATGGCAGGGCCAAACATTTTCAGACTAAAAATCCAGATCCCTCTACAAGCTAGAATTTTCACTAGTGCTTGATAGTGCTTTGTTGTGCTTTGGTTAAAAAAAAGGATTTGAAATCCTTTCATTAGCCAAACATTTTACAGAAAAACCTTTTTCATCATGTAGAGATAATTGTGCTACTGGATGTAAATTATTTATCCTATTTGTACTCAACCAAGCATACGTTCTAGGGCTGAAACATTGACCATTTTTTTCCACTTTTGTCAGCAAATATCAGCAATAAAGAACTCCCAAAGTCACATTTGCATGCAAAGCAAAAATCTAATTTCTCTACTGCTCAATGCGTCTGCACCAATGTGAGTAAAACCCTGGCAACGGTATCAGTATGAACAGTTCATTTTCTTAGATGCAATTCAGTGACAAGTTGTGGACAGTTTTACGCCTATTCATATCAAGTTCATATTCCGATAACCAGCAGAAAATAGGACTTTAAACATTTTGCTGCTTGGAAGGATTAAGTTCAAGACCACTTTTAGTAATATAGTTATAAACAATGCACTGAACTTAATTACTATCCAATTTTCACATGTCATGTGAGTGTTGCTCTATGCTATGGTTAATGTATGCCTCTCAGCGAATCCACATCCTCGGTTTTATTGCATAAAAGGGAAATTATTGACAATACCAAGCTCCCACGCACAATCATGGATTTTGAATATACAAGAATACACAAGTGCATTATATCTCAGAATAAAATGTTTCAGTAGCTGCTGACTTTTAGTTCATATTTATTTTTCATTATGACGTGCCTTTAAGTTCTTACTGAAATGGTAGTTCAACACATTTGATGTGCAAAGTCATGCATCTATGCATAACTAGTGCATGTTTGCTAATTCAAATGTTCTGATTTTTCTTTCTTCTTTAGTTTCTATCAAGATTGTCCTTAGGGCTTTTATTAACAGTATACAAGATTAGCCTACGGCACCCTATCCTTGCCCTTATATTTATTTTTGGAAGTAAAACGCCACACATGCTTGGCTTCTTATCGTGATCGCACAGTTGAAACTGTGAACTCACTTTGTGGAATAATGTGGGGTGAGTGTTTATTCAAACACTAACAAGCTGCATTCAGAGGTGTTATTTCGTACAAATTGTGTGTAAAAGTATCAGACATAGCGCACTAAGTGTAACAAAAACAGACAACAGGATTCTATCTGTTTGATTACGATGCATTTGCTTTTGGCAGAAGACAGTCTAAACAATCCAAATAGTTATGTGTGTGTACTTTGAGATTTAAGAATGATAAAATAAGTAATTTATTCAATAAGCATCAACTTCATTATCATTTACTGGTATACATTTATATTAAATACAATTATATTTTACTGCAGTTACTAATATTACCGTGTTTTTCAACCTTATATTCTAATTTGTTGTATTTTGTTTTTCATCTTTGCTATTTTCACTTGATTTAATTCACTCATAGCATCAAAAGTGTTAACATCATTGAAACATATTCATTGGAATTTTATTTCATGGACTTTTCCTGAACTAGCATTCCAAGATAAAGGGTTTTGCAGGATGATTAATGAAAGCAAGTCAGCAGTAGAAGTAGCTACTTGCAGCCAGATTACACTTTTGTCACCTATAAATCTAACGTGTACAAGCACATTGTACTGTAGGCTTAGGTTTTTGATTGCAATTCTTTACTTGCTAATCTTGCTTGGTCTTTTGGAGGCAAGATGTTGATTGAAGTTAAGGGATAAACGGAGGTCTGTTCTCTCAGCAGTATCTAAAGATTTCATTTATAGGGAATGCAACACATCTCGTAATTATGGTTTCAAGGTTATAAATTTATACAGAATATCAGCTGTGAAACCATATTAACCACTTGCCTTTCCTGTGAAATTTTCTTCCATCCGGTGCCAGCAAATGGATCTCTGACCCTTTTGCCAGCAGAAGTTCAAAGTTAATGATCACCTGCTGAACCAGGTTTACAGGACATGCATTAGGCCAAGGGAAGGCTCTCAGCTTGTCCTTTCATTTTCCTATTCAAACTCTCTAAGTATTTCTGTGGTCCTAGCAATCACTTTGTGAAACATGTCCTCATCACAGTAGCCTCCAACTATAATGTGTTAGGGTACAAACGAATGAACAAACAAAAAAAAAAGCTGTTATATCCTGTAGCATTACCTTATACCTAGCATTCCAACAAACAACTTTTGGTATACCAATAATACACCTTCATGTTCAAGTATTCCATGACAAAAATTTACCAGCCTCAGCCAGGTCAACTGAGAAGTGATGAATGAAGAGGAATCATTTTGTTCATTAATTTTCAAAATTTTCCTCTTATGAAAACTTCAGTATCTCTTTCTAACTTACATTATCACAGAACAAAACAGTGCAGGAGGCTATTCGACCCGTGTCTGTGCTGAGCCCTAATCTCACAAATATCTGCGTGTCTCATGTAAATTCCCTCAGATGTATCAAAGTTCGAAATATGTTCTAACAGTAAAAGACATTAATCAGACTTGATTAGAGTTGTTGCAAAAATAAGAGAAAACTTCTGTGAAATAAATGCCAAACCCTCCAAATTATTTCCATTTATTCTTCGCTGATGGATAGACATCTATTGTGGTCACATTTCTTGCTCCCTATTTCATTTGATATTACCTTTAGATTATCCAGCTTAAAATTCTTATCTAATTCCTTAATTTGGTTAAATTTCTTTGCGCGTAGTCATTTAATGCTAACCTGGTTACATAACATGGTCTCATCAGCGAAACTTATTATCTATCACATTCTAGAAGTATTTTCCACTTTGTCATTTACAGGTAGCGTGAACAGCAGAGACTTTGTGATATTCCTTGTGGCGAAATTAATTCTGGAAATATCCTTTCCCACACAGCAGAAGCATATCTTAAAGTAGTGGCACTGAAAGTGCTTGCCAAAATGTCCTACCTCTGATCTGAAAATAACAGCACAAATCCACGGGGATAATTGGAGATGGTTGGGGAATAACTATAGCAATCTCAAAAAGCAAAAATGCACAAGACATACCATTCCTTTCTAAACATTTCTAAACTGAATAATCATAAAACACAGCTGTTATGACAATCAACAGAAAATGGGCAATAAGGTCATAATAATATTGTTTAAGTTACAAGGGTTGAAGGCCGACTTATCTGCACTGAAATCATAAATAGGCAAGAGCTTTTCAGCTGTTTCTAACAAGCTATAAGAACAGAGCAAAAAAAAAATGAAGCTAAACCTGTTGCTAAGCACTGATGGCAATACAAATCAGCAACTCAATTCTTCTAGATCAGGCTGCAGTCTTTTAAACATTCCAGCTGGCTAATACATCAACCTCATGAATACACAAGGCTCAGATTTGTAAAAAGCACCGAATTCATTAAAACTCCAACAGAAGCCCACAAACATTCATTTGTCTATTCTTCAAAGCACAAAACCCAATTTGTATCCAAACTGAAGCAATCTGTAAATAAGTGAAACAAAACCTTTTATATTCCACAAATCCCACAAAACAATTTAAATGTTTGCTTCTGTGCTACACTATTCTTACAACAAGCACAAACTTGTTCATTTCTACTTTCATTTGTTAAAAATTGAAATGGGTAATAAACTGATTTAATTATTTTTAATTTTACAAAACTCAAGATATAATGCATTATCCTGGATCCTGTGCTAAGAAATTATCTCCTGAACTTTACTCGACTACCAACAAAAATGCATGAAAGGTCAAAATAACACCCACTTTTCTCATGCTAACGCAAGCTCTGAAATTAAAATGCCAATATCAGGTTACTACTCCGTACAAACCAAAAGACCTAAAATTCCCTAGATCAACAATTTTGTTTACAGGGAACAAAGAAATATTCATGTAAGGTTAGGAAGTTCATTGGCAAAAGGTGTTAGGAGTACTCACTCAACACTCTCAAAGTTAGGCTCCGTTTTGATAAGTTTGTAGTTCAGTTCCCAGCAGATTCTTCTCTGACACTATCGTTTCTCTTGTCATGTGATGGACGAATTATGCACACTGCATGCATGAGAAGGACTTGCGTCTGCATGTCTGCCTGGGACAGGCTGGCATTTAACTGCTCAGGTCAAACAGATTTAAAGATGACACAACACAACGCGGGACACCCACAGCATATAAAAAAGCTTTTCAAGATAACAGATTGTTTAATTTTTGCAAGACTTCAGCCTATTTATCCCTATGTCAAGGCTGTACAACCAGAAGGCTTTAAACAAAAAGCTTTTGCAGGTTTAGTTGTTTCATGCTAGTAGTGGTGCACTAACTAAATCTAATAATTTTAAAACGCTAATTTTATTTATGACTTGCAAATCCATCACACAAATCCTCATTTGTGCAACCACACAGCAAGACTTATTGAGTCAATTCGGTCCCTCACAGAAGCGGCATGCTCATTCATGTTCAGCAAAGTAACAAGGAAAGCAGATTCTGATACATTTTTAAAAAATGCATTCCAAAGGGAAAACATTTAGAGTGTTATCAAGAAAGGGAAAAGGAATGGGACTAGCTGAGCTGCTCTTTGCAGAGGCATAGACATGATGAATAAACAGCCTTTGTAACGGCTAGCCGACATCCTTCCATCTACAAAAGATGACAGACAAGCAGGAAACAAATCCATTTCAAATGGGGTGTCTTCAAGAGCTAGGAACTAATTATTGTGCAAGTGTACATCCAGGGCGTTACATTTTGTGATTCTGTGATTTACTGCACCGTTGCAGTCAGGTGCCAAGCACCAATGTATTAGTCCACCAGCCACATGGAGAGCGTAAGAAATACACTCGATGAAGCTCCAGCATTTTAAATAAAAGTGTGATCATTTCGAACTTAGGGGAACCAAAAGGCAGGTGCACAGTGGTATTGTCACTGGACTGTTATTCAAGAGACCCAGGGTAATGCTCTGGGTATCCGAGTTCGAATCCCACAACGGCAGATGGTGAAATGTGAATTCAATACAAAATTTGGAATTAAAAGTCTGATGATGACCACGAAACCATTGCCGATTGTTGTAAAAACCCATCTGGCTCATTAATGTTCTGTAGGGAAGGAAATCTGCCATCCTTACCCTGGTCTGGCCTACATGTGACTCCAGACCCACAGCAATGTGGTTGACTCTTAAAATGCCTTCTGTACAAGGGTAATTAGGAATGGGCAATAAATGCTGGCCTAGCCAGTGACGTCAACATCCCATGAAAGGATAAAAAAAGACATAATTTCTCTGCTGTAACCATTCTACAATTCTGTCCATCCTATATGTGAGATCAAATAATCTCTGTTAGAAGTTAGAATTGACAGGCTGACAAAGGAAAGATCTTTAGTGCAATCCGTTCATAGTTATCCATAGTATTGGCCTGGACTGGCTGCAAAACAAAGGGGGTTCTTCCTCCAGGCAAAAATTCAGTCAGGCGTCAGATCAGGGACCAAGTGTTGCAGCAGAGTCGGAAGAGATAAAGCCCAGTCAGTCGGTGTCTCAAAGTTCAATGAGACCACTGACACTTAGAAACACAGAAACTAGGAGTAGGAATAGGCCATTCGTCCCTTTGAGCCTGCTCCACCATGGCTGATCGTCCAACTCAATAGACTGCTCCCACTTTCTCCCCATATCCTTTGATGCCTTTTGCCCCAAGAGCTATATCTAACTCCTTCTTGAAAACATACAATGTTTTGGTCTCAACTACTTTCTGTGGTAACGAATTCCATAGGCTCACCATTCTCTGGGTGAAGAAATTTCTCCTCATCTCAGTCCTAAATGGTCTACCCCATATCCTCAGACTGTGACCCCTGGTTCTGGACTCCCCCACCATCGGGAACATCCTTCCTGCATCTACCCTGTCTAGTCCTGTTAGAATTTT
Organism: Carcharodon carcharias; assembly: GCF_017639515.1. Taxonomy (NCBI): domain Eukaryota; kingdom Metazoa; phylum Chordata; class Chondrichthyes; order Lamniformes; family Lamnidae; genus Carcharodon; species Carcharodon carcharias. The sequence continues at coordinate 104,550,267 of NC_054486.1, forward strand.
ATAAATTTCTATGAGATCCCCCCTCATTCTTCTGAACTCCAGTGATATAATCCTAACTGACTCAATCTCTCCTCATATGTCAGTCCCACCATCCCAGGAATCAGTCGGGTAAACCTTCGCTGCACTCCCTCTATAGCAAGTACATCCTTCCTCAGATAAGGAGACCAAAACTGCACACAACATTCCAGGTGTAGTCTCACCAATGCCCTGTACAATTGCAGCAAGACATCCTAGTTCCTATACTCGAATCCTTTGGCTATGAAGGCCAACATACCATTTGCCTTCTTTACCGCCTGCTGCACCTGCATGCTTACCTTTAGTGACTGATGTATGAGAACACCCAGGTCTCGTTGCACTTCCCCTCTCTCAATTTATAGCTATTCAGATAATAAACTGCCTTCCTGTTTTTGCTACCAAAATGGATAACCTCACATTTATCCACATTATACTGCATCAGCCATGCATTTGCCCACTCACTCAGCTTGTCCAAATCACACTGAAGCATCTCTGCATCCTCACAGCTCACCCTCCCACCCAGCTTTGTGTCATCTGCAAATTTGCAGACATTATATTTAGTTCCCTCATCTAAATCATTAATATACATTGTGAATAACTGGGGTCCCAGCACTGATCCCTGCAGTACCCCACTAGTCACTGCCTGCCATTCAGAAAAAGACCCATTTATTCCTACTCTTTGTTTCCTGTCTGCCAACCAGTTTTCTATCATCTCAATACACTACCCCCAATCCCATGCGCTTTAATTTTACATGCCAATCTCTTATGTGGGACTTTGCTGAAAGCCTTCTGAAAGGCCAAATAAACCACATCCACTGGCTCCCCCTCATCAACTCTACTAGTTACATTCTCAAAAAATTCCAGAAGATTTGTCAAACATGATTTCCCTTTCATAAATCCATGCTGACTCTGTCCGATTCTGCCATTGTTTTCCATGCTGAGCTATTACATCTTTGAGAATGGACTCTAGAATCTTCCCCACTGCTGACATCAGGTCTATAATTCCCTGTTTTCTCTCTACATCCCTTTTTAAATAGTGGGGTTAAATTTGCTACCCTCCAATCTGTAGGAACAGTTCCAGAGTCTGTCGGATCTTGGAAGATGACCACCAATGCATCCGCTATTTCTAGGGCCACTTCCTTAAGTACTCTGGGATGTAGATTATCAGGCCCTGGGGATTTATCGGCCTTCAATCCCATCAGTTTCCCCAACACCATTTCCCTACTAATATTGATTCCTATCAGTTCCTCCCTTCCACTAAACCCTGTGTTCCCCAACATTTCTGGTATGTTATTTGTGTCCTCCTTTGTGAAGACAGAACCAAAGTATGTATTTAGTTGGTCAGCCATTTCTTTGTTCCCCATTATAAATTCCCCTGTTTCTGACTGTAAGGGACCTACATTTGTCTTCACCAATCTTTCTCTCTTCACATACTTATGGAAATTTTTAGTCGGTTTTTATATTCCCCACAAGCTTACTCTCATACTCTATTTTCCACTTCTTAATCAATCCCTTGGCCCTCCTTTGCTGAATTCTAAACTGCTCCCAATCCTTAGGCCTGTTGCTTTTTCTGGCCAATTTGTATGCCCCTTCCTTGCATTTAATACTATGTCTAATTTCCCTTGTAAGCCATGGTTTGGCCACCTTTCCTGTTTTACTTTTGCAGCAGACAGGAATAAACAATTGTTGCAGTTCACCCATGCGCTCTTTGAATGTTTGTCATTGCCTGTCCACCGTCATCCCCTTAAGTGACGATTCTCAATGCATCATAGCCAACTCACGCTTCATACCATCGTAGTTTCCTTTATTAAGATTTAGGACCCTAGTCTCAGAATCAACGTCACTCTCCATCTTGATGAAGAATTCTATCATATTATGATCACTCATCCCCAAGGGGCTTCGCACAACTAGATTGCCAATTATTCCTTTCTCATTACACAATACCCAGTCTAAGATGGCCTGTTCTCTAGTTGGTTCTTCAACATATTGGTCCAGAAAAACATCCTGTATACACTCCAGGAATTCCTCCTCTACGGTATTGTTACTAATTTGATTTGCCCAATCTATATGCACATTAAAGTCACCCATAATTACAGCTGTTCCTTTATTGCATGCATCTCTAATTTCCTGTTTAAGGCCATTCCCAACATCACAAACACACTTTGGGGGTCTACATACAACGCCCACTAACGTTTTTTGCCCCTTAGTGTTTCTCAGCTCTATCCGTACAGATTCCACATCATCGAAACTAATACCTTTCCTCACTATTGCGTTAGTTTCTTCTTTAACCAGCAATGCAACTCCAGCGCCTTTTCCTTTACGTCTGTCCTTCCTAAATACTGAATACCCCTGGATGTTCAGTTCCCATCCCTGGTCACCCTGCAGCCACGTCTCCGTAATCCTCACTATATCATACCTGTTTACATCTACTTCCGCGATTAATTCATCCACTTTATTGCGAATGCTCCTTGCATTAAGGCACAAAGCCTTAAGGCTTATCTTTTTAACATTACTTGTCCCGTTCCCACTATTTTTCACTGAGGCCCTGTTTGATTCTTGCCCTTGATTTCTCTGCCTATCACTTTTCTTATTTCCCTTTCTGTCTTTTGCTCTTGTCCTTGATTCCCCTTCCTCTGACTCCTTGCATAGGCTCCCATCCCCCTGCCATTTTAGTTTAAACCCTCTCCAACTACTCTACCAAATGTTCTCCCTAGGATATCATTCCCAGCCCTGCCCAGGTGCAACCTGTCCAGTTTGTACTGGTCCCAATGTCCCAGGAATCTGAAACCCTCCCCCTCACATCATCTCTTCAGCCATGTATTCATCCGATATATCCTATTTCTACTCTGACTAGCACATGGAACTGGTAGTAATCCTGAGATCACTACCTTTGAGGTCCTATTTCTCAACTTACTTCCTAACTCCCTATATTCTGCTTTTAGGACCTCATCCCTTTTTTTTTACCTACATCATTTGTATCAATGTGTACCATGACCACTGGCTGTTCACCCTCCCCCTTCAGAATGTCCTGTAGCCTCTCTGAGACTTCCTTGACCCTAGCAGCAGGGAGGCAACATACCATCCTGGAGTCTTGTTTGCAGCCACAGAAACGCCTATCTATTCCCCTTACAATTGAATCCCCTATAACTATTGCATTCCCACACTTTTTACTCCTCCTCTGTGCCGCAGAGCCAACTGTGGTGCAATGAATTTGGCTGCTGCTTTCCCCTGAGAGGCCATTCCCCTCAACAGTATCCAAAGCGGTATATCTGTTTTGCAGGGAAATAGCCACAGGCGATTCCTGCACTGCCTGGCCTAGTCCTCTTGCTCTGCCATTCCCTTCCTGCCTGTGGACTCTTAGCCTGCGGTGTGACCACCTCTCTATAAGTGCTATCCATGATACTCTGCCTCGCGGATGCTCCACAGTGTCCCCAGCCGCCCTCAAGTTCTGAAACCCAGGATTCCAGGAGCTGCAGCTGGAGACACTTCCGCAAACATGCTGGCCCCGGGCACTGGAAATGTTCCCGGCTTCCCACATAGAGCAGGAGGAGGAGACTGTGAATCTTCAGCCAATACTCAATGGGAGCATGTGGCACAAAAACAAGCCAGAAAATTCAATTTTCTTGCACTTGAGAATTCAGAGTATAAGCGGAAAATTCTAACTTTTCACCAAAAGAAAATAGCCTGCTTAAGATCCTTGGCAGGTCTCCCAGCCATAAATCACTTACATGGATATAATGGATCTATTAATCGCCACTCTGATGTCAAGCAGGGATCACAATTCAATTTTCAGCACTGCTGGACCTTGAGCCAGTTAATATTGAAGTTCTGAGCATTAGCAATGGATAGGACAACAGTTTCCACTTAGTATTATGACAGCTAAGAATGCACCCACCCACTAGGTAGATGACAGGCCTTACAGTTGGAAAAGAGTCAAATGGGATGGGTCTCTAATACACTAATTTCAAAATAGGAAGAAAGCACAATCTCCTCTCCCCATTGGTGATGGGCAATGTGCTAAATACAGAAAGAATTCCTTTCAAACATACATGTGCCTCCAATTTATTAAGGATTCTGCATTTCACAGCACTGTAAATGTCTGAATGGAGAAAGAGGTTCTGCTTAAATGCACAATGCCTCAAAGGGATCAACCCAGCCAAAGAAAAAACTGTTGCTCCAAATATATCATTGGAACAAAGGACTTAAGAGCAGGAGTAGGCCATTCAGCCCTTCAAGCCTGCTTTCCATTCAATAAGATCATAGCTGATATGGTTGTGTCTCAACTCCAGTTTGTCATCTGTCCCCCATAACCCTCAACTCCCTTGTCTATCAAAAATCTGCCTAACTCTGTCTTGAATAAATTCAATGAACCAGTCTCCACTGCTTTCTTGAAGAGGATTCCACATACTACTACCCTTGAAGAGAAATAAATTCTCCTAATCTCCGTCTTAAATGGTAAACCCCTTATTCTTAAAACTGTGCTCTCTAGTTCTAGTTTCTTCCACAAGGAAACATCCTTCCAGTAGCTAACCAATCAAATTTGCCTTTTTACATATTTAAATCTCAGATCTACCATCCCCGCAGGGGTTTCTGGCTCTCCTCTTAACACACACAGGTTAAATGGGGGAATGTGAGCAATCCTATGGATTTTTAACATGCTGGCATTTTTAATGTTGCAATCCACCCCCTCTTCCCAAGCAACTGTTTCAGTTTTCAGAGATAAAAACAAAAAAACTGCGGATGCTGGAAATCCAAAACAAAAACAGAATTACCTGGAAAAACTCAGCAGGTCTGGCAGCATCGACGGAGAAGAAAGGAGTTGACGTTTCAAGTCCTCATGACCTTCGACAGAACTTGAGTTCGAGTCCAAGAAAGAGTTGAAATATAAGCTGGTTTAAGGTGTGTGTGTGGGGGGCGAAGAGAGAGAGAGAGAGAGAGAGAAGTGGAGGGGGGGTGTGGTTGTAGGGACAAACAAGCAGTGATAGAAGCAGATCATCAAAAGATGTCAACAACAATAGAACAAAAGAACACATAGGTGTTAAAGTTGGTGATATTATCTAAACGAATGTGCTAATTAAGAATGGATGGTAGGGGACTCAAGGTATAGCTCTAGTGGGGGTGGGGAGAGCATAAAATATTTTAAAATATTTAAAAATAATGGAAATAGGTGGGAAAAGAAAAATCTATATAATTTATTGGGAAAAAAAAGGAAGGGGGAAACAGAAAGGGGGTGTGGATGGGGGAGGGAGCTCACGACCTAAAGTTGTTGAATTCAATATTCAGTCCAGAAGGCTGTAAAGTGCCTAGTCAGAAGATGAGGTGCTGTTCCTCCAGTTTGCGTTGGGCTTCACTGGAACAATGCAGCAAGCCAAGGACAGACATGTGGGCAAGAGAGCAGGGTGGAGTGTTAAAATGGCAAGCAACAGGGAGGTTTGGGTCATTCTTGTGGACAGACCGCAGGTGTGCTGCAAAGCGGTCGCCCAGTTTACGTTTGGTCTCTCCAATGTAGAGGAGACCACATTGGGAGCAACGAATGCAGTAGACTAAGTTGGAGGAAATGCAAGTGAAATGCTGTTTCACTTGAAAGGAGTGTTTGGGCCCTTGGACGGTGAGGAGAGAGGAAGTGAAGGGGCAGGTGTTGCATCTTTTGCGTGGGCATGGGGTGGTGCCATAGGAGGGGGTTGAGGAGTAGTGGGTAATGGAGGAGTGGATCAGGGTGTCCCGGAGGGAACGATCCCTACGGAATGCCGATGGGGGGGGTGAAGGGAAGATGTGTTTGGTGGTGGCATCATACTGGAATTGGTGGAAATGGCGGAGGATGATCCTTTGAATGCGGAGGCTGGTGGGGTGATAAGTGAGGACAAGGGGGACCCTATCATGTTTCTGGGAGGGAGGAGAAGGCGTGAGGGCGGTTGCGCGGGAAATGGGCCGGACACGGTTGAGGGCCCTGTCAACGACTGTGGGTGGAAAACCTCGGTTAAGGAAGAAGGAGGACATGTCAGAGGAACTGTTTTTGAAGGTGGCATCAACGGAACAGATGCGACGGAGGCGAAGGAACTGAGAGAATGGGATGGAGTCCTTACAGGAAGCGGGGTGTGAGGAGCTGTAGTCGAGATAGCTGTGGGAGTCGGTGGGTTTGTAATGGATATTGGTGGACAGTCTATCACCAGAGATTGAGACAGAGAGGTCAAGGAAGGGAAGGGAAGTGTCAGAGATGGACCACGTGAAAATGATGGAGGGGTGGAGATTGGAAGCAAAATTAATAAATTTTTCCAAGTCCCGACGAGAGCATGAAGCGGCACCGAAGTAATCATCGATGTACCGGAGAAAGAGTTGTGGAAGGGGGCCGGAGTAGGACTGCAACAAGGAATGTTCCACATACCCCATAAAGAGACAGACATAGCTGGGGCCCATGCGGGTACCCATAGCCACACCTTTTATTTGGAGGAAGTGAGAGGAGTTGAAGGAGAAATTGTTCAGTGTGAGAACAAGTTCAGCCAGACGGAGGAGAGTAGTGGTGGATGGGGATTGTTCGGGCCTCTGTTCAAGGAAGAAGCTTAGGGCCCTCAGACCATCCTGGTGGGGGATGGAGGTGTAGAGGGATTGGACGTCCATGGTGAAGAGGAAGCGGTTGGGGCCAGGGAACTGGAAATTGTTGATGTGACGTAAGGTGTCAGAGGAATCACGGATGTAGGTGGGAAGGGACTGGACAAGGGGAGAGAGAAGGGAGTCAAGAAAACGAGAAATGAGTTCTGTGGGGCAGGAGCAAGCTGAGACGATCGGTCTACCGGGGCAGTTCCGTTTGTGGATTTTGGGTAGGTTTCAGTTTTCTAATCCCTGCCCTGTGGTTGTTGTGTACCCTTCCCAAGCAACTGTTTCAGTTTTCTAATTCCTGTCCCGTGGTTACTGTGTACCATATAACCTGGAAGAAAGTTGAATCAACTTCTGTTATGTCAACACACCGAGGGGCTGGGAACTGTTTAGAGCCCCTCGGGCTGTACAGCTCACAATGAATGTATGCATTGAATACTAGTTGTATTATAATTGTGTTGAAGCACCTCAGAGTGCAACATGATGTATGTCGATAACTCCAATACCATTGTCTGTAATGACCATATTGAAATGATTGTAATATTCATTGATTGTACTGATGCACCTCGTGATCCATGTGTAAAAGTTGAATCTAATTTTTGTGAAGGTGATTTTGAAATGTTTTGTAATGTTCTTCCAGATATTTTATGAATAAAGTATACTTTTTAAAAAAAACTTCTGTTCAAGCAATGAAAGCAGACTTCCAGAAAAAGATCTGTGAGCAAAAGTTTTCAACCTAGGTGAAGAAGCAGCTGTACTCATTCAGTATTTAAAGGCTTTCCAACCCGTTGATTTCACAGGGTCATCAATCCCCACTAGCTCTCGCCTTGTTGGCCACAGTTGCTTGAGTCAGCTCAGAAAACCTGTGTGCAGGCAGTTAAATGCAGAATGCAGGTGTTTAGGGACTATTAGGTTGGAGGCTATGGAGAGAAGATTGCCTGAGGAGATAAGGTCAGTCACATTCCAGGAGACAACGTTTTGGTGTTTGGTGGTGCCGTCATGATCCAAGAGGAGATAGGAGCGAGTTGGTGTTCAACCTCTGCCAGGTAGAGATCAGTGCACCAAACAACGGCCCCACCCTTATTGCTAAATTTGATGTCATCGTTGGGATTGGTCGGCAGGTTTGATGGCGATGATGGGGTTGGTTTGGCAGGTTTGATGGCGACGCCGGGATTGGTCAGCAGGTTTGATGGCGACATTGGGGTTGGTCAGTAGGTTTATGGCAATGGTTGTACTCGGTCTACAATTCTGGTATCTTGTACTGTATTTGACTTTGATCTGCTCTTCCCTATTGTCGGCCTTCACTGTAGCATGGGAGCTGCTGTGCAACTCTACCTTGAACTTCTGATGAAGAAGATGAGCAGTATCAGCAACACCAATAACATCAGGAGAAGCATAAGCAGGAACAGCAGCTGCCTGCTCCTCAACCACCTGCCAATCCACAGGACAGAGGAGATGAACAGAAGAACTCAAGTTTGAAGGAGGCAATACTCCCAGCACAGAGAGAGGATCAGCTTTCTTGGTATGTCAGAACAACAGTGCCTAAGCTTGCTGTCTGGCCAGAACAAGGTATTCCTCCATCCTATTTAAACTGTTAAACTGAGTATGCCGGACATTAGTGAAGGCCAGCTGCCTGCTGCAGATGTGCCATGCAAGTGGCCAATCTTTCTATGGAGACATCATTGGCAATCATACTGGAGACAAACTCTCCAATCTCTCTCCAATCATGCGCAGTGTCTGGAAATGCCGATAGAATCACCTTTCTTGCTGCTGCTCCAGAACAGTCCTCTTTGCGAATGACCCATGAGGCTCAGCACCTATGTTAAGCTGAGCTTCAAGTATCCTGCACCCTTTAACAGGGACTCTCCACTGTTATCCCATCTCCAACACATTCTCCTGCTCACATGATTTGTGGTTCACTAGGTGATAATGTTTTTTTTTCTATCCTTTCATGGATGTTGGCATCGCTGACAAGGCCAGCATTTTTGAAAAGCAAGCGGACTGACAGACAGATGGAACTGAGTGGGGAATGCTCAGCGAGGAGGCATGGAGGTGCTCAGAGCCTATGACAGCTCAAACCAGCCCAGCTTACTGAACTAACAATGCTTCTGGCATCAGCTGATCCCGATAGAATCCCGCAAGTGATTAAATTTCACACTTTTATTCCAAGTATTATCAATTTATTCACGAACAGCCCTTGAATTGAGTGGCTTGCTAGGACATTTCAGAGGGCAGTTATGAGTTGTTTTGAGTCCGGACTCACTTGTAAGCCAGAACAAGTAAGAATAGCAGATTTCCTTCCCTAAAGGACATTAATGAACTGGATGGGTTTTTGCAACAATCAATGATAGTTTCATGGTAGTCATTACTGAGACTAGCTTTCAATTCCAAATATGTTAATTAATTGAATTTACTACTTGATTGAATTTAAATTCCACCAGTTGCTGTGGTGGGATTTGAACCCGTGTCCCCAGATTATTAGGCCGGGGGGGGTGTGCGCATCTACGCTCATGGAGGGTGCACATGACACGTGTGACACGGTTTCCTCAGCCTCCTCCTATACCAGCTCCTGCGTCACACTTGAAGGAGCTGTGGGAGATGAAAGATCTGAATTAGAATTGACAAGGAGAAAGGATTCAAAGCCATCATTGTGCAGATGATCCTTTCCCAATTACTGATTACATCAATTTATGAATGAGTGTTGTACACCGTGTAGCTGTGAGATATCTAATTCTGTCACTAGGTATCTGGGAGACTATAAATTCTCCATCTCCAATGCTATTTAGCTGATTTCCATGACCTATTTGTCTGTTGTGGTCAGGGTGGCTATGACTGGAGGGCCAGCCCTGGCTTTCTTCATGCAGGGCTTCAGGGAAAGATAAAGAGTTACAGGTATATCAATGATTTGAATAAAGGAACCAAATGTATGGTTGCTAAATTTACTGATGACACAAAAATAGGTAAGGAAGTAAGTTGTGAAGATGACATAAGGAGTCTGCAAAGGGACATGGATAGGTTAAGTGAATGGGTAAAAATTGGCAGATAGAGTATAATGTGGGAAAATGTGAACCTTTTCTACTTTGGCAGGAAGAATAGAAAAGCAGCATATTATTTAAATGGAGAGAGATTACAAAGCTCTGTGGTACAGAGGGATCTGAGTGTCCTGGTACATGAATCAGGAAAAGTTAGTATGCAGGTACAGAAGTGATTAAGGTGACAAATGGAACATTGTTTATTGCAAGGAGAATGGAATATAAAAGTTAGGATGTTTTGCTACATCCTACATTGTAGCTACATGCTACTTTGGTGAGACCACATCTACAGTAGTGTGTACAGTTTTGGTCTCCTTATTTAAGAAAGGATATAAATGCATTAGCAGTTCAGAGAAGGTTCACTCAACTGATACCTGGGATGGAGGTGATTATATTATGAGGAAAGGTTCGACAGGCTGGGACTGTATCCTTTGGAGTTTAGAAGATTGAGAGGTGATCTAATTGAAACACATACGATCCTAAGGGGACTTGACAGGGTGAATACTAAAAGGAGACTAGAACTAGGAGACACAGATTAAAAATAAGGGGTCTTCCATTTAAGGCAGAGATAAGAAGAATTTTTTTCTCTCAGAGGGTTGTGAATCATTGGAACTCTCTTCCTCAAGAGTGGTGGAGGCAGAGTCAATCAATATTTTTAACACAGAGGTAGATAGATTCTTGACTAACAAGGAAGATAAAGATTATAGGGGGTAGGCGGAATGTGGGGTTGAGGCCACAATCAGATGAACTATGATCTTATTAATGGGAGAGCAGACTCAAGGGGCCAAATAGCTTACTCCTGCTCCTAAGTCATATGTTTGAGGAATGGAATATTTTGAGAGGATGGAAGAACAACATTTATGGGAAGTTCCTGAGAGGGATGACAATAAGATGAAGGTGAACGTCAGTGTTGGCTGTTCAGAGGGGAAAGTGAAAAGGTGCCTCGAGAGAGAGGAATGGGTGGAGCTGTAAGGTATGTCGGTCTGAGAAGTGCTGTCCAAGAGAATGCTGGAGCATTCACAGTGTCAGATGCCACTCACCCCTCCTTTCCTGAATCTCTTTCGGCATTGCATCCGACTGTGAGGTATCACAATCCTGTTGCTGACCACCAGTCACTTCAAGACATGCCTGCTTCATTTCAGAAGCAAGCCTCTTCCTCCTGTCTGTTGTACATAATATTTCCCTGTGGACCTTTACAGCCATAGCATGACCTCTAGGGAAACCGGAGATATCCTGGGGAGTGAAGGGGAGAACAGCCATCCCATGTTGAGCCACCATCATTTTGCTTGCTCTCTTTCCTCTCAGTTCTGCAATCGAGCCATTCTGACCTCTACCGAGGTTCCTTTAAGTACAGAGTCTTTAAGTATCAAGTGCAGATCATCACGCTCACCCATTCCGATTTGTTGGAAAACCCGGAAGTGGGATGGGAATGTCATGGCTGAATTAAAAAGTTACGGCAAAGCCCGCTCGATGAACCTTCGGGTTCCTGACTCGCTGCAGGCCTTTTCCACTCCAAGCAGGTCAAAAGGTAAAATTTCTGCCCCATATTTCAGTGAAATGGCACATTTTTATTTTGGTTCTCACTGAATATACGTAATCAAAGCTCGAAATAGATGTACATATGAAATGAGGTGTCGACCTGGTGAGATTAGCATGTCCTTAATTTATGGTTAATATCAGAATATTAAAAGTATTGAACTCATTTTGTTTCTTGATTTTTATTTTAAGAATGAAAAGATAATAGAGTGGCCTCCTTCTGTGCTGTAATCATTTGGCCTGTCATGTCTGTGCTAGATCTCTGCAAGGGCATTTAACCAGTGCCACTTCCCCACCTTTATAGCATCAGAGAATGATTACAGTACTGAAGGAAAAATTATTAAAAGGAAATTTAATACATTTTCTTAAAACAGTGATATTTCATCAAAGATTTACAGTAAGATCGTTGCTAAAAAAGACTTGTAAATCTAGAAGTTATCAATAGAGAATAAAGGGTTAACTAAATTTTTCCAAACTGGTTGCTATCATCAGAGATTCAGAAATGTTTATTGTGGCAAAGATGTAGCTGCTAATGAGAATTTATGCCGCCACTTTTATAGTCTCTCAGAATGTGGCTTGTAGTCCAATAAAGAAATGGTTTGTTGGCAGGATTAGCTTTCACCTGTTTGCTTCATTAGTTAGGCTAAGAGTACATGGAATCCAGACAAACAAGTTCTGTTCTCACCATACAGCTGCACTGTCATTCAATCTTTATTTTCCCTGGGCTTCCGACGATTTACTGGAATGTGCAATATGAACCACATCCGTCTCACCTATTCACAAGCAGGTTAAAACACGTCCATCCGTAAGGAGTACCAACCATTTTACTTACAGCAGTTGCCATGGTGATTGCACAATGAAAAGTGTCCATTATAACTCAGCACAGCAACAAGGACTCAATACCAGCCTATGAAAATGGGAATTTTAGCTTTGAGAAACGATTAATATTTAGATATGCAATACTCCATCTGAATCTTGTTATACAATATTGTATCTTTCTTCTAAGCAATTACACATTTGATCAATAATCACGTTTGTTGCAACATGAAACCATTTTTTGTAAAAAGAAATTTGCAGCCACCATCAGTAACCAGATTTTGAATTTGTCTTATTGGGTTGTAAAAATGGTCAAAAGTGCCAACATGGCTCCAATATTGAAGACTGCTTGGAAAAAAAGTTGATTTTTTTGGTCAGGAACAATATTCTACTTTCATCTTTTTGAGTTCAAAACGTCCTAACTATGCAAATAAACACAGCACATAGCGTGATAGAATTGAAAAGTGATCAGAATAATCAGCTGTTGATCTGGAATTGGCTGGTTTACAGAACACTATATTTTAAAAAATTATTTCTCTAATAATTTTCTTTCCTATAGACACAATAACTTATGCCCCAAGATGCTCAACAAAAGCAATAGCGATAAAAAAACATTTTGACATTGATTTTTTATTCATTTACAGGATATGGATGTCTCTGGCTAGGCCAATGTTTATTGTCCAATCCTAATTGCCCTTGAGAAGGTGGTGGTGAGCTGCTGTCTTGAACTGCTGCAGCCCCTGTGGTGTAGGTACACCCACAGTGCTGTTAGGAAGGGAGTTCCAGGATTCTGACCCAGCGACAGCAAAAGAACTGCGATATATTTCCAAGTCAGGATGGTGAGTGGCTTGGAGGGGAACTTCCAGGTGGTAGTGTTCCTATGTATCTGCTGCCCTTGTCCTTCTAGCAGTCATGGGTTTGGAAGGTGCTGCCTAACGCATCTTGGTGAGTTGCTGAAGTGCATGTTGTAGATGGTACACAATGCTGCCACTGCTCATCAGTGTGAAGGAGTGAATGTTTGTGGAAGGAATGCCAATCAAATCGGCTGCTTTGTCCTGGATAACGTCTGGCTTCTTGAGTGTTGTTGCACTAATCAGGCAAGTGAAGAGTATTCCATCACACTCCTGATTTGAGTCTTGTAGATGGTGGACAGGCTCTGGGGAGTCTGGAGGTGAGTTACTCACCACAGGATTCCTAGCCTCTTGTAGGCACAGTATTTATCTGGCTAGTCTAGTTCAGTTTCTGGTCAATGGTAACCCCTAGGATGTTGATTGTGGGGGATTCAGTGATGGTAATATTCTCTCTTGTTGGAGATGGTAAATGCCTGGCACTTATGTGATGCAAATGTTACCTGCCACTTATCAGCCCAAGCTTGGATATTGTCCTGGTCTTGCTGCATTTGGGCATGGACTCTTCAATATGAGTCATGAACGGTGCTGAACATTGTGCAATCATTAGCGAGCATCCCCACTTCTGACCTTAGATGGAAGGTCATTGATGAAGCAGCTGAAGGTGGTTGGGCCTAGGACACTACCCTGAGGAACTCCTGCAGTGATGTCCTGGAGCTGAGATAACTGACCAACAACCATAACCATCTTCCTCTGTGCGAGATATGACTCCAACCAGTGCAGTGTTTTCCCCAATTCCCATTCACTCCAGCTTTGCTCGGGCTCCTTGGTGCTACATTTGGTCAAATGCTGCCTTGATGTCAATGGCAGTCATCTCACTTCACCTTGGGAGTTCAGCTCTTTTGTCCATGTTTGAACCAAGGCTTTAATGAGGTCAGAAGATGACTGACCCTGGCGGAACCCAAACTGAGCGTCAGCAAGCAGGTTATTGCTTAGCAAATGCCACTTGCTAGTGCTGTTGATGATCCCTTCCATCACTTTCCTGAAAATCGAGAGTAGGCTGATGGAATGGTAATTGAATAATCCAGGTTGGATTTGCCCTGCTTTTTATGTACAGGCCATACCTGGGCAATTTTCCACACAGCTGGGTAGATGCCAGTGTTGTAGCTGTACTGGAACGGCTTGGCTAGGGGTGCAGCAAGTTCTGGAGCACGAGTCTTCAGTATTATTACCAGAATATTGTCAGGGCCCATAACCTTTGCAGTATCCAGTGCCTTCAGCAATTTCTTGATATCATGTGGAGTGAATTGAATTGACTGAAGACTGACATCTTTGATGCTGGGACCTCCGGAGGAGGCTGAGATGGATCATCTGCTCAGTACGACTGGCTGGAGATTGTTACAAATTCTTCAGCCTTGTCTTTTGCATTGACGTGCTGGGCTCCCCCATCATTGAGGATGGGGATAATTATGGAACAACCTCCTCCAGTGAGTTGTTTAACTGTCCACCATCATTCACGACTGGACATGGCAGGGCTGCAGAGGTTAGATCTGATCCGCTGGTTGTGGGATTGCTTAGCTCTATCGCTTGCTGCTTATGCTTGACATGTTTGGCATGAAAGTAGTTCTGTGTTGTAACTTCACTAGGTTGAAACCTCATTTGTAGGTATGCCAGGTATTGCTCCTGGCATGCTCTCCTGCATAATCATTGAAACAGGTTTGACTGCCACGCTTGGTGGTCATGGTAGGGTGGGGAATATGCCAGGCCATGAGGTTACAGATTGTGGTTGAACACAATTCTGCTGCTGCTGATGGCCCACAGCGCCTCATCTTGAGTACCAGATTTGTTCGAAATCTATCCTATTTAACAAGGTGGTAGTGCCATACAACACAATGGAGGGTTTCCTCGATGTGAAAATAGGACTTTGTTGCCACAAGGACTGGTGATCACTCCTACCGATACTTTCATGCACAGATCCATCTGCGGCAGGCAGGTTGGGGAAAGTGAGGTCAAGTATGTTTTTCCCTCTTGTTGGTTCCCTCACCATGTGCCGCAGACCCAGTCTAGCGACTATGTCATATAAGACTCAGCCAGCTCGGTCTGTGGTGGTGCTACCGAGCCATGCTTAATAATGGACACTGAAGTCACCCATCCAGAGTATATTTTGTGTCCTTGCCACCCTCAGTGATTCCAACATGGAGGAGTACTGATTCATCAGCTGAGGCAAAGGGAGGGATGGTGGGGGTTGGTGTGGTGTGTGATAATCAGCAGGAGGTTTCCTTGCCCATGTTTGACCTGATGCCATGAAACTACATGGGGGCTGGGGGCAAGGGTGAGGACTCACAGGACATCTCCCTCCCAACTGTATACAACTATGCCGCCACCTCTGCTGGGTTTGTCCTGCCGGTGTTGATGGTGGTGTCTGTAAGGTATGATTCTGTGAGTATGGCTAGTCTGTGAGTCAGTCCTCCCAATTTTGACACACATTAGTAAGGAAGATTTTACAGGGTCGACAGGGCTAGGTTTGCCTTTCCAGTGCTGGGAGGTCCATCCTGTTTCATTCCTTTATATTGATTCTTTAGGCCACTGCAGAGGGCATTTAAGAGTCAATCACATTACTGCAAATCTGGAATCATATGTAGGCCAGACCAGGTTAGGACAGCAGGTTTCCTTCCCTAAAGGTCATTAGTGAACGAGATGGGTTTTTATGACAATCGACAATGGTTTTAACTCCGTATTTTTATTGAATTCAAATGGTGGGATTTGAATCCCGGTCCCCAGAGCATTACCCTGGGTCTCTGGATTACCCATCCAGTGATAATACCACTACGGCACTGCCTCTCCTCCTGAGCCATAGAAGGAGATAACCAAAAGCTTGATCAATGAAGAGTGCAGGAGGGCATGCCAGCAGCAGCACCAGGCATACCTAAATATGAGATGTCAACCTGGTGAAGCTAGTCGTGAATGGTGGTGGACAATTGAACAACTCACTGGAGGAGGCGGCTCCACAAATATCCCCATCCTCAATGATGGGGGAGCCCCAGTGCAAAAGATAAGGCTGAAGGATTTGCTACAATCTTCAACCAGAAGTGTCGAGTGGGTGATCCATCGTGGCCTCCTTTGGAGTTCCCCAGCAGCACAGATGCCAGCCTTTGATTTCTGTATTTCGATTCACCCCGATATCAAAAAACGGCTGAAAGCACTGGATACTGCCAAGGCTACGGGGCCTGACAATATTCCAGCAATGGCACTGAAAATGTGTACTTATCCAACCAGCCAACTACAACCCCATCAGCCTCCTCTCGATCATCAATAAAGTAATGGAAGGGATCATCAACAGTGCTATCAAGTGACCCTTGCTTAGCAATAAGCTGCTCGCTGACACCCAGTTTGGGTCCCACCAGGGCCACTCAGTTCCTGACCTCATTACATCCTTGGTTCAAACATGGACAAAAGAGCTGAATTCCCGAGGTGAGGTGAAAGTGACTGCCCTTGACATCAAAGCAGCATTTGACCAAGTGTGGCATCAAGGAGTCCTAGCAAAACTGGAGTCAATGGGAATCAGGGGGAAAACTCTCCGCTGGTTGGAGTCATACCTAGCACAAACGAAGATGGTTGTGGTTGTTGGAGGTCAGTCATCTCAGCTCCAGGACATCACTGCAGGAGTCCCTCAGGGTGTCCTCTGCCCAAATACCTTCAGCTACTTCATCAGTGGCCTTCCTTCCATCGTAAGGTCAGGAGTGGGGATGTTCACTGATGATTGCACAATGTTCAGCACCATTAGTGACTCCTCAGGAATGAAGCAGTCCATGTCTAAATGCAGCAAGGCCTGAACAATATCCAGGCTTGGGCTAAGTGGCAAGTAACATTTGTGCCACACAAGTGTCAGGCAATGACCATCTCCAACAGGACAGAATTCAACCATCGCCCCTTGATGTTCAGTGGCATTACCATCACTGAACGCCCCATTATCAACATCCTGGGGGTCACCATTGACCAGAAATTGAACTGGACTAGCCATATAAATACTGTGGCTACGAAAGCAGGTCAGAAGCTAGGAATCGTTCGACGAGTAACTCACCTCCTGACTCCCCAAAGACTGTCCAGCATCCACAATGTTAAAGTAAAACTAAAACTTAGGTTCCCTTAACACCTAAATACAGAAATATAAATTAAACTTAAAGTTAAAACTTGTTCCTAAAACCCAAAATACAAATACAACTCGCTTAAACTATCTCCAGTTCCTTACAAGAGAAACAGTGAATGATTCTGGTTGAAGGCCTTTCATCAGAACTGAAGAAAGATAGAAATATAAGAGTTTATAAGCCAGTGGAAGGGGAAAGGGGGCAAGAAGAACAAAGGAGGAGGTCTATGATAGGGTGAAGGCCAGGACAGATTAAGTAACAAAAGATTTCATTATGTTCCTTTGTTCTACCTGCTCCTTCCCCACTTCCACTGCTTAAAAATTACATTTCTATCTTTCTTCAACTCTGATGAAAGGTCATTGACCAGAAACATTAACTGTTTCTCTCGGCAGGTGCTGCCTGACCTACTAATTTTTACCAGCATTTTTTTGTTATAGAGTCAAAGTCATAGAGGTCTACAGCACAGAAAAAGGCCTTTTGGCCCATCGAGTCTGCGCCGGTCAAACAAGTACCTAACTATTCTAATCCCATTTTCCAATACTAGGCCCGTAGCCTAGTATGCCATGGCATCGCAAGTTTTTATTGTTTTTATTTAAGGTTTGAAAAGTATAGTCTTACATGTGGTAGGTATTGTGTGTGAGTAAAGCAGCCTTAAATCAGTGAGATACTGTGTATGGGTTTCCTAGGGCGATATCATCCCTTCCTGCCAACACTTCTTTAAAATGATAATTTTTGTCTTCAAATTACTCCGTGGCCTCGACACCTCCCCACCTCTGCAACCTCCTCCATCTCAGAGATCCATGTGCTTCTCCAGTTCTGGCCTGTTGTGCATCCCTGATTTTCATCGCTTCATTATTAGCAGCCATGCCTTCAACTGCCAAGGACCCTAAGTTTTACAATTCCTTCCTTAAACTTCTCTGCCTCTCTACTTTTCTCTCCCACCTCCTCCTAAAACCTACCTTTTTGACCAAGCTTATGGGCACCGGTCCAAATAGCTCTATGTGGTTCAGAGTCAAAGTTTATCTGATAACGCTCCTGTGAAATGCTGTGGGAAGGTTTTAGTACATTAAAGCCACTATTAAATGCAAGTTATTGTTGTCATCAAAGGAAGTGAACTACCCATGGGATTAGAGAACAATCTTCAGGGTACACGGAAAAACTTTGCTTATTTCTTATTACCTAGCAAACTACACCTGCTAGAAGTAAACAAGCAGCAACAGGAAACTACTGTAAATTGTGCATGGACAGAAAAACGGCCCAGTTACTGGAAGTGATTTTCCATAGTGGCTAAAGTGAAGTTTCATGCAGAATTATATTTTATGTAAACCAGTTCAACTTACTTGGACATTTAAAACTTTTTTACTGTTTTGATATTCTACTAACACTAATTATTCAGGAGTACAAACTTATGCATGAACTACATTACATACTGTCTTATTTTTGGCACACAAATACTGTTTTTAAATAGGTATAGGCGAAATAATATGGGAAAAGAAGCAAGACTGGCTTCATCCCAGATAATACTAATGATGTGCTACAGCACTGGGAAAACTTAAGATTTTTTTTTCTGCACCTTATAACGAAAGGCCAAATACAGAAAAAAGTGAGACTACAGTAACACCAACATTGCATAGCCTGACTGACTAGAATCACATTCTTGCAGTCACAGAAATCTTTTGCTAATTAACAAATACAGACAAAGGGCGATTACAATGGTGCAGCATGACCTAGGCTGTCTTGGATTGTGAATTAATTCAAACTTGTGTCTTTTTTCACCCCACATACCTTTTGTGTATACTTATTAAAACACTAATTTGAATGATCTTTCATTCTTTTCCGTCGCAAGTGTAATGTAACTCACCACACCTGCTCAATGGCAATTAGGGATGGCCTTGTCAGCAATGTTCAAATTCAAGAATGAATAACAAAAAAATGATATACGCAGTCTTTAACAGTTAAGAAGTTAATAGAATATTGAAGGGTGCATAAAAATGTAATACTGTTTGGATGTCTATGGGATCTTGTTTAGCTCAAGCCCCACTGCACTTTGTGGTACATTCACAAAAAAAAATTATCAATGCAAAGCAATTTCAGTTTTGCACCAATGCTAACCTTGCATGGTATAGATGGGGTATGAAAGCCCAAACTAAATCCAGGGATTCTCCCTCAAGTTTCGATGGAAACACCCATTTTCTCAAAATATTAAATAAAATAACCTGTGTGTTTTATCAGGACAGTCAACAGATTGCTGAGCAAAGTGACAACACAATGGAGCTATATTTCATGACCAGTTATGGGGAGACTGCTTCCCAAAGAGAAGTCAAATCACTATGTCTTTGGTCAGATCAGGACCTGACTCGACTTTGAACTGCCTTTTCTCTTTCAGTTTTTCCCATGTTACATGGGGTCACCACAATGCTAGTTGATCATCTTCATATTAACCATCATTTTTTTTGGATTTGACAGGTGGATGTCCTTCCTGCTGCTAACCCTCCCCATTTATCCTGGCTGGGGACCAGTCCTGGAATGGGACTAGAACCTGGGGCCTTCAGGAGCAGGAAAGCTACCCACTGAGCCACTCAGCTCCCTCTACTTGGCCTTTGTCCAAAAGTGGCAAAATACCTGCTCACAGGTAAATAGCTGGTTGTAAATAGTTGTTCAGATTTTAAAACTAGAACCATCCTAGTTTCCATCCTTTGAAAAAGTTACACTGGGAGAGGCTTTCGAATTCAGGAGTGTAAAACAATAGATATTAGATCAGCCACCTATTATACATCCAAAACGAAATTCAGTCATTGCTGAAGTTGAAAATTTCACCATTTGACACAGAGTTGGTGAAATGTATATTTCACCTCCATTGACCACTATTCAGCAACAGTCTCTCCTCCGAAGCAATTACAGCCAGACTTTTCTTACAAAGAAAAAATTTCAAGAACAAAATGGATGTAAAGGAGATATTTATCCAGAGTTGTTTTTAGGGATCTGGCTAGATCCAGTTCCACAAAGCTTTCCCTTAAAATTTAAGCTGAGGGAGATAGAAGATGAGAGGGTTGTTTGGGGCTGACTTTGATCAGACGATTAATGACTTGAGTAGTTCTGTTCAAAAGCAGACGGTCAATTCCTTTGGATCCTCCACAACGCATAGGATGCTTGGACAGATTCTATTTAGTGTGCATTGACAATAAAGGCATCCTTTGCAGGTCCCAAATGTTTCCTTTCAGTGGCATTCTAATTCATAAAGAACTCGATATAAATACGGACATCTATAGAACATAATGATTAGTAGTAGTAGACAGGGGGAAAATTGTGACTCTCGTTAGTTAACAGAGATAGTATACTAAGTTATATTGGTATTTGTGAGCATTAGGAATGAGTTTTAGCTTAAGTTTGATTTGTATTTCTGTATCTGTGCGTTAAGAAAGGTCAAATAGAGTTTTGGTTTCACTTTAAAAAGGTGCTTGTACTTCTAATGAGGAGTTTTACGAGTCCTAAAGAAAAGGTAAACAAACAAGGGTAGAAGAATTGGACTGTTGCCTAGCAACAGGGGACCAGAGAGGCAGGTCCCTCTCACAGACACACACAGAAGAAAAACAGCAGTTTGGTTTTGGAAGCTATTACAGTTCAGCTGGTTGAGAGTAGCTGCCAGGAGAGACAGGAGCAAAAGGGACAGATATCCAGTCCCAAGCTTAAGAAAAACCCCAAAAATCCAGGGGTGTGGAAGAGGGTAAAATCCCAAGAAGACCTTCTAGTCAAAGGAAGGACAGGAACCTGGAAAGGTCCGGTTAAGTGAAGTTAAGAGTGAGGGGCAGAGAGAAAGGCTCCAAGCTTCAGATGTAAAGAGACAAAAACTGCAAAAGCAGAATTAAAGCAAGAACAGCTGGCAAGACACGAGATCATCCAAAGAGACGGCTGAATTCTGTAACTCTTTGCTATGGGCATGTGAAGCAGTGCTACTGTTGACGGCTGAATCGGTAAGAGAGTGTTTGTGAAAGACAGCTTGAATGCACGCGGTGACCCAGGGAAGAGAAACATCAGGAGAGTTCGAAACCCTGGAGGTGAACCTTTGCGGAAGGCATCTGAAAGCAGTTTGGGAGAAAGTCTTGGAAAGTGGAGATTGGAAATCCTCGTGTGAAAGATGGAGTTCAGTGAGATTGGTTAGCTCACAGTGTGACAAGTGTCTGAGGGGAGTTGAGGAGAGATCCATAGCATCTGGTTGAGGTGGCATCTGTCACTTGGTTTCAGAGTGCATTGTGTCTGACCACAGAGTGCCTATTGGTACATGGACTGTGTATTTACTGTGAACATTAAAGTATAAGATAGCTTTCGTAACTTGTGTTTTATTTTAAAAATCTGTACACATCTGTAAAGGTATAGCTGTGGGTGAAGGAGTATCATAACATAGTTCATCTTTTTGTTGAATAAATGTTTTATTCTTTTGTTAAAAGTTCAACGACTGATTCCTGTGACTCTGTTCAGTAGCTACTCTCCACGTATTTAAACAAACAAATAAAAGTTAGGTTCTATCAAGCTGGGTTCCACTCTGGGATCAGGTTTGTCCAGGGGTAACCTCAGCTGGGATCATAACACTCTTACAAGAGCATAACAAATAGCAGAAGTAGACCACATGGCCCATTGAGCCTGCTCTACCATTCAACATGATCATGACTAAGATAAAAACAAAAAACTGCAGATGCTGGAAATCCAAAACAAAAACAGAAATACCTGGAAAAACTCAGCAGGTCTGGCAGCATCGGTGGAGAAGAACAAGGGTCATGAGGACTCAAAACGTCAACTTAGTTCTTCTCCACCGATGCTGCCAGACCTGCTGAGTTTTTCCAGGTATTTCTGTTTATGATAATGACTGATCTTGGGCTCATTTTCCTGCCAATTCCCCCTATTAGTTCTCTGAAACCCCAAAAATCTATCTATCCCAGCCTTAAATGTATTCAACAATGGAACATCTATTGAATAATCCTCTGGGTTAGAGAATTACAAAGATTCACAACCCTCGAGTGAAGACATTTCACCTCATCAGAGTCCTAAATGATTGTCCTCTTATTCTGAGACTGTGCCCATGTCTTAGGTTCCCTGACCAATAGAAACAATCTCTCTGCATCCACCCTATTAAGGCCCTTCAGAATTTTATAGTTTTCAATAAGACTGCCTCTAATTCTTCTAAACTCCAGAGATTATAAACCCAATTTACTCAGCCTCTCATCATAAGTCAACCTCCTCTTCCCAGGGACTAATTTAATGAACCTTGGCTTTACCGCCTCCAGTACAAGTATATCCTTTCTTAAATGTGGAGACCAAAATTGCATGCAGGACTCCAGATGCAACCTCACCAAAACCCTGTACAACTGAAGCAAGGTTTTTTTATTCTTGTACTCCAATCCCATTGCAATTAAGACCAACATGCCTTTTGCCTTCCTAATTGCTTGCTGCACCTACATGCTAACTTTCTGAATTCCTTGTACCAGCACACCCATGTCTCTTTGAACATCAACACTTCCAAGCTCCTCAACTTTTAAAAGATATTCTGCTTTTTCATTCTTATGACCAAAGTGAATAACTTCACATTTCCCTATATTACACTCCATCTTGTTGCCCACTTACCTAACTTGTCTATATCTCTTTGCAGCTTGTGTCCTCCCCACAGCTTACCTTTCCACCTAGTTTGGTATCATCAGCAAACTTAAATACACCACTATCTGTCTCTTCAGTTAGATTGTAAACAACTGAGGCCCCAGTAATGATCATGTGGCACTCCACTATTCACTGCCTGCCAGCTTGAAAAAGCCCCATTTACGTCCACTCTGTTTTCTATCCATTAACTAGTCCTCTACCCATGCTAATATATTACTCCCAACTCCATGAGCCCTTATTTTGCCTATTAACCTTTTGTGCAGCACCTTATTGAATGTCTTTTGGAAATCCAAGTATAATACATCTACTGGTTCCCCTTTATCTACCCTATTAGTTATATTCTCAAAGAACTCTAATAAATTTACCAAACAGGATTTCCCTTTAGTAAACCATGTTGACTTGTTCTAATTATGCTATGCTTTTCTAAGTGCATTGTTAAGACTTCCTTAGTAATAGATTCCAGCATTTTTCTAACAACTGTCAGGCTAACTGGCCTGCAGTTCACTGCTTTCCCTCTCCCTCTTGAAAAGTGGTGCAACATTTGCCAACTTCCAACCTAGTGAGACCATTCCTGAATCTAAGGAATTGTGGAAAATCATAGCTGACACATCCACTATCTCTGCTGCTTATCTCAAGGGTGTAGGTCCCAGGGATTTGTTGGATTTTAGCCCCTTAAGTTTCTCTGCTGATATTAATTTCCCTAATTTTCTCACTTTTTTAGCCCCTAGGTTATTGCCTATTGCTGGTATGGTATTTGTGTCTTCTACTGCGAAGGCAGACACAAAATATTTGTTCAATGCCTTCACCATTTCCTTGTTCCCGTGATAATTTCTCCTGTCTCTATTTCTAAAGGATCAAGATTTACTTTAGCTACTCTCTTCCTTTTTATATACTTAAAAAAGCTCTTACAATCTGTTTTTATACTTGTGGCTGGTTTGTTCTCCTATTCTGTTTTTTTCCCCTTTTTTATCAACTTTTGGTAGCTGTTTGCTGGTTTCTATAACACTTCCAATCCTCAGACTTGCTACTGTTTTTTTGCAACATTGCAAGCCTCTTATTTTAATCTAATACTATCCTTAACTTCCTGAGTAAGCAACGAATGGGTCCTCCTTGCTGAGTTTTTGTTTATCGATGAAATATATTTTGTTGAACATTTGAATTGCTTAAATGTTTCCCACTGTTCATTTACCTCCATATCTTTGTCTTTTTACCCAATTAACCTTAGCCAGGTCTCCCTTCATACCTATTTAATGGGCTTTGTTTTTAAGATTTTTGTTTGCAATTGGAATATGTCGCCTTCTAAATAGTGATGTTTTACATCTACCTGGTTGGGTGGGTGGGTGGGTGGGTGGGTGGGGTGGGGGGGGGGGGGGGGGAGTAGTTGCATTGATTAAAGATAGTATTACAGTACTGGAGAGAGAGATGTTCCAGAGGGGTCAACAACAAAATCTCTTTGCCGAGAGGTAAGGAATAAAAAAGGTGCAATAACTTTGATCAGTCTAGTATATAGGCCACCAACTACTGGAAGGGATGTAGGCTTTATTATTAGGGGCATTGAGTACAAGAGTAAGGAAGTCATGTTGAACTTATTTAAGACACTAGTTAGGCCTCATCTGGACTACTGCATCCAGTTCTGGGTGCCATACTTGAGGAAGGGTGTGAAGGCATTGGAGAGAGTACAGAGGATATCCACAAGAACGATTTCAGGGATAAGAACTGTAGCTATGAGGATAGATTGGAGAGGTTGGGACTGTTTTCCTTGGAGAAAAGGCAGCTGAGAAGAGACTTGTTGGAGGTATTCAGGATCCTGAGGAGTATGGACAAGATAAAGAGTGAGACACTATTCCCACTCAAGAGCATAGATTCAAAATAATTGGCAAAAGGAGTAAAAGTGAGGTGAGGATTTTTTTTCACCCAGAGGATGGTTGGCGTCTGGAACAAACTTCCTGAAGGGGTGGTGGGGGCAGGTTCTATAGATATTCAAAAGGTAATTGGATTGATATCTGAAATGAAAGAATGTGTAAGGTTACAGGGATAAGAAAGGGGAGTGGGACAAGGTAGAATGCTTTTTCAGAGAGCCAGTGCAGACTCAATGGGCTGAGTGGCCTCCTTCTGCACTGTAAAGATTTTGTGTCATCAAAGGAGACTTGTCAAGTTGATGCAGAGCATCTTGCAGATGTACACACTGTTGCCGCTATGGTGGAGAGAATTAATGCTTATAGTGGTAGATGGGGAATTAATGTTTCAGATGGTGGCCATCTAATGAGGTCTATCTGAATAACAGTCTTAAATTAGGCAGTCCTGACAGGGACATTTGCCTGGGTGTTCTGGAATCTCCACAGTTGGTTGCATTCCAAAGTTCAAGGCGGTGCTCAGAGTCATTTCCGCGTAGGAGGAGGCCATTCAACCCATCGAAGTCATGCCGGCTAATCCAGTCAGCCCCATTCCCCAACTCTATCTCCATAACTCTGCAAAGTTATTTCCCTCAAGTGGACAATTTCCTTTGAGATGGTGACATCATAAACACACAAAAATATAGGTCCGCAATTCCGACAACAGGATAAGGCTGCTGAGCTTAGCTATGCAAAGAAAGGCAGTTTACTCCTGTGTAAAAATGGAGCACAAGACACTTATGCAAGCTTAAAGATAAAAACAAAAAAACTGCGGATGCTGGAAATCCGAAACAAAAACAGAATTACCTGGAAAAACTCAGTAGGTCTGGCAGCATCGGCGGAGAAGAAAAGAGTTGACGTTTCGAGTCCTCATGACCCTTCGACAGAACTTGAGTGAATCCAAGAAAGGGATGAAATATAAGCTGGTTTAGAGAGGAAGTGAAGGGGCAGGTGTTACATCTTTTGTGTGGACATGGGAAGGTGCCATAGGAGGGGGTTGAGGAGTAGGGGGTGATGGAGGAGTGGACCCGGGTGTCCCGGAGGGAACTATCCCTACGGAATGCCGATAGGGGGGGTGAAGGGAAGATGTGTTTGGTGGTGGCATCATGCTGGAGTTGGCGGAAATGGCGGAGGATGATCCTGTGAATGCGGAGGCTGGTGGGGTGATAAGTGAGGACAAGGGGGACCCTATCATGTTTCTGGGAGGGAGGAGAAGGCGTGAGGGCGGATGCGCGGGATACGCAAAAGGTGTAATACCTGCCCCTTCACTTCCTCTCTCCTCACCGTCCAAGGGCCCAAACACTCCTTTCAAGTGAAGCAACATTTCACTTGCATTTCCCCCAACTTAGTCTACTGCATTCGTTGCTCCCAATGTGGTCTGCTCTACATTGGAGAGACCAAACGTAAACTGGGCGACCGCTTTGCAGAACACCTGCGGTCTGTCCTCAAGAATGACCCAAACCTCCCTGTCGCTTGCCATTTTAACACTCCACCCTGCTCTCTTGCCCACATGTCTGTCCTTGGCTTGCTGCATTGTTCCAGTGAAGCCCAACGCAAACGTGAGGAACAGCACCTCATCTTCCGACTAGGCACTTTACAGCCTTCTGGACTGAATATTGAATTCAACAACTTTAGGTCTTGAGCTCCCTCCTCCATCCCCACCCCCTTTCTGTTTCTTCCCCCTTCCTTTTGTTTTTTCCAATAAATTATATAGATTTTTCTTTTCCCACCTATTTCCATTATTTTTAAATATCTTTAAATCTTTTATGCTCCCCCCACCCCCACTAGAGCCATACCTTGAGTGCCCTACCATCCATTCTTAATTAGCACATTCGTTTAGATAATATCACCAACTTTAACACCTATGTGTTCTTTTGTTGTTGTCTGTGACATCTTTTGATGATCTACTTCTATCACTGCTTGTTTGTCCCTACAACCACACCAACCCCTCCACTTCTCTCCCCCCACCCCCAAACCACCCCCCTCCAACACACCTTAAACCAACTTATATTTCACCCCTTTCTTGGATTCATTCAAGTCCTGTCGAAGGGTCATGAGGACTCGAAACGTCAACTCTTTTCTTCTCCACTTATGCAAGCTTAGTCACCAGGATAAGTGTAAAAGCAGTAGAGTGATGCATGGACTTCCTCCACTGTAAAAGCATGCAGTGATAAAGCAACTGTACCAATAATGTAATATTTCCTAGAAAATGTATTCAACTTCAACCTGAGAAGAGTCAGATGCAAATTATTTCAACAGCGCAGGTAGCTTAGTAACTGCAGGCTCAAATCAGTGCTGTAAACTAATGTTTGTAAAGAGGCACTTTGTAACAAGTAATGTTTTGAGAGGTGCAATTAAAATGGTGGAACGTTTGCTACCACAGGTACTTCTCCCAGCGCTGCTCGCATATGCCAGGTGCAACCTTTCAGATGAGAAATAATGCATCTTCATCAAGGATAACGAGCCTGTACATGAAATGAAAATACAACCACTGTTTTAACCATGTGCCAGCAACCATAAAACACTAAAGTAAAAAGTAAAATAAGTAGGTGGAGGCAGCAAAAAAGGAACATTGGTTGATAATGCAGGAACTTTCAACCAGATAAGTAAAGCAACAAAACATGTAATTAAGCCAAGCATTCTCTAGCTCATTAGCCACATTAACAGCATTTTAATCAGGATGCCTGAGCTCATATGAAAGATAGACAGAGGCAGCATCATGGAGCAAGAGAGAAAGGCTGTGATAGAGGAAGAGAAAGAGCTTTATAGATGGGTTGAGGAATCTCTAGCAGTATCTTTTCTGGCAGGAACACTGAAGGCAGCAATACTAAATTCTGAGCCACAGAAGGAATATTGAAAATACATCCTGCTCCAAGTCCTTGCAAGAACTTGAAACGTTACCTCCGTTTCTCTCTTCACAGGTATTGCCAGACCTGTTGAATATTTCCAGCATGATTCTGTTTGACTGAATGTGATCAAATTCCACTCACTGGTCTCATTCTTGCTGCATCCATTCATTCACTATCCAAGCTACCACAGTATTAAGTAACCTGGACACAACTGAACTTATTGTTTTATTGACTGCCATGCACACATGATTAGAGAAGGAAAAATATAGCATGCAACCAGGCTTCCATTCAGCAGTAATTTTGCAAGAGCAGCATATTGCTTGGATTGATGTTTTTAGTTCTTTATTACACATAAAATTTATTTAATATGCAAGTTAATTTATTTTCTCCTAGACTATCACTGGGAATCCCTACTTTTTTATGTCTAAACCATGGCACTTCCAGAAGTGCAATGACAAGAACGTGCCAGTAAAGCTAATCTCCTCAGATACATTCAAGGGAGTGGCAGATTCTGTGGTCTCTGCTGGAAGGGTATCTCTTAGTTGGTTGTCTTTTCCTGTGGTATGGCCTTATCTTAAAGCATTCCTCATTTTTTCTTCCTCCTACTTCTGTTCTCCTCCATCATATAGAAATGGCCAGATAGTAAAGAGTGCATGATTGAAAGGTTGTAGGAAAGACTTTTTCTGCCCCATGGGACTCATTTCTTGCTATCTTGATTCCATTCTTTCTCCCCTTGTCCAGTCTCTACCCACCTACATCCACGATTCCTCTCATGCCTTACATCATATCAACAATTTCCAGTTCCCTGGCCCCAACCGCCTCCTCTTCACCATGGGCATCCAATCCCTCAACACCTCCATCCCCCACCGGGATGGTCTGAGGGCCCTTAGCTTCTTCCTCAAACAGAGGCCCGAACAATCCCCATCTACCACTACTCTCTTCTGTCTGGCTGATCTTGTTCTCTCACTGAACAATTTCTCCTTAAGACTCCTCTCACTTCCTCCAAATAAAAGGTGTGGCTATGGGTACCCGCATGGGCCCCAGTTATGCCTGTCTCTTTATGGGGTATGTGGAACATTCCTTGTTCCAGTCCTACTCAGAGCCTCTCCCACAACTCTTTCTCCGGTACATTGATGACTGCTTCGGTGCCGCTTCATGCTCTCGTCTGGATCTGGAAAAATTTGTTAATTTTGCTTTCAATTTCCACCCCTCCATCATTTTCACATGGTCCATCACTGACACTTCCTATCCCTTTCTTGACCCCTTAATCTCAATTTCTGGTGATAGACTGTCCACCAATATTCATTACAAGCCTCCCACAGCTACCTCAACTACAGCTCCTCACACCCCACTTCCTGTAAGGACCCCATCTCATTCTCTCAGTTCCTTCATCTCCGTTGCATCTGTTCTGATGATGCCACTTGCAAAAACAGTTCCCAGTTCCTCTGACATGTCTTCCTTAACCAAGGTTTTCCACCTACGGTGGTTGACAGGGCACTCAACAGTGTCCGGCCCATCTCCCACACATCCGCCCTCACACCTTCCTCTCCCTCCCACAAACATGATAGGGTCCCCCTTGTCCTCACTTATCACCCCACCAGCCTCCGCATTCAAAGGATCATCCTCCATCATTTCCGGCAACTCCAGCATGATGCCACTACCAAACACATCTTCCCTTCACCCCCCTGGCAGCTTTCCGCAGGGATCGTTCTCTCTGGGACACCTTGGTCCACTCCTCCATCACCCTCTACACCTCAACCTCCTCTCACGGCGCCTTCCCATGCAACCGCAAAAGGTGCAACACCGGCCCCTTTACTTCCCCCCCTCCTCACCAAGGGCCCAAATACTCCTTTCAAGTGAAGCAGCATTTCACTTGCACTTCCCTCAATTTAGTGTACTGCATTCACTGCTCCCCATGCGGTCTCCTCTACACTGGAGAGACCAAACGCAGACCCGGTGACCGCATTGCGGAACACCTTCGGTCTGTCCGCAAGCATGACCCAGACCTTCCAGTCGCTTGCCATTTCAATACATCACCCTGCTCTCGTGCCCACATGTCCATCCTTGGCCTGCTGCATTGTTCCAGTGAAGCTCAACACAAACTGGAGGAACAGCACCTCATCTTCCGTCTAGGCATTTTACAGCCTTCTGGACTGAATATTGAATTCAACAATTTCAGATCATGAATTCTCTCCTCCATCTCCATCCCCTTTCTGATCCCCCTTTTCCAATAATTTATAATTTTTTTACAACTATATTTTTTTCTTTTCCCTCCTATTTTTAAATTTATTTCTATCTATTGTTTCATCTCCACCTTTTAGCCCATTTCGATCTCTTCCCCCCCCCCCACCCACACTAGGGCCATCTGCCACTAGCTTGCTTCCCTTAATGTCCCCATTAGCACATCCTTTAGATAATATCACCACCGTCAACATCCCTTTGTCCTTTTGTCTATGACATCTTTGGCAGTCTCTTCTTGGCCTCCACCTATCACTGGCCCCCTATCGAGCTCTCCTGTCTTACCCCCTTCTTCCAGCTTATATTTCATCTCATTTCTATATGTCTCAGTTCTGATGAAGGGTCATATGGACTTGAAACGTCAACTGTATCCCTCTCCGCAGATGCTATCAGACCTGCTGAGATTTTCCAGGTATTTTTGTTTTTGTTCTAGATTTCCAGCATCCACAGTATTTTGCTTTTATCTCATTTGGTGGGGGTGTAATTGCCTTATATAAATATTAGATATATATTCTATTATATATGAATAATTTTTCCAAATAATTATGATGGAATATTTGCATGCTCTCTATAAACATGCTCATAAAAGCTCAGATGCAGAGTTGGTTTGCATTCAGATTATAAGAGGTATGAAACGCTAGTCTGAGCTGGTAAAGAATACCTTGAGCCGGCTCTATGATCAGCACGTTCCCATTTGTTTACTAAAATCTCCATGTGCTCCTCTCAACTCAAAGATTTGACCTTTACCAGGTGTACCCTCCTTAAACTAAGTATCTAAATTCCCTGGACTGGAAACTGTTGGCTCTTGTAATAGGAACTAATGACAAAATGATGTGAAGTGCTGAGTTCTTTTCCTGCACTGTGAGCTGCAGCCAGTTCTTTGGAGAGTTTCAGAAGGAGCAAAATAGGTTAGTATACTAGCTGCAAGATACCCTTTCAAGCTTCTCTACGTAATGTTGCTCAGGCAAACTGCACGATTGATTAAACAAGCAGAGAAAGTAGCAAAAGAATAATTGTAAATTCCCCTTCCTGCTTCTCTCTATGAGCCTAGCCCTAGGATTGAGACTGTTTTCTTAAAGCCTGCCAAAGAGACCTGAAATTGCAGCACCATTTTCCAATGCACCTTTGCTCATGCCTGTTATAAGTCACCTTGAGCAGCAGGCAAATAGATGTTTGAAGAGTCATGGACACTAGTAATTTTTCACTCAACTTACGTGAGACTTCAAAGTAATATTGGTACATATTTTGCTGACATTAAAATGTTTGCCTTGTAGAGACATGTCTATGTAAATATGATTTGTATGTGATCTCAGGCAAGTTATAACAGGATATTTTGCCAAATGTTTTCTGAACAAATTGGGTAATCATACTAAGGTTTCCTGATCCTACCAACTTTATCCTGATCTGTTTCTAGCTGCTAGAGACACTGACCATTTCAGCTAGCCTTATGCAAAAGCAGAAGGCTGCTTTTCTGTTCTTATCTCAGACCCATGGAGGCAACTCTTCTTGTCTGAACTTGCTCTTATAAAAATTACTCGTGCTGCATCAAAAATGATACTCTCTCTATGTGGCCCAATTAAATTGAAGGTTATTCAGAAATATATTTTGCGACAAGCCAAAGGACAATTAACTCTCCTTTAAATGATAAATGTTGTTGTGCAGAAAATCCTGCCCCCATAATCAGCAAGCACCCAGCATAAAATCCAATTTGGGTCAGGAACTTGCCAACAGTATTTAAATGGGCTGCCTCAATGTTAGTACAAAAGCAAAGTACAGTGGATGCTGGAAATAAAATAAAACAGAAAATGCTGAAAATGCTCAGTAGGTCAAGCAGCAGTTTTGGAAAAAGATATACACCTAAAGTGTTACGGACAGGAGGGAGCTTAATTTAAACAGTCCCAATTTTCTTCTCACCGCCCGTATGTAAACAGAAAGGCATTTTGATTTTGATATCCCTCTCGAGAAGCGGTGACGAGTTTCCCAACCCCTCAGTTTTGGCAAGATCCAACTTCTGTTAGTAACCCCACAGCAAACTCGAGAGAGGGTAAACTCAGAGGGGTAGTTTATTCGCACACGCTCAAACACGAGAGGAAGGGTGCAAGGTAGCCTCCTTTTGCACTCATAGAATAAAAGAGAGGGGAGAGGGAAAGAAATATTTACAGGGCAAAGACCACTGAATAGAGAATTATTGTTTCACATGAGTCCAGAATCAAAATCCAATGGTGTATCCTTTCAGAGATTGGCATGCTGAAGACTGGATAATTCGCTTCTCCACGATGGGATAGGCATGGAGAGATGAATTAGTCTTGTAGGTGATGGTACAGAATTTCAGAAATCCCAGTAGAAAGAGTGCTGATGGGAGCCAGGCATTCACTCGGACTGAGCCCTTGTTCTGAGCTGCCACTTGCTAGATGGAAAATGGCAGACTGATTGGCAGTGCAGCAAAACAGTGCAACTGGTTCTCCCAGCTAGGGGGATCATGAGACTCCCACTTCTCCACTTTGGCATCGACAAAGGATGCATATTCCTTTGTCTAGATTCTGGGGATGGTTCATATTTCAACCATTAAGAATGTGAAAGGAGGTTGCAGGGTCTTTTGTCCTAACAAACTAATAGGGCAGAATTTTCTGCCTGCCGGGCGGGCGGGCCTGACCCAATCTCCGGCAGGCAGGGAGCCAATCCCCGCCTGAGAAGGGGGCCCCGCTGCCATTTTACATGGGCGGGCCAATTAAGGCCCGCTCAGTGTGATGTCTGGCGGGAAGCGCTATGTGCTTCCTGTGTGGGCGTGTGGGGGGGGGGGGGGGGGGGATTCCCCAAAAGCGAGAGTGCAACCTTTCGTGCATGCGCACAAAAGAGCGCACATCTCCCTGAGGGTAAGTGCTGCCTCCGGGAGATCGCTGACACTTCTAAAAATATGAAAATTAGGGGAAAAAAAGTTCCCTAACATGTCCCCCTCATATGTCAATGTCACATGAGATGGGACATGTTCATAACTTACAGGATAAGTTTATTAAACTTTTTAAATCCCTACATGAAACCTCATCCCGCTGGTGAATGAGGTTTCATGTTTTTTCTATTGCCTGCTGGGTCTCCTGGCCTGCCTACCAACCTTAAGGTTGGACAGGCAGATCCTGTAATTGTTTCAATGATCCTGTCAATGGCCTCAATTGGCACTGACAGGTTGGCGGGCGCACAGCTGATTTGGCTGTGCCCCTACCTTCCTAAAAATTTAAATAGGGCGGGATGACGTCGGGGGTTCCTGCGTCATTTTACACATCGGCGAACAGGCCCCACCCCCTGCTCGCCGACGGTAAAATTCTGCCCATAGTCTTCGTTGGCCGGGTCTGGCTTAGGAAATGTAGATGACCTTTGTATAATTCCCTCTGAATTTGGTTTCTGCAGCTCACAGGGTCGCTAGTGTTTCTTCAGAGAAAACGTGTGAGCTTCTTCAATACTGCCAGAAAGTTCCTTTTGTCTGAAAGTCACAACCAGACATTGCTTCAGTCATTTTAAAGTCTTTGTCCAGTTTTTAAAATTTTAGGAAGTAGCCATGATGATATCATATAAATATAGTGTGAGGTCTTAGCTCCATTACAAAAGTGTGAGGCCAATGACTTTTCATCAGAATTGGAAAAAGTCAAGAGATGAAACAGGTTTTGAGTAGAAAGAAAAGGGTTGAATTTACACCGAGCCTTTCACAATCACATAACATCCCAAAGTACTTTACAATCAATGAAGCACTTTTGAAGTGTAGTCACTGTCGTGATGTGGATAACAAAGCATCCAATTTGCACACAGCAAGCTCCCACAAACAGCAATGTGATAAGGACTAGGTAATCTGTTCTAGTGATGTTGATTGAGGATAAATAATGGGTAGGATACTAGGGGCAACTCCCCTGCTCTCCAAAACAGCTGTATGGGATCTTTGTCAATTGCAGAAGAAATACAGGGTCTCAGTTTAACTTCTCATCAAAAGATGGCACCTCCAATAGTGGCGCACTCTCAAGTATTCCACTGGATTGTCTGTCTTCAATGTGTGCTCAAGTCCTGCAGTTGGATATGAACCTTCAACCTTCTGACTCAGAGGCAGAACACTACGAGCTGAGCCATGGTTGACAGCAGACAGGGGAAATTGGGGACAGGGGTGTGATTTTGGGAAAGAACAAATGGAATGATAGGGTGGAAGAGAGGAGATTAATTGACAAAAATGAAGAAGGTACATGACAAAAGGAGATGGTAACTAGACAAATAAAGAAAAAAACCTAGAGCAGGTGTAAATGGGAATTAACAAAATCATTACTAAAAGCAGCCATCCAAAAAAAGTGAGGTCACAGGTTATGATTTGAAATTGTTGATTTGATGTTGAGTCCAGAGGCTATAAAATGCTTGGTTGAAAGATGGGGTGCTGCCAGTTGGCTTACGTTGAGCTTCATTGCAACTGTTTTGGAGACTGAGGATTCTATTTACCTTGCATCAGATGACCCTCCAGTGATGAGCATCTTATTGGCAATGTGCAAAGCATGCCTTACCTGCTCCATTAGCAAAGTGATCCTGTTTTAGGAAGCTGCAGATGTCAGCAGAGGCCTGCATGAATGCCCGAGTTTCCTGAAATTTTGACAGAGCTGATCCTCTGCCTACAGACCCTACATTGCGCTCTCACTTCCTTCCAACCAGATATCTGTATCTATTTCTTCTGCCATGTGGAAGGTCACATGGTTGAGATGAAGGCAATTGGTGCTGCTACCACTGGTGTTATTTCTCCTCTTGTCCCTCATCAGAAGTTCAATGTGGTGCTGCATAAGCTACTCCCATATTGTGGTGAAGGTTA
The DNA here is from genome assembly GCF_017639515.1 of Carcharodon carcharias. Lineage (NCBI taxonomy): Eukaryota > Metazoa > Chordata > Chondrichthyes > Lamniformes > Lamnidae > Carcharodon > Carcharodon carcharias. Next base: position 104,584,703 of record NC_054486.1, read on the forward strand.
ACAACAGGAAAGTGCAGCTGAGGGTTAGTAAAGTGCAAGACAAACGAAGTGTCTTTCAAAAAGTTGGCAATTACATATCAAGCAGTGATAGCACTCATCAGAGAAGTGACGTGAGCACCAGCTTTCACCTGGCCATGGCTGGAGCTTTTCAGTTTCACCAAAGCCTTCCCAACTTGTCAGTTTCGCTGAAGAGGCCCTTGGTGCTGGGTGATTAGTGATCCTGGCAAACTGCTTACAGGTTAGGAAACAAGGTTGCCTGGTTATTAAAGCCAGAATTGAGGGTTAATTTTTTTCTTAATGATCTATTTGAAATTCTTAATTGCTTACCTGACAACTGAACAGGTGCTCCCTGTTCGCCTTCAACCTCACCTGGTGCAACCCTGAAGCAGGCAGGATCATGTCAGGATCCTCACCCGATGTCATTTTGAGGGGACTTAACTATCCCCAGCCAGATCTGCCTCTCCTTGCCTGGGAAAATTCCATGGGTTAACTCGGTTTCTTAGTCCACAGATGTTGCCTGACTTCAAATTAATTAATTGAAGATTACACGCCTTATACAGTAGCTTTGTTGACTTTTTGTTTTTAAATTGGGGGAGTCTAGGTGATGATCCAAGGCCCATAATGCAGGACATCAGTTATAGAGGACAGAAGGTGACATAAATTAAATAATAATGGTTCAATTATCTCAAGCTACAGTATCAACAGCTTGAAGATTAAAGTAAGGAGCTCTGTAGATTTAAGATCCTTGGAAAGAATGTGTTACAGTAGAACATGGTACGAGCCTTTATCTCAACAGAGGATGCAAGGAAGTATTCTAAAAAGGTAGCTACCTGAAAAATGCCTTTCCTAAATCGCAGCACTTCAACTGAACTAATGATTGACATAATGGTAAAAGAAGCCCTAAGTAAACTAAAGAGGCTAGAAACAAATCAAACTTTGGGAATGAATGTATTTATTTCTTTCTTACGTACCAGGCATGAAACTTGTGAGACAATGGTGATCTTCCATTGGCCTGTGGGGTGGGGTGGGGGGAGGTGGATGGGGAAGTGAAAGAGGTGTAAATGAACACAGGCAGATCTGTGCTCATTTCAAAATGGATCACAAACTAAACTCAGGTAGTGAATGCAGTTAGTCTTTAATTAGTAAAGGTGCACTTGTATTCCCCTCGTAACCCTTTAAACAGCCAACAGGGATACATAAGGGATGATTCTGGATTATTCATTCATGGGATGTGGGCATTGCTGGCTGGTCCAGCATTTATTGCCCAACACTAATTGCCCTTGAGAAGATGGTGGTGAGCTGCTGTCTTGAACCGCTGCAGTCCATGTGGTGTAGGTACACCCACAGTGTTGTTAGGGAGGGAGTTCCAGGATTTTGACCCAGCGACAGCAAAGGAATGGCGATATATTTTCAAGTCAGGATGGTGAGTGGCTTGGAGGGGAACTTCCAGGTGGTGGAGTTCCCATGTGTCTGCTGTCCTTGTCCTTCTAGATGGTAGTGGTTGTGGGTTTGGAAGGTGCTGTCTAAGGAGCCTTAGTGAATTCCTGCAATGTATCTTGTAGATGGTAGATACTGCTGCAACTGTGCGTCGATGATGGAGTGAGTGAATATTTGTGGATGTGGTGCCAATCAAGCAGGCTGCTTTGCCCTGGATAGTGTCAAGCTACTTGAGAGTTGTGGGAGCAGCAGTGGGGAATATTCCATCACACTCCTGACTTGTGCCTTGTAGTAGATGGTGGACAGACTTTAGGGAGTCAGGGGGTGAGTTACTCTTTGCAGGATTCCCAGTCTCTGACCTGCCCTTGTAGCCACAGTATTTATATGGCTAGTCCAGTTCAGTTTCTGGTCAATGGTAATCCCCAGGATGTTGATAGTGGGGCATTCAATGATGGTAATGCCATTGAACATTAAGGGTGATGGTTAGATTCTCTCTTGTTGGAAAGAGTCATTGTCTGGTACTTATGTGGCACGAAAGTTACTTGCCACTTGGCAGCCCAAGCCTGGATATTGTTCGGGTCTTTCTGCATTTGGACGTGGACTGCTTCAGTATCTGAGTTATGAATGGTGCTGAAGATTGTGCAATCATCAGCAAACATCCCCACTTCTGATCTTATGATGGAAGGAAGGTCACTGATGAAGCAACTGAAGATGGTTGGGCCAAGGACACTACCCTGAGGAACGCCTGCAGTGATGTCCTGGAGCTGAGGTGGCTGACCTCCAACAACTGCAATCATCTTCCTTTGTGCTAGGTCTGACTCCAACCAGTGCAGAGTTTTCCCCTCTGATTCCCACTGACTCCACTTTTGCTAGGGCTTCTTGATGCCACACCCGGTAAAATGCAGCCTTGGTGTCAAGGGCAGTCACTCTCACCTCACCTCAGGAGTTCAGCTCTTTTGTCCAGGTTTGAACCAAGGCTGTAATGAGGTCAGGAGCCAATTGGCCCTGGCAGAATCCAAACTGGGCATCAGTGTACAGGTTATTGCTAGGCAAATGCTGCTTGATAGCACTGCCGATGACCCCTTCCATTACTTTACTGATGATAGACAGTAGACTGATGGGACGGCAATTGGCCGGGTTGGATCTGTCCTGCTTTTTGCTCACAGGACATATCTGGGAAATTTTCCCCATAACCGGGTAGATGCCAGCGTTGCAACTGTATTGGAACAGCTTGGCTAGGGGCATGGCAAATTCTGGAGCACAAGTCTTCAATGCCATTGCCGGAATATTGTCAGGGCCCACAGTCTTTGTACTATCCAGTGCCTTCAGCCATTTCTTGGGGTGAGTTGAATTGACTGAAGATTGGCATCTATGATGCCGGGGACCTCCAGAGGAAGCAGAGATGGATCATCCATTCGACACTTCTGGTTGATGATTGTAGCAAACGCTTAAGCCTTAGCTTTTGCACTGATGTGCTGGGCTCCTTTATCATTGAGGATGGGGATATTTGTGGAGCCTCCTCCTCCAATGAGTTGTTTAATTGTTCATCACCATTCATGACTGGATGTGGCAGGACTGCAGAGCTTAGATCTGATCTGTTAGTTGTGGGGTCACTTAGCTCTGTCTATCACTTGCTGCTAATGCTGTTTGGCACACAAGTAGTCCTGGGTTATAGCTTCACCAGGTTGACACCTCATTTTTAGGTATGCCTGGTGCTGCTCCTGGCATGCCCTCCTGCACTCTTCATTGAACCAGGGTTGATGCTCTGGCTTGATGGTAATGGTAGAGTGGGGGATATGCCGGGCCATGAGGTTAGAGATTATGTTTGAGTACAGTTCTGCTGCTGCACAGCACCTCGGGGCTGCCCAGTCTTGAGTTGCTAGATCTGTTGAAAATCTATCCCATTTAACACAGTGGTAGTGCCACACAATATGATGGAGGGTATCCTCAATGTGAAGGCAGGACTTCATAACGACTGTGTGGTGGTTACTCCTACTGATACTGTCATGGACAGATGCATCTGCAGCAAACAGGTTGGTGAGGATGATGTCAAGTATGATTTTCTTTCTTGTTGGTTCCCTCACCACCTGCCGCAGACCCAGTCTAGCAGCTATGTCCTTTAGGACTCGGCCAGCTCGGTCAGTAGTGGGTCTACCGAGCCACTCTTGGTGATAGGCACTGAAGTCCCCCATCCAGAGTAAATCCTGTGCCTTTGCCACCCTTAGGCCTTCCTCCAAGTGGTGTTCAACATGGAGGAGCACTGATTTATCAGCTGAGGAAGGATGGTACGTGGTAATCAGCAGGAGGTTTCCTTGCCCACGTTTGACCTGATGCTATGAGACTTCATGGTGTCCGGAGATAATGTTGGTGACTCCCAGGGCAATTTCCTCCCGACTATATACCACTGTGCCGCCACCTCTTCTGGGTCTGTCCTGCCGGTGGAACAGGACATATTCAGGGGTGGTGATGGTGGTGTCTGGTACATTATCTTTAGGATATGATTCCTTGAGTATGACTATGTCAGACTGTTGCTTGACTAGTCTGTGAGACAGCTCTCCCAATTTTGGCACTAGCTCCCAGGTGTTAGTAAAGATGACTTTGCAGGGTCGACAGAGCAGAGTTTGCCATTGTCGTTTCCGGTGCCTAGGTTGATGTCGGGTGGTCCGTCTGGTTTCATTCCTTTTGCATGACCAATCTCTTACTTTGAGAAGGAGCTGCACACCCAATGGACTTTGGAAGTTACATAATAGTGTAACTCAACCCAAAATGCATATGACAAAGCTCTGTATGAAAAATTATATACGAACATATTAATTAGAACTTAAGCTTAAGGCAGTGTATATTCAGGGAACAGATAAGAAACTGAAGGAAGGTTGGAAGCAATGAGTATTTGTTGTTAGAGGAGTTATGTCAGGTGGGGAGAGAGAAGTTCAGATTTTCAAGTGACATGGGCAGCTCAGGAGTTTCCATTGAGGTATGCAAAGTGTGCTCATGGGCAGAATTAAAACAAATGAAAGAGTACGCAGATAAATGCATAAAGAGAATTATTTCAAGCAGCAAATGGTTAAGATCTAGAGTGCACTGAGAGGGTGGTGGAAGCAGATTTAATAAAGTTCAAGGTGTCAGCTGAGGCTCAGCAGGTAACACTTTTGCCCAAGTCAGAAGGTTGTGGGTTCAAGTCCCACTCCCAGAGATTTGAGTACAAAAATCTAGGCTGATGCTCTGGCACAGAACTGAGAAAGTGCTGCACGGTTGGAGGTGCTGTCTTTTGGCCGAGATCTTAAAGCGAGGCCCATCTGCCCTCTCAAATGGATGGAAATGATCCCATGACACTAAGAGGAGGAGCAGGGAGTTATCCTTGGTGTTTTGGCCAATATTTATCCTACAATTTACAACACAACAACAAAATCTGGTTGTTCCTACCTTGCTGTTTGTGGGAGCTTGCTGTACACAAATCAATCACCTCATTTCCTATAAAATGACATTGACAATAGCTTCACAAGAACGCTATTGGTTGTAAAGCACTTTGGAATTTTGAGATCACGAAAGGCGCTATATAAATGCAAATTCCTTTTCAGAAGAGAATTGGATATATACTTGAAAAGTATAAATTTGCAAGGCTGTAGGGAAATCAGAGAAGTGGGAATATGTGGATAGCTCTTACAAAAGGCTTGCACAGGTACAATGAGCTAAATGGCCTCTGTCTGTGCTGCAAAATTTTATCCTACTTTGAATGGGGTGTCCTAGATATCAATGTTGAAGCCACTACTGTGTCTAATTTGTCTGCAAAGCCTCCCTGAAAAGGTCAAAAATAGCTGCCAACTCATGGGAGAATCTGGCTTTTGACCGATCAAAATGGAGCAAGCTCATTCAGAAAGGCACCGCGTACATCGTGACTTTGTCAGAAAAGTGTAGAAGCGAAGTTGAGGCGTTGGAGCCTCAAGCACCACCGGTCCCACATATGCTAGACTCTGTAGATCGCACATTGGACTTAGCAGCTATTCCAGAACCCATTAACGCGAGGAAGCGAGTCATCTTCAATTCTGAAGGACTGCTTGAGAAGAAGTAATTTGTATTAAATTGGATTCAGAAACTCAAAGCAAACTTGCAAAATGTGCAGGCAATAACAAACAAGGAGCAAGTGAATTTGAGGAGACAGTTCAAAACAAATAAGACATGAGGGGAACTACAGCAGATGAAACATTATAGATAAGTGTAACTTCTGCCACCTGCTGGATATTTGCAGCACTACATCTCCCCATTATTAATATTTGGTTAGTTACATCTCTCAAACCTTGTTCCAGTCGTCTCTTAACCGCCTTTTACATATAGTGCGACTTGTGCCAAAGATGTTGTTTAAAATTGAAACAAGCCAAGATGAGCTGCAGAAAGTTACATGTGGTATATGCTATGTGTCAAAGCTCCAGCGTTCCTCTGTGCTGACATTACTTTTGAAGCATGCCTATCAAGATCTTCAACCTTCCAAGAAACACTGCCAATTGTACCATCAATATGGACCCATATATGGACCCCATCTGCAAGAGAGCATCAGCACCCAAGCCTCACAATCACCTTCCACAACTGTTGCCCTTCACTACTATCTACACAAGCCATTACAAACATTAACAATTCTTTGTTTTCTCTCCTTGCAGAAGAGAGCACACAACCTTGGGAGTAACAGAGAGTGAGGCAGGGTGGGGGGTGAAAAAGGAGATGGAGAGGGGGCATCCCTAGTGATAGGCACCTCTATCACCCTCTGGCAACGCGTGGGCTCATGGTCTCCTTTATTTAAACAGTCTTGATATCACAAATCAGAACATGTAATGCCTGACACATATCACAAGGTGGTGCCTACGTCATTATATGCCAGCCTTTAAAATAAGAGCAGCATTTATACAATGCCTTTCTTGACCTTAGACTATTCCAAAGCAACTTAAATCCAATGAAGTACTTAGAAAATGCAGTAACTGTTGTAGGGAATGTGGCAGTCAATTTGTGAACAGCAAGATCCCACAAACAGTAATGCAACATAACCAGATCATCTGGTTTAAGGCATTAAAAAAAAAATTCCCCTCAATATGGTGCTCTTAATATTGTACATGCTCAATTTAGCGGAGCAACAGTTTCATACCTTCTGCCATGAATCAGCAAAATTCTTGAACGTGTAAAAACAGCCATTTCCCATGGAAATACTGACAGTATTTGCAAATATGTCCAAGGGATGATCTCAACTAGCACATTAAATTTATTTTGCTAAAGCAGCAGTTGTGGGCTTCTTCCTTCCCCACCCCCATTCCCTATTGAAAAAACAAATCTCCTCCATGTCAGAAAACTGCTGCAGGAAAGAGAAAGGGCAAAATAAAACAGGTGTAAATAGATGACATTCAGAAATGCTATCCTGCAATTTTACCAGAGATTTGGCTCACATTACAAGCAATACATCAAATAACATTGTACTTTGAGCAGTCAATTGGAAAAAAAAACTTGAAAACATTTAAATCTCTGGACTGGTCACTTTAGAGATTGCTGGTCACTAGAGAAAATAGCTCTTCAACACCTAATAAGTTGGACGGGCCCTCCATTCCCTACCTGGACGTGGCCACATCAGATAATAGGTCATTTCTATCAAGATTCTCAATGAGGCTACCACTTTCAACTAGCAAGAAACATAAAAATGGACTTTAAGAGCATCTATAGGTATGTAAAAAGGAAAAGATTAGCAAAGATAAATGTGGGTCCATTACAGGCAGGGAGAGGAAAATTTATAATGAAGAATAGGGTAATGGCACAGAAACTAAATAATTACTTTGTTTCTGCCTTCAGAGAGGAAGATACAAGAAATCTCCCAGAAATAACAGAGATCCAAGGGACTAATGAGAATGAGAAATTGAAAGAAATTAGTTTCAAAAAAGTAGTATTGGAGTAATTAATGGGACTGAAAGTTGATAAATCTCTGGGAACCAATAATCTACATCCCAGAGCGTGGAAAGAGGTGGTTATAGAGATAGTGGATGCATTGGTGGGCATCTTTCAAAATCCTATAGATTTTGGAATGCTGTTTGCAGATTGGATGGTTGCAAATGTAAACACATTATTTAAGAAAGAAGGGAGAGGGAAAATGGTCAACTACAGACCTGTTGGTGTGACATCTATAGTAGGGAAAATACTAGAATTTATTTCTAAAGAATGTGATAACTGGATGCTTAGAAAATAATGGGAGGATTGGGGAGAGGCAACATGGATTAATGAAAGGGAAATCATGTTTGACAAATCTGAAAAGGCTGGGAAGAGACTTGATAGATATATTCAAGATCCTGAGGGGTATGGACAGGGTAAATAGTGAAAAATTGTTCCCACTCAAGAGATCATTAAGAACTAGAGGGCACAGGTTCAAAATAATTGGCAAAAGGAGTAAACTTGATGTGAGGAAAAATGTTTTCACCCAGAGCGTGGTTAGAGTCTCGAACAAACTTTGTGAAAGGGTGATGGAGGTAGATTCAACCGAGGTATTCAAAAGGGAATCGGATTGCTACCTGAAAAGAGAAACCGTGCAGGGTTACGGGGATAAAGCAGGGGAGTGGGACTAGGTGAAATGCTCTTTCAGAGAGCCAGTGCAGACTCAATGGGCCTAGTGGCACCCCCCCCCCCTCCACTATAAAGATACTGTGATGTTGTAAATCAGTTGGAGTTTTTTGAGATGTAACTAGCAGAATAGATAAGGGGGAACCAGTGGATGTGGTGTGTGGATTTTCAGAGGGCTTTCGATAAGGTCCTACACAGGAAATTAGTAAACAGAATTAGAGGACATGGGATAGGGAGTAACATATTGGCATAGATTGAGGATTAGTTAATGGATAGAAAACAGAGAGTAGGTATAAAAGGGTCATTCTCAGGTTGGCATGCTGTTACTAGTGAGGTACTGCAAGGATCAATACTTTATTAAGAATCCCAACTTATCTTGTTGTCGGGCCGAGGTCGGCAACTACAAGTCCTGACAGGTCATGTGCGGATTGTGAGCAGGCTCCACATACACAGCATAGCATTAGGAGTTCTTCAGGCTGAGGACAAGCACCCAGTGTGCTTATAATTAAAAGAAATGGCACGAAAGCCCCAATCTCAGGACCCAGGAGCGGGGTACCATATCAGAGAGAATTCTCAGACAGGACAAAGGGAGAGGGGACAGGGAGATGTCCCAGAGAGTGTCAGAGATCTGGGGTAGAAGCTACCGGGAGGAGACCACCACCGGTAGGAACCACCGGAGGGAGGTGTAAAGAAAGAGGCTCCAAGAAGTAAAAGTGCTGTGCTCAGCATTCTTTAAGTAGTGAGGGTTCAGGGGAAGCCCTGGAGATCTGAGAAGGGAGCAGAAAGTTGGTGACAGAGTACTGCAGGCTGCTGGGGCAAAGGTAACACTTTGGAGTGGTACGGTTCTGCTCAGCGTAGCTGAAGATGTGCTTGAGAGTTCTGCTGGAGTGCAGACTCAGGAATCCAGGGGAACGGAGTCTCTTGAGACAAGACTGAAATTCTGCCACCAGGAGAGCTGTCATTGAGACAGTCCAAGTTAGAGCTAGGTGAAGGCTAGAATCCCTCAGGTTGCTTGACTCTGTGTTTACTGAGGTCTGGGTAGATTGCTAAGAAATCCATGCCAATTATTATGCAGTGTGGTGCATTTGGCCACAGTTAGTCTGTTTTTCACATGTGCCTCGTGTTGATTCTGAATGTTAGAGCATAAAATTGACATTGTAAATAGTTTTATTTTCTGACCTTGCATAGTAAAGTTTATTTTGTTTGTTCGAAATCCGTGGAATCTTGTAACTTTATTCTCTTAACAAGTGTCCTGGATCTCAAACTTTGTCTACTTTAAACAAATAGTTACTGGTCCCTAACCCGATTGTACCAAAAACGTGAGGGTCTGGTCCAGGATCAAAACAAATTGGGGGCATGCCCAGGATTTTCAAAAAGCTTAAGCTTATTTGCGAAAGCTTGTGCCTAAAATAGAGAAAGAAATCAGATAGCATGAACTGGCTAGAGAAAACCTTAGGTTATGGGGTGAGAAAGAGTCTAGTAGTTCGGATGATGAGACAAGTCTTACTCTGAGCTTTGATATAGCAGTGTCTTTGCCTTGTGTCTAAGTTCATGGAGGACAGAGTTGAGAATTATTTTATCTTATTTGAATACTAAGGTGGCCAAAGGGCACACAGAATCCAATTTTGCAGAGCAGTTCGGTTGGGAAGGCTATGGATATTTATTCTAGCCTTTCGTCCGAACAATACTCAGAGTTTCAGACAATTGAAACTACGATACTTAATGCTTATGAAAATGAAATATTTGTAGAATTTGTTAGGGAGAAAGAAATACTGTGGGACTGGTGGTTTTGGGCACTGAAGCCCGAACAAAATTTTGAGATTGTGAGAGAGTTAATGATACTGCCATGATTTCGCAACAGCATCCCAACAGCTACGTGGTCAAACCTCGAAGACCGTAAGATTTCTAAGATACAGAAAGCAGCAGTCCTGGCTGATATATCACATAGGCAGCTAGTGGGGGGAGGGGAGGGGGGGGGTGGGGGCGGGGGGTGCAACAGTGGATCTCTATTTCTAAACCCATGTGGAAGCTGGAGGAATAGAGAAGAGTCTAGCTTTAGGGAGAAGGGAGAAGCTGTTTCAGCCAAGGAAAACAATAGCATTGAGGTTAAAAGTAATGTAAAGAAACCAGTTTGCTTTTAGTGCCATAAGACAGGGTACGTCAAAGTCAATTGTTGGAAGCTGAATGGAAAATCAGTTGCAGTAGAAGAGACCCTTAAGGAACCTTCATAAAAGACAGTAGCAGTAAACAGATGTTAAAATAATGGCAGTGGTGGGAATGACAGGAATTGCCAAGTCAAATTTTTCAACAGGAAAGATTGAGATCTCAAAGTGAACTTAAAGGGGTAATGACATCTGACACCAAACCAAAAGTGCTGGTCAGTGTTAAGACAAAGGGTGTAGCATCAGGAATCCAGGGAGGTGTACATTTAACAAAAGGCCTTTTAAAACCCTAAATTGATTAGAATGTGTCATGTGACATGCATGGGTAACTCAAGGTATTGGAAAGAAACATAGAAGTCCAGAATGGAGAAGCAGTTGATCTCACTCGGAAAGAATTAAATAAGACCCTTTTGGAATAGCATCAGGAGAAACTGAAAGATCTTAAAACGCTCAAGAATCAAACCAAGCCAGAGTACCAAATCCTTTTGCAAGGAGAAATAGAGAAGCCATTTTGACCTTATTGTCTCAAATTTAAAGCTGATCATCCTTCAGTTCGGAAAATGAATTAAAGATGGTATTACGCCTGCTGCTGATGAAAAGGGTGACAATTAAGCTTTAACTTAACTGAAACGCTCTTTGCGGAGTTAAAGAACCGCTTTTGGAAGGTAAAACACAGGCTCTGAGTTACAATTGTTCCATGATATCTAAGTCCTGTTAATCCTATTTGTCGCATGTACTTGCTTTTTTTGGGTTAACCTTTATAAATGTGTAATGGAAAAATTGAAAAAGGCTATTTGTACAGTATGTCATATGCTTTGTTAGAAGTTTATGATGTTAAGAAATTCTTGTAAAGAAAGCTTCACTATGGTGAAGCCTTCTTTCTCCTAAGGGGAAGGATTTAAGAATCCCAACTTAACTTGCCATCGGGTGGAAGTCAGGAACTACGAGTCCCGACAGGTCCTGGGAGTTTCTGCGCACGTACAGATCAGGAGCAGGATGCACTTGTGCAGCGTGGCATCAGGAGCTCTTCAGGCTAAGGACAAGGGTCCAGTGCTCCTGCATGAAAAAGAAAAAGTGCGAACACGCCTATAAGGGGACCCAGAAGCAGGCCGTCATATCATAAAGGAGCCCCAGATAAGGGATAGGGAGAGGGAGCCATCGGGGGGTGAGACCACCAGCAGGAATCACCAGGGAGAGGAACAAAGAAAGAGGCTCCAAGTAGTTAAATAGATGCAGTTAGCAGGTTTCTAGTAGAGGGGGCTCAGCAGAAGCCCTGGAGATCTAAGATGGCAGCATAAAGCTGGTGACTCTGTGCGGGCCACTGGGGCAAGAGTAACACTTTGGAGCAGGGTGTTCTGCTTGGTGCAACTGAAGAGCTGAAGCTGTGCTTGCATGTTGCTGGAGTGCAGTGCTACAGACAGGGGAGAGAGGCAAACTGAATTCCTTTATTTTTCTTGCCATCTATCCGAAAGCAGAGATGCTTTAATTTTTTTAAATAGGCTGTGGTGTATTTCCCCAAACCCTCTGTTCGTGAAATCAATTTTTAAGTGACTCGCAGCAAACTCTCTTTAGGGTAAAATCAGAAGTACTGTTTATTCATGCATTCAAACCCAGGGAATGGACATTGTGACTATATACACACCCAAGCACACAAAGGGGAGATAAGAAAGAAGAGTTTAACAATTAGGAATCACTAAAAAAAAATCAAAGCTATGGATATTAATTCACTTGAATGTCAGAGTCCAGCAAGGATTCCTTCATGTAGGATTTAAAGTTCAGGCAGGTTCAGCTAGCTGAAAGTAGGAGTTGCTGAATTCCTTCAAGGTTGGTGATGGCGCAGCACAATGCGGTTGGTGTCCAGAAACTTGGTTCACTCAACAGGCAATGGCAGGAATCTTCCAGAGAAACCAGGCTTTGAGGAGGTTTAGATTTAATACAGGCTTTGTTGTCAACCTGGAGTCTTGAACAGGCTAGATCTTAATAGCACACTGACTTGGGAGTCCAGGGATGTAACATCAAAATTTTCCAAAGGCCAAAGGAGCTTAGGTCATGTGATGTTGCCCATTAATGAGTCGGTTTTGGGTTAACATTCAGTTTTGATGTCTCTGGTCAAAATCCATTCTTCATCTTTGGAGATGGATGGTGGCTTTTGATGCTTCGCAAGTATAACATGTTTCGATGGTTCTCTCTTTGTTGTACTTTCAGGCTGGGGAGACAGACCATCTGCTCCTCTCTTGTTTTGTTGATTATAATGGGTTCTCATAATTATAGGTAAGAGATTCCACAAGTATGAGGGCTGAGCTTTATCCTGTAATTACTAATAAATGAACATACGAATGAGGAGGATAGGGGTTGGCCACTCGGCCCCTCTCAAACCGGCTCCGCCATTCAATAAGATCATAGCTGGTCTGATTATAACCTCAACCCCACATTCCTGCCTACACCCAATAACCTTTCACCCCCTTGTTAATCAAGAATCTATCTAGTTCTGCCTTAAACATATTCAAGGGCTCTGCTTCCACTGCCCTTTGAGGAAGAGAGTTCCAAAGACTCACTACCCTCAAAAAAAAATTCTCCTCATCTCTGTTTTAAATGAACAACCCTTTATTTTTAAAGGGTGACCCCTAGTTCTAGATTCTCCCACAAGAGGCAACATCCTCTCCACATCCAATCTGTCAAAACTCCTCAGGATCTTAAAGGTTTCAATCAAGTTGCCTCTTACTCTTCTAAATTCCAATGGATACAAGCCTAACCTGTACAACCTTTCCTCATAAAACAACCAGACCATTCCTGGTATTAGTCTAGTAAACCTTCTCTGAACTGCTTCTAACGCATTTACATCTTTCCTTAAATAAGGAGACCAGTACTGTAAGCAATACTCCACATGTGGTCTCAACAATGCCCTGCATAACTGAAGCTTAACCTCCCTGCTTTTGAAATCAATTCCCCTCACAATAAATGATAATATTCAATTAACTTTCCTAAATACTTGCTGTACCTGCATACTAGCCTTTTGTGATTCATTAACTAGGACATCCAGGTCCCTGTGAATCTCAGGGCTCTGCAATCTCTCATGATTTAGATAATAAATTTCTTTTTTATTCTTCCTGCCAAAATGGACAATTTCACATTTGCCCTCGTTATGCTCTATTTGTCAGATCTTTGCCCACTCACTTAACCAATGTCCTCTTCACAATTTACTTTCCTTCCTACCTTTGTGTCGTCAGCAAATTTAGCAATCACTCCTTCAGTCCCTTCATCCAAGTTATTTATATAAATTGCAAAAAGTTGAGGCCCCAGCACTGATCCCTGTGTCACTTGTTACATCCTGCCAACCAGAAAAATACCCATTTATGCCAATTCTCTGCCTGTTAGCTAGCCAATCTTCTATCCATGCCAATATGTTACCTCATACACCATGAGCTATTACTGTTGGAAGTTTCCAGACTGTAGCCAACTTGCAAATCATATGACCTGTAACAGCTATGGTTTTGGTCCAGCAAAGTCCATTTTGAAATAAGCAGAAAATAAGGCTTTATTTAAACAATTTATGATCTCTTTCATGTCTTATGGGCATGAGAGCAGACCCAGGGGAACGGCATCTCGGGAGACAAGATTAAAACCTGTGAGGTGAGCCATTGATGAGGCCATCCGAGTTGGGAGCGTCTTTTGGAGAGAATTCTAAGGCTACGTCTTCAAAGGCAAAGACTAGAATCCCTCGTGAGAGAGACAGAGTTTCAAAGAGATTGGTGACTCAGTGTTTACTTACATTTGAATGGGTTGCTGAGAAATTGTGGGATCTAGCTTGGTCGCATTTGCCATTTTTTGTGCAGCTTGGTGCGTTCGACCACAGTTTGCCTGTTTTTTCACATGTACCTCATGTTAATTCTGAACGTTAGGGTATAAGTTTGATATTGTAAATTGTTTTATACTCTGGCCTTGTATAATAAAGTTTATTTTATTTGTTCAAAAACTATGGAATCTTGTGGTTTTATTCTCTTAACAAGTGTCTTGGATCTGAAGCTTTGTCCATCTTAAGTTACTTGCCTCTAACCGGATTGTACCTAAAATTGTGGGCCTGATCCAGGATCATAACAACCTGGGCGCCCAGCTATTCACAATCTATATCAATGATTTGAACGTGGGGGCCTAATATAATATTTCAAGTTTGCAGATGACACCAAACTAGGTGAGAATGTGTGTTGTGAGGATGATGCAAAGGGGCTTCAAGGGATTTTGGACAAGCTTAGTGAGTGAGTGGGTAAAAACATGGCAGATGGAATATAACGTGGATAAGTGCAAGGTTATCCACTTGGTAGGAGGAGTGGAAATGCAGAGTATTTCTTAAATAGTGAGAGATTGGCCAGAGTTGATGTACAAAGGGACTTGGGTATCCTTGTTCATAAGTCACTGAGTGCTTTCTGCACAAGCATGTTAGCTATTAGGAAGGCAAATGGTATATTGGCCTTTATCCCAATAGTATTTGAGTACAGGAGTCTTGCTTCAATTGTATAGAATCTTGGTTAGAATGCATGTGGAGTATTGTGTACAGTTTTGGTCCCTTTACTTGAGGGAAGATAAACTTGCTGAGAATTCACCAGGCTAATTCCTGGACTGTCCTACGAGGAGGGATTGAGGAGATTTTTTAAAATTTATTTGTTCATGTGATGCAGGCATCATTGGCTAGACCAGCATTGCCCATCCTTATTGTCCTTGAGAAGTCGGTGGGGAGCCACCTTTTTGAACCACTGCAGTCCATGTGTTGTAGGAACACCCACAGCCTTGTTAGGAAGGCAGTTCCAGGATTTTGACCCAGCGACAGTGAAGGAACAATGATATAGTGTGGTGGCTTGGAGGGGCACCTAAAGATGGTTGTGTTCCCCTACATCTGCTGTCCTTGACCTTCAAGGTAGTAGAAGTGGCAGGTTTGGAAGATGCTGTTGAAGGAGCCTTGGTGAGTTGCTGTAGTGCATCTTGTTGCCACTTGTGTCAGTGGTGGAGGGAGTGAATGCTGAAGGTGGTGGATGGGGTGAGGATCAAGCAGGCTGCTTTGTTTTGGATGGTGTCGAGCTTCTCGAGCTGCACTCATTCAGGTAAGTGGAGAGTATTCCATCACCTTGCCTTCTAGAGTCTAGACTTTGGGAAGTCAGTAGGTGAGTTACTCTCTACAGAGTTCCAAGCCCTTGACCTACTCTTGTAGTCACAGTATTTGTATGGCTGGTCCAATTCAGTTTCTGGTCAATGGCGACCTCCAGGATGCTGTCAATGGGGGAATTCAGTGATGGAAATGCAATTGAATGTCAAGGGGAGATGGTTGGAGTCTATCTTGTTGAAGATGGTTATTGCCTGGCACTTGTAATATTACTTGCCACTTATCAGCCCAGGCCTGAATTTTGTCCAGGCCTTGCTCTGTATGGACTGGGACTGTTTCAGTATCTGAGGAATGGCAAGTGATGCTGAACATTGTGCAATCAACAACAAACATCCCTACTCCTGATAGTATGAAGGAAGGAAGGAAGGTCATTGATGAAACAGCAGCAAACATCCCCATTTCTAATGTTATGATGGAGTGAAGGTCATTAACGAAGCAGCTGATGATTTTTGGGCCAAGGACACTACCCAGAGCGACACATGCAGCCATGTCCCAGGGCTGAGATGATTGACCTCCAACAACCACAGCCATCTTCCTTTGTGCTAGGTATGATTCCAACCAGTGAACCATTGGAGTTTTCCCCTGATTCTCATTGCTCCAGTTTTGCTAGGGCTCCTTGATGCCAAGGGCAATCGCTCTCACCTCACCTCCTGAGCTCAGCTCATTTGCCAGAATGTTGTCAGGGCCCATAGCCTTTTCAGTTTCCAGTGCCTTCAGCCGTTTCTTAGTATTACAGGGAGTGAATCGAATTGGCTGAAGACTGGCATCTGTGATGCTGGGGGCCTCAGGGAGGAGGCTGGGCCTGTATTCTCTAGAGTTTAGAAGAATGAGGGGTGATCTCATTGAAACTTACAAAATTCTTAAGTAGCTAGACAGGATAGGTGCGGAAAGGATGTTTCCCCTGGCTTTGGAGGGGTGGGCGGCAGGTAACGGAATCTAGAACCAGGGGACAGAGTCTTAGAATAAGGGGGAGGCCATTTAGGACTGAGATTAGGAGGAATTTCTTCACTCAGATGGTAGTGAATCTTTGGAATTCTCTACCTAGAGGGCTTTGGAAGGTGAGTTATAGGGTATGTTCAAGACAGAGATCGACAGACATCTAGATACCAACATCAGGGGATATGGGGTAAATGCAGGAAATTGGCACTGAGGTAGACAAATCAGCCATGATCTAGTTGAATGGCGGAACAGTCTCAAGGGGCTGAATGGCCTACTCCTGTTCCTATTGGACAAATCAAATTGGCAGAGGTAGCCTGGAGGATAGAGTGCATTCGGGACAGTTTCTTAAACAATATATTCTGAAACCAACCAGGGAATAGGCTATTTTAGACCTAGTAATGTGCAGTGAGACAGAATTAATAAAAGATCTTATAGTCAAGGATCCTCTAGGTAGGGTTGATCATAACATGATAGAATTTTGCAGTTAATTTGAGGGTGAGTAATGTAGGTCTGAAACTAGTATCTTAAACTTAAATAAGTACAATGACACTAGGATGAAGACAGATTTGGTTAAAGTGGAATGGGAAAATAAGTTAAAAGGTAAGGTGGTAGAGAAGCAGTGGTAGACACTTAAGGTTATATTTTGTTATGATCCTGGACCAGATGCTGAAGTTTTTGGTACAAACCAGTTAGGGACCAGTAACATTTTGCTTAAAGTAGACAAAGTTTGAGATTTAAGACACTTACTTAGAGAATAAAGCTACAAGATTTCATGAGTTTTGAACAAAAATAAACTTTACTATCCAAGGTCAAAAAGTTAAAACAATTTACAATATCAATCTTATACTCTACCATTCAGGGTTAATATGAGATACATGCGAATTAACAGGTAAACTGTGGTTGAACACACCATATGGCACAAGAAATGGCAAGTGCAACCAAGACCAATCCCATGGATTTCTCAGCAATCCACCCAGATGTCAGTAAACACCGTGAGTCAATCTCGTTGAAACTTCATCTCCCTCACAAGGGCTTCTAAGCTTTTAACTTTCGAAGGTCAAGCCTCTGAATTAGCTCAAAGCTACTCCAACTCAGACTGCCCGAACAACTGCACACCTCCCAAGCTTTCAATCTTGTCTTCTGAGACTCCATTCCCCTGGATTTACAAGTCTGCACACGAACCTCTACCAACTGGCACAATTTCAACTCTTAATAGCTGGCTAGCTTCACTGGGCTGGCAATGCCCTGGATTTCACCAAGCTCCAAGCGTACCAGCTACACCAAGCTATAAATGGGTCCAAGGCTTCTTCTGAGCACTAAATTTTTCCAGCACAGACCCAGTGACCTTCTGCTGCCTTCTAAGCTCCCCAGGACTTCTCCTGAGCCCTAACTCCCTGGAGCTATCAAACGGCTCCTGGGACTGCTCCTGAGCCCCAGCTACACAGAGCCAGCTAACAGCAGCTCTTTTGCTGCCTGAAGCCTGCTGACAGCAGCATCTTTTCCCCTGCTGCAGGACACTTACTCCCACAGCAAACATAGGTAAATTGAAACACTAGGACTTTCTTAAACTCTACCCATCAACATGATGATATAGCCTTCCAGGGGTTACTGAATGCTTTTAAATTAATTGTAGCTTTAACTCCCAAAACAAAAAGACTCTTGTGCTGCATTTCTTTGCAAGCAATGTAGTCACCTCATCTCTGATTCTCCAGCTGCATAAGCCCAACTGCTGTCTTATGATCTTACCTTTCTGGCTGTTAACCCTCTAAGTCAACATGGCCCCAACCTTTTAAGTGTAATAGTCTTCAAGTGGTTTTAGTCACACTTATCGCATTTTCTACAGTTAAACTTTAATCTTCTCAGAACTAAAAATAACATCTAAAATGTTATGAACTATGAATTAGAAATTTATATAACAATTTCATAACTTTCAATAAAGATTATTGAGAAGGAAAAACTATATGACAAAGATGCACCATCCATGGCTAAGGAAGGCAAGGAGGTTAAGGATGGTATCAAATTGAAAGAAAAGATGCACAATACTGGAATGATTAGCGGTAGCCCAAAGGATTGGGAAAAATTTGGAAACCAGTGAAGGAGGACTTAAAAAAAATTAGGGAGAAATTGGAGTACGAGAGAAATCTCACAAGCAAATATGAACACAGACAGTAAACGCTTCTCCAAGTATACACAAAAGGAAAAGAGTTTCTAAAGTAAGCATTGGTCCTTTAGAGGGTGCGATGAGGAATTAATAATGGGAAACAAGGAAATGTCACAGACTTTGAATGAGTAATTTGAATCTCTCTTCGCAGGAGAAGACGACACAAAAAGCATCTCAAGTATAGTTGAAAAGCAGGGAGCAAAATGGGGGATGGAACTTAAAATGATCAAGATCACTAGGGAAGAAGTACTAGGAAGACTAAAATGCCCTGGACCTATTGGCCTGCATTCTAGGGTGTTAAAAGAAGTAGCTGCAGAGATAGTGGATACATCAGTTGAAATCTTCCAACATTTCCTAGATTATGGAAAGGTCTCAGCTGATTGGAAAACCACAAATGTAATGCCACTATTCAAGAAAGAGGAGAAACAGAAAGCAGAAAACTATAGGCCAGTTGGTATAATATCTAACATTGGGAAAAAGCCACAATCCATTATTAAGGAGATTGTAGCAGGACATTTATAAAATCAGAATACAATCAGGCAAAGTCAATATGGTTTTGTGAAAGGGAAATTGTGCTTGACAAATTTATTGGAGGATGTAACAAGCAGGATGGATAAAGGGGCACCAGTAGATGTAGTGTATTTGGATTTCCAAAGGCATATCATAAGGTGTCACATACAATAGAAGATAAGAGCTAATGGTGTTGGGGATGATATATTAGCATGTCTAGATTATTGGCTAACTAACTGGAAACAGGATAATTGGGTCATTTTCAGGTTGGCAAACTGTAACTAGTGGAGGAGTCTGCTGGGGCCTTCGACTATTTATGAGCTACATGAATGACTGGATGAAAGGACTGACTGTGTTGTAGCCCAGTTTGATGATCCAAAGAGGTAGGAAAGTAAGTTGTGAGAAGGATATGAAGAACCTGCAAAGAACTGAAGATAGGTTAAGTGAGTGGGCAAAAATTTGGCAGATGGAGTATAATGCAGGAAAATGTGATGTTGTCCACTTTGTCAGAAGAATAGAAAAGCACATTATTATTTAAATGGAGAGAGGCTGCAGAATGCTGTGATACAAAGGGATCTGAATGTCCTTGTAGATGAATCACAGCAAGTTAGCATGCGGGTATAGCAAGTAATTAGGAAGGCAAATGGAATGTATTTTATTGCAAGGGGTATGGAGTATAAAGATAGGGAAGTCCTGCTACAAATTAAGGGCACTGGGGGGACTGCACCTAGAGTACCCTGTACAGTTTTGCTCTCTTTAATTAAGGAAGGGAAATACTTGCATTGGAAGCAATTCACAGAAAGTTCATTAGGCTGATTCTTGGGATGAAGGGGTTGTTTTATAAAGGAAAGGTTGAGCAGGTTAGTCCTCTACTCATTAGAGTTTTAAAGGATGAGATCTTATTGAAACATCAACTCTGAAGGGGCTTGATAGGCTAGATGATGAAGGGATGTTTCCCCTTGTGGGGAGAATCTAAACTTAGGAGACACAGTTCAAAGATATTTAAAAAAGAAATGAAGAGGAATTTTTCTCTCTGAGGATCGTTAGTCTTTGGAATTCGCTATCCCAGAGAGCAGTTGAGGCTTTTTTTTGTTCATTCACATGCTGTGGGTGTCGCTAGCTGGGCCAGCATTTATTACCCATCCCTAACTGTCTGTGAGAACATGATGGTAAGCTGCCACAGGCCAGGTGGTGGAAGTGCACCCTCTTCTGTAGTGTAGTGGTTATCATGTTCGCCTCACACATGAAAGGTCCCTGGTTTGAAGCTGTGCAGAAGTGAGGAAAATTTGTATAGTGCTGTTAGGAAGGAAATTCCAGGATTTTGACCAAGTGACAGGGAAGGAATGATGATATAGTTCCAAGTCAGAATGGTCTATTGCTTGGAGGGAAACATGAAGGCGGTGGTGTTTCCGTGCATCTGCTGCCTTTGTGCTTCTAGGTGGTAGAAGTTGTAGGTTTGGAAGGTGCTAGGGTGTTATCTGAATATATTCAAGGCTGAGTTTGACCGATTTTTGACCTTCAAGGGGGTTGAGGGTGACAGGCAGGAAAGTGGAGTTAAGGCCACGATCAGATTAACCATGACCTGATTGAATGGCAGTGCAGGCTCAATGGGGGCAATTGCCTATTCCTGCTCCTATTTCTCAGCTCTTATGGTGAATTCTGTGAATTAAATCTGTAGGAGTAAATGTCATTAAATAATAAGTTTTATTTAGTTACAAAGATTAATTTGATAGCATCTCCTGATGAACTCCCCAGATCAAAACTCCAATAATATAGGTCAAGTTAAATGATTTCAGCCAAGGTACAGGGGTTGGTGCATTACAACAGGCCTCAACTACCATGATAAAAGCCAAAAACTGCAGATGCTGGAAATCCAAAACAAAAATAAAAATACTTGGAAAAACTCAGCAGGTCTGGCAGCATCTGTGGAGAGGAACACAGTTAATGTTGAGTCCGTATTACTCTTCAACAGAACTAAGTAAAAATAGAAGAGAGGTGAAATATAAGCTGGTTTAAGGGGGGGTGGTGGTGGGACAGGGAGACCTGGATAGAGGGCGAGTGATAGGTGGAGATAACCAAAAGATGTCACAGACAAAAGGACAAAGAGGTGTTGAAGGTGATGATATTATCTAAGGAATGTGCTAAGTAAGGGTAGAAAGCAGGACAAGCGAGGTACAGATAGCCCTAGTGGGGGTGGGGTGAAGGAATCGAAATAGGCTAAAAGGCAGAGATTAAACAATGAATGGAAATACATTTAAAAATAATGGAAGTAGGTGGGAAAAGAAAAATCTATATAAATTATTGGGAAAAAAAAGAGGGGTGGGGATGGAGGAGAGAGTTCATGATCTAAAGTTGTTGAACTCAAGTCCTCAACTACCATAGTTTAGGGAAGGGAAACTGGCCATTACTGCCCAAGAGAGAAATTTATTTAAAATGCATTTTTGAAACATGGAATATTTTTCCACAGGGAATGGTTGAGGCAAACAGCATTATATCTTTTAAGAGAACGCTGGCTGAATGTTTAAAGGAGACGAGTATATAGGGCTATGAGAAATCAGCAGGGCAGAGAGATTGATTTTGGACTGCTTTGGCATAGAGATAGAGATGAATGGTTAGTTTCACACAGGAAGGATTTTGGAGCTAAAACCCACTCTTAAGTGCTGGCTTTTAGAACAAAGTGGGATATGTGCAAGTTTAAAAAGCGAAACCACAGACTGCAGGAAAATGCAGATTGTGTATTACAGTCATCCACAACCACTGTTACCCAGAACAGTTAGGAACAATATATCAGGGCCTTCCAATAAACATTCACACTTTAAGGGGATGAAGCTAATGCAGTAAAGGGTCAATTAGCATCTCTGCAAGTCACCTCTTTATCCTTTTGGCTATGACATCTTTTGACAATCTCCACCTATCACTGGCCCTCTATCCAGCTCTACCTATCCCACCCCCCCTTAAACCAGCTTATATTTCACCTCTCTTCAATTTTTCCTTAGTTCTGTTGAAGAGTCATACGGGTTCGAAACGTTAACTGTGTTCCTCTCCGCAGATGTTGTCAGACCTGCTGAGTTTTTCTAGGTATTTTATTTTTGCTTTGGATTCCCAGCATCCGCAGTTTTTTGCTTTTATCTTAGTGTTTAATTGACTGCCACTTCTCTTCAAGGAATGCCTACCTTGAAGAAGTATTGCTCTTCTCTCCGACAGGATTTCCATCTCTCTCTTTTGCCTTGTTCACCTTCATTGCTTTCCATTTCTCTCCTGGTGTTTTGACAAGGTGTTTACTAAAACTCACTTTCACAGCCATATTTCCTTCCTCAGTGACTGTCTCTGACTTACCCCATGTGGATTTCAACTGAAGTTCCATCCCTCATGTTTTGAACCCACCTAGGATTACAGCTATCTCCGGAACATACAACGCTCCTCAGACTGCTGTTCTTGTCGCATCTTGAGATCCCCACTCAGTGCCATGTGCTGCCATATGAACACACACAACCTCTCCCTCCAGCAGCACCGCCGCACCCTATTTCTAAGCTGCCCGTGCCCCCAGTTTCATTTTATTATTCGTCCCATCCGATGCCTCAACAAGAAACTTTCTTTCAAGTGTAAAGGAACGCAAGCTCCAACAACTCATCAACACCAATGTCCATCCAGGACCCTCCACCCTTGCCTGTCCCTCTGTCCCCATCCCGTCTTCCAATCCCAGCCCCGGTCGTGTATTCACCATACCCCCTGACCTCCCCCTCTCTGATGCTGAACGTTCAGCGCTCAGCAAAGGACTTAGTTCCATACCCTTGCGCCCTCATCTCAATGAATTTCGGGCTCGGCACAATGCTGAACTCTTCTTCTGCCGCCTTCGTCTCCGTGCTCACTTCTTTGGGCAGGAGTCCTCTCCCCGTTCAATGGATCCTTTCACCCGCCTCCAATATTCTCCCTCCACCTGGGCCCCTTCCCTCTGGATTCTTACCTTCTCTTGATCTTTTCATTGAGAACTGTCGGCATGACATCAGTCAGCTCAATTTCTCTGCTCCTCTCACCCACTCCAACCTGTCTCTCTCTGAACTTGCTGCACTTCGTTCTCTCAGGTCCAACCCTGACTTTGTCATCAAACCTGCTGACAACGGTGGTGCTGTTGTTGTCTGGCGCACTGACCTCTACCTCGCAGAGGCGGAGCATCAACTTGCAGACACTTCCTCCTACCTCCCCCTGGACCATGACACCACCACTGAACATCAAGCCATTATTCCCAGGACTGTTACTGACCTCTTGTCCTCTGAAGATCTTCCTTCCACAGCTTCCAACCTCATATTACCCCAACCTCGAACGGCCCGCTTCTACCTCCTACCCAAAATCCACAAACAGGACTGTCCTGGCAAACCGATCGTGTCAGCCTGTTCCTGCCCCACGGAACTCATTTCCTGCTATCTTGACTCCATTCTCTCTCTCCCCTTATCCAGTCCCTTCCCAGCGACATCTGTGATTCCTCTGACACCCTACATCATATCAACCATGGACGTCCAACCTCTCTACACCTCCATCCCCCACCGGGATGGTCTGATGGCTCTCCGCTTCTTCCTCGAACAAAGGCCTAAACAATCCCCATCCACCACTACTCTCCTCCGTCTGGCTGAACTTGTTCTCTCACTGAACAATTTCTCCTTCTACTCCTCTCACTTCCTCCAAATAAAAGGTGTGGTTATGGGTAGCCGCATGGGCCCCAGTTATGCCTGTCTCTTTATGGGGTATGTGGAACATTCCTTGTTCCAGTCCTACTCTGGCCCCCTCCCACAACTCTTTCTCTGGTACATTGATGATTGCTTCAGTGCTGCTTCATGCTCTTGTCTGGACTTGGAAAAATTTATTAATTTTGCTTCCAATTTCCACCCCTCCATCATTTTCACATGGTCCATCTCTGACACTTCATTTCCCTTCCTAGACCTCTCTGTCTCAATTTCTGGTGATTAACTGTCCACCAATATTCATTACAAGCCTACCGACTCCCACAGCTACCTCGACTACAGCTCCTCACGCCCTGCTTCCTGTAAGGACTCCATCCCATTCTCTCAGTTCCTTCGCATCTGTTCTGATGATGCCACTTCCCAAAACAGTTCCTCTGATATGTCTTTCCTCTTCCTTAACCAAGGTTTTCCACCCACGGTGGTTGACAGGGCCCTCAACCGTGTCCGGCCCATCTCCCGTACATCCGCCCTCACACCTTCCTCTCCCTCCCAGAACCATGATAGGGTCCCCCTTGTCCTCACTTATCACCCCACCAGCCTCCGCATTCAAAGGACCATCCTCCGCCATTTCCGCCAACTCCAGCATGATGCCACCACCAAACAAATCTTTCCTTCACCCCTCCGGCGGCATTCTGCAGGGATCGTTCCCTCAAGGACACCCTGGTGCACTCCTCCATTACCCTCTACACCTCAACTCCCTCCCACAGCACCTTCCCATGCAACTGCAGAAGGTGCAACACCTGCCCCTTTACTTCCCTTCTCCTCACCGTCCAAGGGCCCAAACACTCCTTTCAAGTGAAGCAGCATTTCACTTGCACTTCCCTCAGTTTAGTCTACTACATTCGCTGATCCCAATGTGGTTTCCTCTACATTGGAGAGACCAAATGCAGACTGGGTGACCGCTTTGCAGAACACCTTCGGTCTGTCCGCAAGCATGATCCAGACCTCCCTGTCGATTGCCATTTCAACATTCCACCCTGCTCTCATGCCCACGAGTCCATCCTTGGCTTGCTGCGTTGTTCCAGTGAAGTTCAACGCAAACTGGAGGAACAGCACCTCATCTTCCGACTAGGCACTTTACAGCCTTCTGGACTGAGTATTGAGTTCAACAATTTTAGATCATGAACTCTCTTCTCCATCCCCATCCCGATCTCCCTTTTTTCCAATAATTTATATATATTTTTCTTTTCCCACCTACTTCCATTATTTTTAAATGTATTTCCATCCATTGTTTTATCTCTACCTTTTAGCCTATTTCGATCCCTTCCCCCCGCCCATCCCCACTAGAGCTATCTATACCTTGCTTGTCCTGCTTTCTACCCTTAATGTCACCTATTAGCACATTCCTTAGATAATATCACCACCTTCATCACCTCTTTGTCCTTTTGTCTATCTCCACCTATCACTGGCCCTCTATCCAGCTCTACCTGTCCTACCACCCCTTAAACGAGCTTATATTTCACCTCTTTTCTATTTTTCCTTAGTTCTGTTGAAGAGTCATATGGACTCGAAACGTTAACTGTGTTCCTCTCTGCAGATGCTGTCAGACCTGCTGAGTTTTTCCAGGTATTTTTATTTTTGTTTTGGATTTCCAGCATCTGTAGTTTTTTGCTTTTATCTTTTCAAGTCAATGTCCCAGACAAGGTTAGGATTCAAAACCCAATTCCCCTTGCTAATAATAAGGAGGTAAACAAAGAACATGTTGGCAGCTAGATTTGGAAAAAAATACTTTGAAAACACTCAGCCTGTCAGGCAGCACCCATGGAAAAAAGGGTGAGATGTTTTGCGCATGGATCCTTCAGAACTGGATGATAATTCAGAAAAAAAACATTTAAAAAAGGAACAGAACAAGGGGAAGTAAAGAGGGAAAAGCACAAATATAGCCACCAAAAAGAATCTAAGAAGCTAAGTGGAGAATAAGAGGTAGTTAAAGGGCAGAAGAGATATTTCTACTGCAAATGATAAACTGCAAGGGGCTTCAAACAAGTGAAGTAGCTAGAAATGCTGGAGTATAATGAAGATGACTTGTTTAAGGAAGATGACCATTGATGTAGGGAATCATGGCACAGTCTTCATCTTGCATCATCACACAAAAGTAGTTTCAACCAAATGAATTGAGTGAATCTGATCATAATTCTCTGTATGTGCACCTTTCTGTGAAACATAAAAGTTTAATAAATCTCATCACCTCAGACCACCTTCAGAGAAACTGAAGAAATGTTTGTAAAAAGAGAGATGGAAATCCAGTCCAGATTCAAAAGGGATGGTGTTACATTTAGATTACGTTACTGTAGCTGTAGTTACAGATGAGTGTAACTCAATTCCCATAAAAGACGTTCAGACTGGTAATGGGAGCAACTAGGAGGGGACTCACGACCTAAAGTTGTTGAATTCAATATTCAGTCCGGAAGGCTGTAAAGTCCCTAGTCGGAAGATGAGGTGTTGTTCCTCCAGTTTGCGTTGGGCTTCACTGGAACAATGCAGCAAGCCAAGGACAGACATGTGGGCAAGAGAGCAGGGTGGAGTGTTAAAATGGCAAGCGACAGGGAGGTTTGGGTCATTCTTGCGGACAGACCGCAGGTGTTCTGCAAAGCGGTCGCCCAGTTTACGTTTGGTCTCTCCAATGTAGAGGAGACCACATTGGGAGCAACGAATGCAGTAGACTAAGTTGGGGGAAATGCAAGTGAAATGCTGCTTCACTTGAAAGGAGTGTTTGGGTCCTTGGACGGTGAGGAGAGAGGAAGTGAAGGGGCAGGTGTTGCATCTTTTGCGTGGGCAAGGGGTTGTGCCATAGGAGGGGGTTGAGGAGTAGGGGGTGATGGAGGAGTGGACCAGGGTGTCCCGGAGGGAGCGATCCCTACGGAATGCCGATAAGGGGGGTGAAGGGAAGATGTGTTTGGTAGTGGCATCATGCTGGAGTTGGCGGAAATGGCGGAGGATGATCCTTTGAATGCGGAGGCTGGTGGGGTGATAAGTGAGGACAAGGGGGACCCTATCATGTTTCTGGGAGGGAGGAGAAGGAGTGAGGGCGGATGCGCGGGAGATGGGCCGGACACGGTTGAGGGCCCTGTCAACGACCGTGGGTGGAAAACCTCGGTTAAGGAAGAAGGAGGACATGTCAGAGGAACTGTTTTTGAATGTAGCATCATCGGAACAGATGCGACGGAGGCGAAGGAACTGAGAGAATGGGATGGAGTCCTTACAGGAAGTGGGGTGTGAGGAGCTGTAGTCGAGATAGCTGTGGGTGTCGGTGGGTTTGTAATGGATATTGGTGGACAGTCTATCACCAGAGATTGAGACAGAGAGGTCAAGGAAGGGAAGGGAAGTGTCAGAGATGGACCACGTGAAAATGATGGAGGGGTGGAGATTGGAAGCAAAATTAATAAATTTTTCCAAGTCCTGACGAGAGCATGAAGCAGCACCAAAGTAATCATCGATGTACCGGAGAAAGAGTTGTGGAAGGGGGCCGGAGTAGGACTGCAACAAGGAATGTTCCACATACCCCATAAAGAGACAGGCATAGCTGGGGCCCATGCGGGTACCCATAGCCACACCTTTTATTTGGAGGAAGTGAGAGGAGTTGAAGGAGAAATTGTTCAGCGTGAGAACAAGTTCAGCCAGACGGAGGAGAGTAGTGGTGGATGGGGATTGTTCGGGCCTCTGTTCGAGGAAGAAGCTAAGGGCCCTCAGACCATCCTGGTGGGGGATGGAGGTGTAGAGGGATTGGACGTCCATGGTGAAGAGGAAGCGGTAGGGGCCAGGGAACTGGAAATTGTTGATGTGACGTAAGGTGTCAGAGGAATCACGGATGTAGGTGGGAAGGGACTGGACAAGGGGAGAGAGAAGGGAGTCAAGATAACGAGAAATGAGTTCTGTGGGGCAGGAGCAAGCTGAGACGATCGGTCTACCGGGGCAGTTCTGTTTGTGGATTTTGGGTAGGAGATAGAAGCGGGCCGTCCGAGGTTGGGCAACTATCAGGTTGGAAGCTGTGGGAGGGAGATCCGTGTCCGGCCCATCTCCCGCGCATCCGCCCTCACTCCTTCTCCTCCCTCCCAGAAACATGATAGGGTCCCCCTTGTCCTCACTTATCACCCCACCAGCCTCCGCATTCAAAGGATCATCCTCCGCCATTTCCGCCAACTCCAGCATGATGCCACTACCAAACACATCTTCCCTTCACCCCCCTTATCGGCATTCCGTAGGGATCGCTCCCTCCGGGACACCCTGGTCCACTCCTCCATCACCCCCTACTCCTCAACCCCCTCCTATGGCACAACCCCTTGCCCACGCAAAAGATGCAACACCTGCCCCTTCACTTCCTCTCTCCTCACCGTCCAAGGACCCAAACACTCCTTTCAAGTGAAGCAGCATTTCACTTGCATTTCCCCCAACTTAGTCTACTGCATTCGTTGCTCCCAATGTGGTCTCCTCTACATTGGAGAGACC
This sequence comes from Carcharodon carcharias, assembly GCF_017639515.1. Taxonomy (NCBI): domain Eukaryota; kingdom Metazoa; phylum Chordata; class Chondrichthyes; order Lamniformes; family Lamnidae; genus Carcharodon; species Carcharodon carcharias. The sequence continues at coordinate 104,612,828 of NC_054486.1, forward strand.
AAACGTAAACTGGGCGACCGCTTTGCAGAACACCTGCGGTCTGTCCGCAAGAATGACCCAAACCTCCCTGTCGCTTGCCATTTTAACACTCCACCCTGCTCTCTTGCCCACATGTCTGTCCTTGGCTTGCTGCATTGTTCCAGTGAAGCCCAACGCAAACTGGAGGAACAACACCTCATCTTCCGACTAGGGACTTTACAGCCTTCCGGACTGAATATTGAATTCAACAACTTTAGGTCGTGAGTCCCCTCCCCCATCCCCACCCCCTTTCTGTTTCCCCCTTCTTTTTTTTTTTTCCCAATAAATTATAAAGATTTTCCTTTTCCCACCTATTTCCATTATATAAAAAAAAAACCCACTAGAGCTATACCTTGAGTGCCCTACCATCCATTCTTAATTAGCACATTCGTTTAGATAATATCACCAACTTTAACTTTAACACCTATGTGTTCTATTGTACTATTGTTGTTGACATCTTTTGATGATCTGCTTCTATCACTGCTTGTTTGTCGCTACAACCACACCAACCCCCTCCACCTCTCTGTCTCTCTATCTCTCCGCCCCCCACACACACACCTTAAACCAGCTTATATTTCAGCTCTTTCCTGGACTCGAACTCAAGTTCTGTCGAAGGGTCATGAGGACTCGAAACGTCAACTCTTTTCTTCTCCGCCGATGCTGCCAGACCTGCTGAGTTTTTCCAGGTAATTCTGTTTTTGTTTTGGATTTCCAGCATCCGCAGTTTTTTTGTTTTTAGTCCCACTAAATCCTAGGAAAAAAAGTGTCCATCGCAAACCCAAATTTGTATCAACAACAAATGAAACCTATTAAAATTTACCATTTGGCTATCTTGAACTGTTTGCTATTCATTATCTTTATGATCACTAACAAAACAAACGAACGGTATCCTTACAGTCATGTAATCAGATACTTTTTCTGTGGTCATGTTTTACTGCTCTCTTTTTGAATGACCAAATACATGAATCACACCATTATTTCCGAGACTGATCTCTTCTTCCATTACACAGCTGAGAGTTAAATTACCCATAACTATTTGGAATATACTTTTTCTTCCCATTATTCCTCCTTATCTCTCCTACCATTTAATCATCTGTTCTCCATGCAAACACCTCATAAATCATTCAATTTCTTTTCCTGTTTTTTTCTTTTCCCCATTCCCTTGATCCTGCTCCTTTTTATATGTTGTTCATCTGTAATATCACCTAGATCTGAGGAAGAATCTCAAGGTGTGAAATGTCAAACCCCTAGTGGGGGTGGGGAGGGGAGGGGATGGGATGGTGTGGGGGACAAAAGGCTAAAAGGTGGGAAGAAAACAAGAATAAAAATTGAAATAAACATATATATATATTAAAAAAAATTATTTTTTAACACTTGCTGCCTGACCTGATGACCAGGTGACCAATGGCAGGGCTGTGGAGGCTGGGTGTTTGTAAGGAGGTGGTGAAAGCTCCAGGATTATGTCTAACTAGAGTTGACAATCATAATACAATACAGAAACAAAAGCAAAAACAAAACGTGCTGGAAAACTCAGCAGGTCTGACAGCATCTGTGGAGAGAAAGACAGAGTTAACGTTTCGAGTCCGTATGACTCTTCTTCAGAACTAAAGAGAAGTGAAAATATGGTGAAATATATACTGTTTAGAGGTGGGTGGGACAGGTGAAGCTGGATAGAAGGCCAGTGATAGATGGAGGCAAAGGAGAGATTGCAAAAGATGTCATGAACAAAAGGTCAAAGTGGGGTTCATGGTGGTGATACTGGTTAGAGGATGTGCTAATGGTGACATTATGAGTAGAAAGCAGAATGAGCAAGTGACAGATGGCCTGAGTGGGGGGAGGGGATGATGTGGGGGAAAAAAAGAGGCTAAAAGGTGGGAATAAAACAATAAATAAAAATTGAAATAAATAAATAACAAAAAATGTATATAATAATGTGGGAAAAAATATATATATAAAAATTTAAAAATAAATATTTGAAAAAAGGGGATCAAAAAGGGGTGAGGATGGAGGAGAGAGTTCATGGTCTGAAGTTGTTGAACTCAATGTTAAGTCTGGAAGGCTGCAACGTGCCTAATCAGAAGATGAGGTGCTGTTCCTCCAGTTTGCATTGAGCTTCACTGGAACATTGGCGGAGGATGATCCTTTGAATGCAGAGGCTGGAGGACAAGGGGCACTCTGTCATGGTTCTGGGAGGGAGAAGAAGGTGTGAGGGCAGAGGCACGGAGATGGGTTGGACACTCTTGAAGGCCCTGTCAACTACCGTGGGTGGAAAACCTCGGTTAAGGAAGAACCACTGCTCCTGCAGTGGTTGACAGGGCCCTCAAACAGCGATCCCTGCATTCTGGTCTCTTGAATATCCCCAAGTTTAATTGCTCCACCATTGGCAACTGTACTTTCAGCTGTCTAGGCCCCCATCTACTGGTGATCCCACTCCTTAAGATGCTTCTTAAAACCTACTTCTTTAACCAAGCTTTTGGTCATCTGTCTTAATATTTCATGTGGCTTGGCATCGAGCTTTGTTTGGTAACACTCCAATGAAATATTAAGAGATGCTTTACTACATTAAAATGTGCTATACGAATTTGTCGTCGTTGCCTGGAGTTGCATACCACATGAAATGTTTTTTTTTTATAGATTTCTACACAAATGTATCATTCAGTTCAGATGAAAAATTAGTTTGTGCTTTCCAAACCACTGGTTATGTAACTTCTGACTATTTTGCAGTCAAACTGGTCACAACAATTTTAATTAAGGTTTTTCAAAATTTACACTTTCATGGGACGTGGGCATCGCTCACTAGGCCAGCATTTATTGCTCGTCCCTAATTGCCCTTGAGAAGATGGTGGACAGCTATCTTCCTGGACCACTGCAGTCCCTTATTTGAACAGTTATAAGCTTCCAGTAACACTGTGAAGACTATTGTCAAACATGACCACTCAACACCCTTCATTTTGAAGCTAATGGTTAAACAGCTGTTATTTCCACCTTGTGAGATGACTAATCAACTCACATCATGCTTTTGTAAGTTCTGCAAATAACTCGCCACCTCCTTTTTTGTATAAAATGCAAGATTAATGATCTGTAAATCTTTAATAATTCTATCAAAACAATTATAATTTGAGTTGGTGTAGCTCAAATAGCAAAACTCTTATTTTAGTTACAATAGAAATCAGTGTTCAAGGGTGCAAACATACTGTTGTAGTCTGGACATCATTCATAAAAACTTGATAATCAGTCTTGTGGTATCTGAACCATAGCATGTCTGTTGACATATTTCAAACATTTTTTTTTTGTGCATAATCAAGCATTTGGAGGCAAGATTTTCACATTTCTAGTTACTTTATGTAGCCCCGATTTAAAGTTACGACTGCAGACTGGATGTACATCAATACTAGTTGTAACCGCCTGCCTTTTGAATCATTATCACATAGCTCAAGCCAACTCACAGGGTTAACAAATGAAATTTCTGATTGCAGTACTGTTTTTGGGCTTATTCTTGTCATAAATTGCATTTGTATCTTTGTGTCCAGACAAAAATCTAAACTTATTTAGCCAAGTTCAGTATGCACGAGAAAAATATATATACTTTATTTCTAACAAAAGTAAACCTCTATAATTACATATCTCAGTGAACTATACATTGTGGAGTGTGCCAGATATAATGAAATATGCTGTCTTACAGATCCACATTAATTTGTACTTACCTGGAGACTCAGATCTTGAAATACTGTTGCTGTGCAAATCATCTGTGTCAGTAGAATGCAGATCTGTGTATGATAGAGTCAAACTCAGATTACTGGGTTCCTCACAGTGTGTAGCCCAGCTGCCTTCTGAAGTAGGAGGCCCTCTTGAACCTAAGTGAAATACAAAAAACTGCAACGTGAGACAGTGTGAGAACTATAGCACTATGAAGGGAAACAAGGTGGAAAAAACCTTGTAATCACTGGCATTACAATGTTGTATGTGTGCGTGAATGTGAGAGAGTGAATTTTCTCTAAACATCACTTTAAATCTGTTGTATACATGTATTGTGCTTAGCAGCACCTATCAGGGCATACTTCAAGACTATAACATTTCTGGGACTCAAACGATGCCATCTGGGCAATGAGGTGCATTCCTTTGAAATATACCTTTATCTATGTTATGTAATACATTCAAGTGGTGCTCAGGGCTGCTTTGTTTTAATAATTTTATTTGCAAACAACAAGACCATAAGACATAGGAGCAAAAGGCCATTTGGCCCATTGAGTCTGCTCCAACATTCAATCATGGCTGATAAGTTTCTCAACCCCATTCTCCCGCTTTCTCCCCATAACCTTTGATCCCCTTACCAATCAAGAACCTATCTATCTCGGTCTTAAATACACTCAATGACCTGGCCTCCACAGCCTTCTGTCGCAATGAATTCCATAGATTCGTCACTCTCTGGCTAAAGAAGTTTCTTCTCATCTCTGTTCTAAAAGGTCTTCCCTTTACTCTGAGGCTGTGCCCTCAGGTCCTAGTCTCTCCTACTAATGGAAATATCTTCCCTATGTCCATTCTATTTAGGCCTTTCAGTTTTCTGTAAGTTTCAATCAGATTCCCCCTCATCCTTCTAAACTCCATCGAGTATAGACCCAGAGTCCTCAAACGTTCCACATATGTTAAGCCTTTCATTCCTGGGATCATTCTCAGGAACCTCCTCTGAACCCTCTCCAGGGCCAGAACATCCTTCCTGAGATATGGGGCCCAAAATTGCTCACAATATTCTAAATGTGGTCTGACCAGAGCCTTATAAAGCCTCAGCAGCACATCCCTACTTTTATATTCTAGTCCTCTTAAAATAAATGCCAACATTGCATTTGCCTTCCTAACTACCGACTCAACCTGCAAGTTAACCTTAAGAGAATCCTGGACAAGTACTCCCAAGTCCCTTTGCACTCCAGTCTTCTGAATTCTCTTCCCATTTAGAAAATAGTCTATGCCTCTATTCTTCCTATCAAAGTGCATGACCTCACACTTACCCACGTTGTATTCCTTCTGCCACTTCTTTGCCCATTCTCCTAACCTGTCCAAATCCTTCTGCAGCCTCTCCGCCTCCTCAATACTACCTGTCCCTCCACCTATCTTTGTATCATCTGCAAACTTAGCCAGGATGCCTTCAGTTCCTTCATCTAGATCATTAATGTATAAAGTGAAAAGTTGTGGTCCCAACACTGACCCCTGCGGAACTCCACTAGTCACCGGCTGCCATCCTGAGAAGGACCCCCTTATCCCCACTCTCTGCCTCCTGCCAGACAGCCAATCTTCTATCCATGCTAGTACCTTGCCTCTAACACCATGGGCTCTTATCTTACTGAGCAGCCTCTTGTGTGGCACCTTGTCAAAGGCCTTCTCGAAGTCAAAGTAGATAACATCCATTGGCTCTCCTTTGTCCAACCTACTCGTTACCTCCTCAAAGAACTCTAACAGATTTGACAGGCATGACCTCCCCTTGATGAAACCATGCTGACTTAGCCCGATTTTACCATGCACTTACAAGTATTCTGAAATCTCATCTTTAATAATGGACTCTATTATTAGTCCACAGTGGAAGACACGAGTGACATCCCCAAAGTCAGGGGGCAGAGGTGATTCCTGAAAGATCACCATTAACACCTCCACTATCTCTTCAGCTATCTCCTTCAGAACTCTGGGGTGTAATCCATCTGGTCCAGGTGATTTATCCACCTTCAGACCTTTCAGTTTTCCTAGCACCTTCTCCCTGGTAATGGCCACCATACTCACCTCTGCCCCCCGACTCTCTTGAACTTTGGGGATGTCACTCGTGTCTTCCACTGTGAAGACTGATGCAAAGAACCTATTCAGTTCCTCTGCCATTTCTTTGTTCCCCACTACTACTTCTCCAGCGTCATTTTCCAGTGGCCTAATGTCCATTTTTGCCTCACTTTTACCCTTTATATATCTAAAAAAAACTCTTGCAACCTTCTCTTATATTACTGGCTAGTTTACCCTCATACTTAATCTTCTCCCTCCTTATTTCTTTTTTAGTTGTCCTCTGTTGGTCTTTGTAGGCTTCCCAATCCCCTGGTTTCCCACTGCTCTTCGCCGCATTGTATGCTTTCTCTTTAGCTTTTATGCTGTCCCTGACTTCCCTTGTCAGCCATGGTTGCCTCGTCCTCCCTTTAGTATGCTTCTTCTTCCTAGGAATGAATTTTTGCTGTCTCCCCCAAATTACTCCCAGAAACTCCTGCCATTGCTGTTCCACTGTCTTCTGCTAGGCTCATCTCCCAGTCAATTCTGGCCAGCTCCTCCCTCATGCCTCTGTAGTTGCCTTTATTCAACTGTAATACCATTACATCTGATTCCAGCTTTTTCTTCTCAAATTGCAGGGTAAATTCTATCATATTATGGTCACTTCCTCCTAAGGGTTCCTTCACCTTAAGCTCCCTTATCAAATCTGCCTCATTACACATCAAGCTCCCAAATCAAATCAGATTTTACAAGATCATAGGATAATCACAGGTAAAAAAAGTTATTCATCCAATCTTATCTATCCAGAAGAATTTCCTGTTCAGCATCCAATTTTTTCCTAACTAATCCCAGGGGTTTCACCTGCACTATCACAGAATCAAAGAATTGATACAATGCAGGAGACGGCCATTTGCCCATCATATCTGCAAGGGCTCTCTGAACAACTCCCATTCCCCCATCTTCTCCCGTAACCTTGCACATTCTTCCTTTTCAGATAACAGACCAATTCCCTTCTGAATACTTCAACTGAATCTGCCTTCACCACACTCTCAGGCAGTGCATTCCAGATGCTAACCACTCGCTGTGTGAAAAAGTTGTTCCCCATATCACTTTTGCTTCTTTTAGAAATTATTTTAAATCTGTGTCCTCTCATTCTCAGTCCTTTCACGAGGGGGAACAGCTTCTCACTATCTCTGTCCAGATTCCACATGATTTTGAATACCTCTACCAAATCTCCTCTCAACCTTCTTTTCTCCAAGGAAAACTATCCTAACACCTCCAATCTATCTTGGTAACTGAAGTTCCTCATCCCTGGAACCATTCTCGTGAATCTTTTCTGCACTTCCTCTAGTGCCTTCACATCTTTTCTAAAGGCGGTGCCCAGAACTGAATACAATACTGTAGCTGAGGCCAAACTAGTGACTTATACAAGTTCAACATAACCACCTTGCTCTTGTACTCTCTGTCTCTGTTAACAAAGCCCAGGATACTGTATGCTTTATTAACCACTCTCAACCTATCCTGCCATCTTCAATGATTAACGCACATACACTCCCAGGTCCTTCTGCTCCTGCACCGTTTTAGAGTTGTACCCTTTGTGTTGTCTCTACTCTATATACTCCATATTTTCACTACTCTATCTGGAAGCCTATTCCAAACATTTATCAAACCTTGCATGAAGAAGTTCCTGATAACCAGCCCAAAGTGAACTTTTCACTAGTCTGTATCACTTATCTGATCTTAAAATGTTGCAAAATTCTGAAGTTACCTTTTCCATTCCCTTAGTTATGTCATTTACCACTAAGCCAGCTTCAGAAATGCCTTCTTTTCCTATCTTTCTTTGTAACTCAGGCCTTTGACACTAGGGGTCAGTCCTTGGCTTTTCCCTTCCACATTGCAGGGGAATAACAAACCTTATGCAAATTAAGGAGAGGGGAACTTCTAAGAACATTGAAAGTAATCCAATCACAAGATTCTTTAACCCAAATTTCAAAATGTAATAGTGCCTTTCATTTACTGAGATGTATGGTAAGCAATGATTTTTCTACTACTGAGATGCAACTTGATCCGTTTCCCTTAGGGTTAAATGTTACTTGGAGAGGAAAATGAAATTGGTTGAGGGAGGGGGAGAAGGGGGTGGGGGAGGGTCTCCTTTAAATGGTTCAGCAAATATATGTTGTGTACCTAAACCATGCAAATTATGCAGGACTGAGATTTGTCTCTGGTCAGCTAATTGCATCCAAGGTAGAAAACTGGCCTCAGCACTCATGAGATAGGGAGAGGAAAAAAAATCAGCCAGGATACCCCATTCCCCATATCCCTATCCAATGACCCCTCTCTGTTGGGCCCATATCTTGTGTGCACAGTAAGGATTGAGTTTGGTTGTGATTCGCCCAAACCAATCCCCCACCACAAACAAACAGTCTGCTCTCAAGATTGACAGATGATAATAAATGGTAGTTGAAGGCATCAAGAAACCAATGTCATTGAAACCACACCACGTAAAAGCATGAGCATGTGAAGGGGAGTGAGGAAAATTGGCAACACACATGGAAAAGAAAATAGTCAAAGAAAAAATAATGCTTCTGGAAATCATACAAGAGGCTATGTTACATTCTACCAAATTGTTTTTAAATTCACTGTTTCCTCCTCCTCTATTTCACATATTCATTCCAACTTCACTCGACATGCTACTTGCACATTTTGTTTGCTTTCTACTAAATACACACTGTCTGGCCTCAGAAATTGGGGGTATTCACTGCAAGAAAATGACCAACAACGTTCTCAAGAAGAACACCGTTTTTTAATGTTTTGTCTTAGCATTTCAAAAAAGTTGAGTGTCAAAAAGTGCAGTCATTCTTTTAAATTCACTCACTGGATGTGGGCATCGCTGGCCAGGCCAGCATTTACTGATGATTCCTAACTGCTCTGAAAAGGTGGTGGTGAGCTGCCTTCTTGAACTGCTGCAGTCCATGTGGTGTAGGTACACCCACAGTGTTGTTTGACCCAGTGACAATGCAGGAACAGCGATATAGTTCCAAGTTAGGATGGCGAGTGGCTTGGAGGAGAACTTCCAAGAGGTGGTGTTCCGATGTATCTGCTGCTCTTGTTCTTCTAGATGGTAGTGGTCATGATAATTAAAAGTGAAAGGTAATTAGGCTATATCTCCCAGCGATTGGCTGAATTTTGAAAGTTCTTTGATGGGACATAGGCATCGCTGGCAAGGCTAGCATTTGTTGTCCATCCCTAATTACCTTGGAACTGAGTAGCTTGCTAGACCATTTCAGAGGACAATTAAGAGTCAACCACATTGCTGCGGGTCTGGAGTCACATATAGGCCAGACAGGGTAAGGACAGCAGATTTCCTTCCCTAAAGGACATTTGTGAACCAGATGGGTTTTTACAATAATCGATGATAGTTGCCACAGTCACCATTACTGAAATAAAAGCAAAATACTGCGGATGCTGGAAATCTGAAACAAAAACAAAACTAGTTGGAAAAACTCAGCAGGTCTGGCAGCATCTGCGGAGACTATTACTGAGACTTGCTTCATAATTCCAACTTTATTAACTGAATTTAAATTCCATCAGCTGACATGATGGAATTTAAACCCATTTCCTCAGAGCATTAGCCTGGGCCTCTGGATTACTAGTCCATTGACATTACCACTATGGCACTATCTCAAATATGTCTGATATAATCAAAAGCCTTGTTCCTTCAGTTGTTCATAATAGGCAGAGCACAGACTGTACTATACCAGCCCATACTTGCAAAACCCAAATCAAACGTCCACCACTAAATGCGATTCTGCGATTGAGCAGCAGTTGAACAATCCTGAGTGCACTAATAGCTACACTATCAATTTAAGATAATCAGTCAAGCTCATAACTGGCTCATTTACACTTGTTAGTTGCGACATACATTCATATCATAGGACCCGTTATCTGCGAGCAAAAGGAACCCGTTATCTGCGAGCAAAAGGAACATGTTCAAGCCTGGTGCCTTTTTTTTTAAATTACCCAAGACCTTGGGGAGCCCCATTGCTTTCTCCATGGCAATGCCTCAGCCATAAATCGTTGTGATCATTTGAAATTTGGCATTGTTGCATTTGTCCTGAGTGCAAGACAAAAAGCTTCAGCAATATGTCTCTTTTTTCAAGCAATATTTAAGTGCTGCACCAAGTGACTATTTATGTCAACTCTGACTAAATCTCTTTTCATGTACATCAGTCCTTTTTAAAAAAATCAATATTGCTACTTCTCCTCCTGTCTTATATAATCTGTCCCTAAAGACATTAGAAATAACTTTATTTATTTTGCACTCCTGTCCAGCTTGTAGCCAAGTTTCTATCAGTGTTATTGAATTAATATCTTCCAATGAACATAATTACTTTACATTCCCTCAGTTAATTTCCTGCATTAAGAACATTATAATGCATGAACTTTATTATTTTGTGTTAGAAAATACTCTTGTTCAAGTACACACCTTGCAAATTTGCCTCAGAGGGTTGCCACAATGCACTCTGTAAATAATACAGCAGCCACATGCAGTGTCCAAAGGCAGACTATGTGATTCTCTGCGTTTTCACTCAATAAAGATGTCATCCTCAGCCGATGGTGATCCAGACTGAAATATCATTACAACTCTTTTCAACTGATGACCTAGGCCCCTAATGGGGTGGGGAAAATAGAATCCCTGCCTGAAGGGAAGGAGGAATTAGAGTTGATCCTGCAAGTTGGCTTTGTGAAGAACCGTGAGGTCTCTGCCTCCGATCTTAGACGATTAAGGGGATGGACAATGAGGACTACTTCGACAGAAATATAAAATGTGCGTGTATGGATCAATCACAAATTAAACACCTTTCCTGATTTTCCCAAAGAAGATTAAATGGTGTGCACTGGCCAATCTACACTATTGCCACAGTTGACTTCAGCCCTGTGGTTCCACAGCAAACCACATCCATGACATCCTAGTCAAAACTCTAAAAATGGACTAAAAGTGCTGCAGCTTCCATCTAGACAAGGCAGCTACTCCTTATGGGCGGCTCCACTCCTTAGTGCAAAGCCCAGAATGGCTTAATGGTTCTGTAAATGGCATTTATAACCGAACAGCTGCTCCACTGCTCTGCCAAAAGCTCTTTGCCATTAAGAGACATGTTTATAGTTCCAATTGTAAATCTGACAAAACAGACAAGCAAGTTAGGACACGACTTTATGGAAGGCTCATCATGTTCATATTATTGGACCATTGACTGCAGCCCTATACTTCTCAAAGCATGATGGGTGACCTTTTCTATTAAAAGAAACGATTTTGAAGGTTTCTTTGTGTTTTACTTTCTAACCCCCAGCGAAGTGGCCCTGCTGTTCTTCAGTGATGCAAGGAACATGTGATCTGTGAAAGAATGTCAGTTATGCAATTATGGTAAATCCAGTTAATGAGTAACGAAGCATGGTCAGTGGCCTGAACATATCCATCATCTCTAATACCAAGCCTACACAGGTGGTCTCAAAAGGATTAGTAAAGCATGGGTTTGTTAAAAATGGTAAGGAAAGGGTTACTGACAGCTGCTTCACACTGTTCACTTGAACTCAGGCAAATGATGTCTTTTCCATGTGGCTTAACTCTACCCTGCTGAGTCATGAAATTCTCAACCACTAACCCATCAGCACTGCACATTAGTCTTCAACTGAAACCATCTCATTCTCAGCTTCAAAAACTGAAATAAGGAACAATACCATCCAGATTATGTACCCACAGACACAAGCTAAAATATACTCATATTTTCTGTTGATTATTTTTAAAACCAAAACTAAAAGACAATGTCAACTGAGCTTAGATTATATCCATCACCAGAATTTCTAAATGCACAATTATTGGTGCACTAGCATATCTTCAAAAGTGTAGTCTGTGCCAAAAAACATGGGAGTGCTGATGTTAGTTAAATAGAGGGGCTGTGGTGGTCAGAGATGTAGGCAGTAGAAGTTGGGAAGCCTTGGAGAAGCAATCAATTCTCACATAAAAGTGATAATAAAATATTATGACAAGATTTGAGAGTACAGAGTACTGGAAGTGGGTGACACTTGTAAGGCATTTCATTATATTAGTTACGGGGCTACATAATTATATTGGCCAGCAGGATATGAAAAATAACTAAACTTTTAATTCAAGTAGAAGTTGCTTGTGGGTTGTGTCTTTTTAATGTCGACTGTTGAATTATTTTTGAAATTTAATTTGTCTCCATCAGGAATTTTATATGCTTAAAACGAACTCTTAAATTTCTGACACCTGGAAAATTGCTGTGACTGTTGTTTCAAAGACACGTACAGCACAAAATTACAGTATCTTTACAGTGCAGAAGGACGACATTCGGCCCATCAAGTCTGCACTGGCTCTCTGAAAGAGCATTCCACCTAGTCCCACTCCCTTGCCTTCCTATAACCTTGCACATTCTCGCTTTTCAGGTAGCAATCCAATTCTCTTTTGAATATCTTGATCAAACTTGCCTCCACCATCCTTTCAGGAGGCTTGTTCCAGACTCCAACCATCCTCTTGGTGAAAAAAAATTTCCTCACATCACATTTACTCCTTTTGCCAATTATTTTGAATCTGTGCCCTCTAGTTTTTGATGTTCTTGAGTGAGAGCAATTTCTCACTATTTACCCTGTCCATACCCCTCAGGATCTTGAATACCTTTATCAAGTCTCCTCTCAGCCTTCTTTTCTCCAAGGAAAAGATTCCCAACCTCTTCAATCTATCCTCATAGCTACAGTTCTTTAGCCTGGGAGTCATTCTTGTAAATTTCCTCTGTACTTTCTCCAATGCCTTCACATCCTTCCTCAAATATGGTTCCCAGAACTGGGCGCAGTACTCCAGATGAGGTACAACTAGTGTCTTATACAAGTTCAACATGACCTCCTTACTCTTGTACTCAATGCCCCTATTAATAAAGCCTAAGATATTATATGGTTTATTAACTGCTCTCTCAACATGACCTGCCATCTTCAATGACCTATGTATGTATACACTGAGGTCCCTCTGTTCCTGCACCTCCTTTAAAGGCTCTCTCTTTTATTTTATACTGCCTCACCATATCTTTCCTGCCAAAACAAATCACCTCACACTTCTCTGCATTAAATTTCAGCTGCCACTTGTCCGCCCAATCTACCAACATGCCTGTGTCTTTTTGAAGTTCAAGACTATCCCCAACACAGTTGACAACATTTCCAATCTTCGTATCATCTGCAAATTTTGAAATCATGTCCTACACACCATGGAATAGGTTATTAATATATATATCAGGAACAGCAAGGGTCACAACACCGACTTCTGAGGAACTCAACGATAAGCCTTCCTCCAATCTGAAAAACCATTTATCCTGAAGATGCAGAAAATTTGGATTTATTTTAAAGTGCTAGCCAGTACCAGCAGCTAGGGTGCCAAAGCATACACAGGCAATCACAGCCTTACAGATGAAAGCTAAAAATTGTACAAAGGGCTCCGCTGTAAATTTGCAATTAGGAAATAGGAAACACATGGGCTGGGACACGGGATAATTCAATCAAGAAATGGGGAAGGCCATTTCGCACCATCTGATAGCCATCTTCAAAAAGGACAATGCTTAGTCTCTGCACTGCAATTACTGTACAAGAACACAATTATCAGCCCACCGGGTAGTCATTGTGCTGTGGCCTTTGTCTAACTAATACCATTAAGTTGTAACTGATAATAAAAGATATATAAACTGTGCTCATTTGAACCTCGGTGGAGAAGCGCCGGGATTGCCCAGCATTTGCTCCCCACACGCGTAATAAAGGAACCACTTGAATATTGCATCTGGACTCCGAGTGTTGAAATTTTGTACCAGAGTATTCCTCGGACCTTTCAATCCCTCTTTGTTTCCTGTCACTCAGCCAATTTTTTATCCAAGTGCTTACATCCCCTTTTATTCCATGACCTAGAATTTTGCTCAAGTCTGTTGTGTGGCACTGTGTCAAATGCCTTTTGAAAATCCATATATACCACATCAACAATGTTTCCTTTATCAACCTTCCCTGTTACCTCCTCAAAAAAACTCCAGCAAGTTAGTCAAACATGATTTTTTTCTGATGAATCCATGCTGGGCTTTCCTTATTTTTCTGCACTTGTCTAAGCGATTATTGATTTCATCCCCTATAATAGTTCCCATAAGTTTCCCTACCTTCGAGGTCAAACTGACTGGCCTGCAGTTGCCAGCTTTATCCTGTACCCCTGTGGCACCTCCCCTGTGTCTAAGAAAGACTGGGAGATTATCACTAGTGCAATTTCCACTCTCACTTCCCTCAGTACCCTTGGATGCATCTCATTCGGTCCTGGTACCTTATCTATTTTAAGTGATGATAGCTTTTCCAACACCTCCTTCCTCTCAATTGTAAATTCTTCTAGTGTACCCGTTATCTCCTCTGTCACCTCACCCTGGGTAGCAAGTTCTTCCTTTGTAAAGAAAGATGCAAAGTGCTTGTTCAACACCTCCACTATTTCTCCAGCCTCTACATGCAAGTCCCCTTTTTTGTCCCTAATCGGCCCTATTCCTTACATTATTTACATGCTTACAGAAGACCTTGGGGTTCCCTTTTATGTTCACTGCCAGCCTCTTTTCATTCTCTCTCTTTGCTTTTCTTATCAATTTCTTCGCTTCCCCTCTGATCCTTCTATATTCAGCCTGATTCTCCATTGTACTTTCTACCTGACATCTGTCATACACGATTCGTATCTGTATTCTGATGACATTCTCTGATGTTAAAATAAACCCTATTGCAGTTAAAATAGTATACTATGTATTTTAATATATAATACACACATTATTTAAACCAAAATCTATACCACAGTATTATCCATAAAGCAATTTTTGACATTAAGAACCAATATTGCAAACTACATATTACAAAACTATAAACTATTTTAACTAAAAAGATCGAAAGGTTGCTTTTGTTTTGCATTTATGAGCTTTTTTTTTCTCTTTCTTCCAAGCTTACTTTTGTGAAACTGTTTTACACTAACGTACATCTACTGTTCAGTCACTTAGAGAAGTCTGAGGGAGAAAAGTCTTTGAGAATAACTCCATCCACTGATAGGAAATACTAACTGCACTGTTTAGAAGACATATTAAAACTCATTTTCAGTTTGCATCACTATTTTAATGGAATTTCTCTTAAATGCTACATACAATTCTTAGTATATTGTTATTCGCTTATAAGATACTGGATAATTAAGCCAAATGATGTCCTTTGAAGTGACAGCTCCACAGTATCAGTGGCCTGTCCATGCCAATTTGTTCCACACAATTGCATTTTCACACACATTTGCAAAATTTCAAACAAATTTTCAAGATGATGTTCAGGTCAGGAAACAACTGACCTTGGAACTACCTCCTGGGGTCAAAACCAGTCTTCACTGAAAAGAGTGCAATTTCCATTGAAATTCAACATCTTTGTAAGATACATATGAAAATACCCAATTCAGATATATTCAAGTTAAAACAAAGCTCAAGTGCACTCTTTATACATTTCACAAGATGGAATTTCCTCTCAATGAGCAAGATCACCTTTGTCACAAGCATAAGCTGTTCACTAATCTTGTGCTGTTGGCACCAGTCAGCACGTAACTGGAAGTTATTAGACCAGGTAAAATTTTAGATGGTGGTTTCCTTGTTATTTTCTCACTGCTTACACAGACACTTTTCAGTAGGTTAGAACTACAGTCATAATACCACCAAATCTCAAAGGGAACAACTTCTCAACTAAAAAGCTTAGAGCACAGCCTTTCCCTATGGCAATGCTTTGACCAATCAGAGTCAACCTGCCTAGTTTGCGTTTAAACAAAAGCTTGGCAGTTAATTGTTCCCTGGTACACTCCATGACAACGCCTCTACCATCAGAATCCACTTGCCAACAATCAGTTAAAAGGTAAAGCAAAATGTGAAGGAGAGGTTTTTTTTTGTCTTTTTAATGAGCTAAATGCTTTCAATTTTGTCAACACCTAATACACCCTTGAATAGGGTCTTAATTTTAAAAGTAATTCATGGGATGCTGGTAAGGCCAGCATTTATTCCTCACCCCTCACTGCACTTGAGAAGTTGGTGGCAAGTTGCCTTCTTGAATACAACTGAGTGACTTGCAAGATCATTTCAGAGAGCAGTTAAGAGTCAACCAAATTGCAGTGGATCTGTAGTCACATGTAGGCCAGACCAGCTAAGGACAGCAGATTTCCTTCCCTAAAGGACATTAGTGAACTCGATGTGTTTTTAATGACAGTAGTTTCACGGTTAAACCATTACTGATACTACTTTTTTATTTTGGATTTAATTAGTGTACTTATTTATGTATATAAATTCCCAACTGCCTTCTTCCTAACCTCTGAATTATCAGTTCAATAAAACAATCACTATATATGTTTCCCTTCTTATCCCTCTAGACCACATATTCTGGGGATCCACCCCATGTACCCCAGGATAAGAAAACAGACTTAACTACAGAAACAGCAGTCAGGCAACCCTACCTTTTCCATAGATGTTGCTGGACCAGCTGAATATTTCCAGCATTTTCCATCTCAGATTTCAGTTTATATTTCAGATTTAAAGTATCTGCAGTATTTTGCTTAGTAGCCCTGACTACAGCATGGCTTCCTGGACAGCTCTCGTGCAGATCTCAACCCAATTTCAAGTTGTACTCTCATGCTTTCAAAGGGGCTACAAGAAATTAAGAGTTAGAAATTAATTTGCCCAAATTTTTAGTCACTGAGGTCACAATTCACAATGTGCCCAAGCCCACTCATCTGAATGATTGTGATGTTAGCTGTGCGCCTCCAACTCTGACCTCTACCTATCGCAGCTGGCAAACTCTGCTCAGAATAGGGTGGCATGGCAGCATTGCTTGCTGATCGCAGGTTACAGGCACCTAAATCACTCTTAAATGGGGAGATGAACAAAAAGATTGCTACAATGAAAATTCTTGGAGACTGAACACCAGGGCAGAAAGAGGAATCCGCAGTGACATATGCAGCGCTGGAGGCATTAGTGATGTAGGTAGGCATCAAGAGAGATGCCATGGCCCCTCAGGAGGCCAGGACACCCTCCAAGGAGCACCTTTGGAAAGGAGTTGGAGAGATGGCCAGAAAGATCAACTCCTGGAATCAGAACCTGACAGCAGTGCCACAAGAAGTCTAATGATCTTACACAAGTCTAATGCATTTCCACATGATATCTCCTACCCACCACACCACCAACCTCTCATGCTGCTCAAAGCACAGCACCCCAACTCAGCTGGCACACAAGTCACACCTAACATTAAAGTATTCTACACACCTACCAACACTGTCAGCCTCACACCCACATCTACATATCTCAAAGTTATTCAGCAGTGGCAGACATATCACCCAAACAGTGCCACACATCACTTACATTCTGCCCTCTCTCTCTCTTGCAGGACAAGGTAGCACACATCAGAAGGAAGCAAAGCAGAGTCAGTGAGGGGCAAGGAAACCTGCACCTACTGACCCCTACAGAGTAAATGGTTCCCTGCATCATGGTACCAATTGCAACAGGGTCCTTTGCATTTGACATCACTGAGAACATCAAGGATGATGCCATTTTCCCACCTTATGTCCCTTCTCATCACCCAGCACATCTTCGCCTTTCTATCTGGCACGATGAGCATGGTGCTGATGCTGTAACCATGGCCCCCCCCTTGCTTCTCACCTGAACCACCTTCTTCACATCAACCTTCCTTTTCTAAATTCCTGCTTTTCAGAGATGCCTCTCTGGCAAATGTAGGAACTCACAACAGTACCTCCAAAAACACTCAGTATTTGTGACTCTTTGCAACAGAAAAAAATCAAAAATTTTAACTCTTTCTTTCAATCCAGGTGCCTGGCTATTTAAATAATGCTACTGTGGGGCCCATCTTGCTGCTTCACGCTTCTTTTTAGAACAGCAGACATGCCAACATTGCCAGAACCTGCACTGTCCAAATTTTGAATCCTGGCCTCACATCAGTCAATCGAGCTGTGGTGTGCCAGGGTAGCAACAATTCAACATGCTTGGATGCCCATATCATTGGAGAATGCAGCCAGTGGCACATGCTACCTCCAGGAAAGGCAGGCATGCTTTTGTAGTGCAACTAACAACTGTGCTATGTATGTATTTGAATTTTGTGTCAAAAGAATTTAAGGAAAGCTAAGCAAATGCAAAAGGAAGGAAATACATAAACATTGTCACAACCAGCATTCCTTTGGGTAATGAATAACAATTCACAAAATTACTTTCAGGCTACACTCATATTCTAATCACTAACCTGTTGACTGAGGGTGGAGCGGTGAAAGATTAGGCCATGGCTGTTCATCAAACCGAATCCATCCACTGGGCACGGATGCTGTTTGTGTCAGACACGCTGGGCTATGCTGGTTTCTAACCAAAGGACTACCTTGAATGGATGAGCAGGATTGCTGAATGGCATGATTCAAATAATTATCATCTCCCAGTGATGTAAGCGAGGCTGGTGAATAGTTTCTGTGGTCTCCAACTGTTGATCATAAAATTATTTTCACATTATCATTCAGTCTATCAAGTTTTGCTAATCCCATGAACTTCAGGCTATAAACAAAATTTTGATTTAAAAACAATTGACCTCTTTGCAGGATTGTCTCAACTGCTTTAAGGAAATAGAGCCCGAGACAAAAAGCAGGAAAAGAAAGGACCAAAGATAACATTGAAAGGACTCTTCCAACATCAACTAATAGTTATCTTTACTTTTAAAAAAGAAAACTAATGCAACCCTGCCTGCTCCCAACAAAAATAATTGATATTTTTGTTATGACCTTCTGCAAGCACACTGTACATCAGAAGATAAAAATTTAAACGTTTTCTTACAGTTTTTTGTTTAGAACTAATAATTTCAGTAAACTACATTCTTTGGCTACATGAAAGGAGCAACAGTCCTCCCATTTTGGACATCAATAACACTTTACTGAACTGTGATACATAGCTCTCATTTTCCGAAATATTAGAAGGGTGGAATTCTGGTCAGTGCTTGAAGCAAAAGTGCAGTTTTCTGAGGAAAATCCTGATTAAAACAGGACATTTGAAACATATATTGTCACAGTGCCTACTGCAATGCTGCTGTACTCTGATAATAAAGAATTTGTCTAATTTTCAATTAAGATTTTGATGCATGAAATATTAATTTCCTATTAAATAATTGAGAATTTTACCTGCATCTCTTGCATACGCTGTGCATTGTGCATCATCATTAAAGGAGACCCACTCTGATCTGTGGGTAGCGATCACATTAGCAGATAACATAGTTGTATCAAGTGCGTACAAATTGTTCAATATGATGCTGCAATAATACTGTGATAGGGTAGTAACGTTGAAGGTTAACTTTCATCCGAAGCAACTTCATCAATTTTCTTGGTAACTCCTTGATTAGGGAACCAATCATGGTACAAATCCACAAAATTTTACTGTGAAACATATAAAGCATTTAGTCATAAGGTTAGTTAAGAGAACAAAGCATTGAATCATGCAGCATTATCATGGAATGACGAACAACTTAACAAACATGCAGGGTCATAAAAACACCATTCAATGCATCTCATAATTCAATTTTAATTGCAAACCTGGCTTCCTCCTCTCACTTAGGCTCTTGCATAATTGTTCAATGTCAAGCAATTGGTAAATATAATTTAAACTGCTACAAATTTGAAATTTTGTAACAGGAGCTATCTGCACGCTTACCAATGTATCGTTTCCTCGTAGTCCGAGCTCTCGGTTTATGATTTTAATGTTTATAGTCAGAGAAAGACAGAAGCACACATTTTGTACATAATGTTACTCTGCAATAGAATCATAATATTCCTCACCAGTGATGTCACAAAGGAGGAGTGCTGGCTACTGCCCATTTTCCCTAATCGCACTGTCACTAGAACAACACTGTCCTGGCGTCACTGTAGGAGCAGCTTCAAACAATAGTTGTGCATCCAGATTGCCTATCACTAAACAGATGTAAAAGAATAAAATACTGGAACAAAAGGGGATGAAGACAAACCAGTAAATGGAGACTAAAAAACCCTTTAGATCACCACAAACTAAGGAGGTTTGGCAGTCCACATGAATAGCTATAGAGGCAAAGCTCAAGCTAGATTTATCTAATCAAGGGAATTTTTAAAAAATCTTTCCATTGCAATAAAATAACAAGGGCTCCAAAGTGCCTTGGATGGATTCCCTCATTAGTAGGGCTACTAGTCGGACATGCTTCCCAACTTTCCATAAAATTCAACAACTTGTATTTTTAAAGCACCCAAGCTTAACAGAAGATCCTAAAATGCTTCACAGAATCAAACAAAATAACCATAGTGACCAAAGATAGGATTAATAAAGTAGGTTTGAAAGAGACCTTTGAAGGGAGAGGAGCAACATGTTGAAAGAATTCAGGGCAAGTATCCAGATCGTGAAATCAAGATAGCAAAAAAACTTTACTGTTAAGGATGTAGCAATGGGAGAGGAGGAGAATACCAAAGGAGCACAGAATAGAAAAGGAGAAAGTGTGTGCTGGTAATGGGGCTGAAAGGAGTTGCCGAGATGAGGAGGGGTGAGGCCATAAATGAAGAGTCAGAAATTTGGATTGATGCACATGCCTGCAGAGCACAATGCAGCAGCATAAAAGCAAGCAATTTGAAAAAAGAACAAAGTACAACAAGCTAACAAATACAGCAATATAATTTACTGTTGATGTTTCACATGCAATTATTCAGGCTGCATATTAACTAAGATTGTTGAACAAACTCAAATTAGGCGTGATTCACATATCCAAAGTTAATCCCTTGTCTCAACACCTATTTGAAGTATTGTTTTATCTTTTATTCTACTCTGGGGAATGATGCCACAGCTGAGACTGCTCCTATTCTACTCTTGAAAAGCAATTTTACACTGAGTAGTGTCGTGATTCAGATTCTCCGTGGTGCTGCCTCTATAGAGTCTATAACGTCAGCTGGTAAAACCAATATTTAAATAAGCCACAGAGAACAGAGTCCCTTGTGTTAGTTAGGTAGGTAGGTCAAAGAGATGAACAGAGACAGCAAGACAGGGAGAGAGAGAGAGAGACAGAGAATGCACAGGGGACAGGGACAGAGTGCAAGAGACAAACGCAAAGAGAGAAAAACACAAAGCAAGATGTAGGGGGGGCAGCGAGAGGGTGGGGGGGGGAGGGGGCGGGTGCGAGAGGGGGTCAGAGAGAGAGTGGGAGTGCTACGGTTAGCCTTGGGGGCCTCTTGCCCAAGCTGAGAATTCTTCATTCAGTGCTCCCACACTTGTTCACTGGTTAGTGATTCCTGCTGGGTGTCAGATGAGGCCACGAGCAGCCTCAGCTGCAGCATCCTTCCCACAGTGGCCTGTTCACTGCATAGGCTCATACATAAAGAATGCAGAGAAGGCTGAGAGTCCAAAATATTCAGTACCAAATGGAGTAATATCCTGCCAACATCAATGTTCCCTCAGAGGGAAGTGAAATAGAAAGATTGGCAAATAAAGAAATTCTCATTTTAAACAACTGAGACCTCAACTTGACATTACTTGCTTCCAGCTAGGTTTAATGACCTACAATTAATAACACTCTTCTGTCACAGAGGAGTGAAATGGTAGCAGTTTTTAAGCTTGTTCCCCTAAAATGCCTGTCCATGACCCTTAAAATATAAAACAGAATAAAGTGATTATACTGCCAAATGAAACAATACCACAGATCAGAAATGGACATCAACAATGACAGACAACATACGATCATTGCATTCAATGGGATTTAACAAGCCTTGCACAACAGTGGCTGAAGCCACTTCTGAACAATAAACCAAACGATAATACATTGCATGTGGGCAGTAAAAAAAGCAACAAAAATTATATCCGGGATTTTTTACCAATAAATAAACAAGGAAGTCTTATTTAGACTCTATATTATACTTCCTGGTGAAACATCAATAAAGGCACCGCATGACAATTCTGCAACTGTATTGCACAAGTCCTATGAACACTTCTATAAATCAACAACAAACTTCAGAACTTTGCTTCAAAATGAAATGACTTAGACAAAAAAATTCTATATGTTAAACATTGTATTAACCATGTATCACAGTGATTAAAAGCTAACTACCACAGTGACTACACTTCAAAAGGACTTCAGCTATAAGAGCTTTTGGGATATAGAGCTTCTGAAAGGCACCATCAAAATATAGGTAATTTATAGGTTCTAATAGGTCTCATGATTTAAGTCACTAGACCTCCACCCTGATTTAGGCTATAATTTGTAACAAGCTCTGAACATACTCTACTTTCTCACAATAAAACATTATTTTTGTTACAAGAAATACTCATTGAAACACATACATTCCTGGGAGGCCACAAGTCTAGTTTTGTTTCATTTCATTTGAGTTAGCTTTGTTTCAGAAATGACCAATTGCTTTGTTGACTGAATCTGCGATGCATATTCATTGTTGGAATGACAAAAATGCAACCAAATATATATAGCAAAGGTAAATAAAAAATTCTGGGAATTTTTAATTTTAGATCAGGAGATTTCTCTTCATACCATCCTTTTGTCTTCTGAAGGTGTGGACTCATGTTGTGGTACAATTCCACAGAGGACAGCAGCTCTTCAATATCATAACTATGCAGTCAAGAGCATTCACAACTATTTATGTATGGGAGATACAACATACAAATCCAGCCCTATTCTTACAAAACATCTACGCAACTGCACTTTCTACAGCTGAATGGCAATCAAGAGTGATACCTAGCAGATTTTCCTTTCCCAGGTTTTCAAGGGCACAGATGTAGAGACCTTTCTACCCTAATATAGCTAACATAAGTCAGAACAATGAGGTCCTCCACATCTGAATAGCATATAATACAACTATCCACTCAATCATCAAGAGGTAAAAACACAAAGTGTTGGAAAAACTCAGCAGGTCTGGCAGCATCTGTGGAGCAAGAAATAGAGGTAACGTTTCGAATCCGATATGACTTTTCTTTGGAATTTCAAACCATCAAGAGACCTCATCTAAATGTTCCTTTAAAAGTATGGATACTGTGAATAATCATGTAAAACTTCATCGAATGTAAAAGTCAACCCATAACATTTGGCCTAATGTTATTTTTCACATATCTTGTGTAAAAGTTGGACCTAGTTTTTTCAGAGATCAGGCTATGTTGTCATTGTTAATTACTTATGGTTCATTTATTTAAAGGGACACACAGGGCGGGGCCTTTAGATTTTCCCTTCGTCAATTCCAGTGGCAAAGTCCCAGCCAATTGACAAAACTAATTTGTATCTATCATGATGTCTTCAAGAAAGAATAGCAAGTATACAGCTCAACTTAAATTGGAGAAAAAAGTGGCATAACGGGTTAACAGGCAAAATGGTCATATTATCACATGC
Organism: Carcharodon carcharias; assembly: GCF_017639515.1. Lineage (NCBI taxonomy): Eukaryota > Metazoa > Chordata > Chondrichthyes > Lamniformes > Lamnidae > Carcharodon > Carcharodon carcharias. The sequence goes on from NC_054486.1 coordinate 104,636,036, forward strand.
AGAGCCATTTGACTCTCTGCTCTCAGAGAAGCGAAGAAAGATGGTACTTCAGAATTCAAGGTGGTGCACATGATTCATGAAAAGGCATGATTTAGCACTCCATCATGAACAAAAATTTCACAGCATCCTCGATCTGAGCTTGATGATAAAAATCATCAAATTCCAACATTTGTCATCCAACATCAAGCTAAAAGTGTGAATCTATTGGCCTGCATTGGAAACTGCATACGAAACACTAATGCTCTTCAACATGTCAGCAAACAAGGCTGTTACCAAGATCAGTGGAAAAAAATCAGCCTTGTAAAGATGACTGACCGCAAAAAGATACGGTTCACAGTGGTTCCATCTTGCATGGTAGATGGCACAAAATTAAAAGGCAATGGTGACATTCAAGTGGAAAACTCGCCCCCCAAGAGAAAGTTCAGAAAGGCTTTTTCATCCATGTTCATGAGAAAGGCTGGATGGGTAAAGGCAACTGCAACAAATGGATCAAAGTGTGGAATTTGAGAATAGAAGAACTACGCAAAGAAAAAGTTCTCATCTGGGACATGTTCAAATCCCACCTTGTTGATGATATAGTCAGTGGTGTGAGAAGACCAAAACTGATGTGGCAGTTATTCACGGCAGTCTTAGAAGTGTTGTTCAGCCCTTGGATCTGTCTGTTAATAAACCCCTCAAGAACAGTATCCAAAAGATGTGGAAGAATTGGATGTTGAAAGGCAAAAAAAAATTACGTTTACTAAGGGTGGAAATATGCATGCTAACTAGCAGCATTGTGTCAATAGGTCAAATCATATCTCTCAAGACTGAAGTTTCCTTTCACAAAATGGAAGAATTTGGTATGATCTGGACATGTGGATGCTAACCTAGGATTTTTTTTTTAAAAAAGGACATAGGTTCACCTTGGAAATGTAAACAAGCAGGCTTCTTTCAAGAAATCACCTGACCTATATGGTACTTGAGAAGGAGTTGTTTGTTTGTGTTGAACTGCAAAGCACTTTAATTAATGAAAAGCTGGGAGACAAAAGAGCAATCACATGGCAGAAGAAAAAGCTAAGTTGTGAACATGCTTGTTTTGAAGGCAGTCTTGTTGGAGAATAAGGTGAGGAAAGGCAGCTACCTTGACTGGCTCCGTCTCTCTCTACCTTTTATAAAATTGTGTGTAGCTATCAACCTGTAGCCAAAGAACCCTCAACTGATTGTAACTAATCCGCATTTGGACCTGCAAAGCTGAGACCAATGATGATATCATCCAGGCATCCGCTGGGAATAGTGGCCTGTCTTCACACGAGAGAGCTCCAGGTTGACAGCATTGAGACCCTGTGGACTTTATCCTTTATTGTAAAATGCACATCCTCCAAAGCCCATCTCTGCAGGGCGACTCTTTGTTTGTGTGTGTGTGTGTGTGTGTGTGTGTGTGTCTGTGCACGCGCTGGGGAATTCTTTAGGAAGAGATAGATAGTTATACTTCCCGATTACAATTGTGTGTTAACCAGTATTTGTGACTTGTTAAAAGAAGTTTGTTTTAAAATAAATTAATTGTTGAGTTTTTGAAAGAAGCCTGGTCCTCTAAGTCTCTTTTCTTCTGGTTGCTAGAGGTATAGGTATACAAATGATCACTTTGGTGAGAAAATTAAACATTTAAATTAATGGTACAGCCGGTGGGGTAGTGGGACTTGATAATTCACATACTCCTCCCATCCCGGCTGTAACAACATGGAATGAACTTGGCACCAATATTGTCAAAAAGTCATTGCAATTGAATATGTATTACATCTCCCTATCCCTTCTGCCAAAATATATCGTCTCTCACTTCTTCCATCTTACACTTGTCTGCCCATTCTGCTAGCATATTGCAATCAATTGGTGTCATCCTCACTGTTTGACGCTCCTCCAACTGCGGTATCATCTGCAAATTTTGAAAGCTTGCTCTGCATTCCAATACTTTTCTAAGTCTTTCTGTACCTAACTTGTCTCTAATGCACCTTACTTCCTTTCCCATCATTCCCGTTTCCCTATCCTTGAATCTCATTGATTAAAGAAATGTACTGTTGCTTCCGTCATTTAGTATTGTCCCAGGTGCCCCACGGCATTGAACTGTTATGAAATTGCACTTCTAGCAATTTGCCATAAAAAAATAATTGGAGCTGAAAGGTGGGGAAGGGAGGAGAAAAATTCAACTCTCAGTTCAATCCATGAATGACTGCCCTAGCAAATTTTGAGCCACAGTAAAAGCCCTGCGCCCTAAATGCAGAATAAATAGACAAGAATCAATTATAACACAATATCACAAGTCCAAACTACATCATAAATCAGAAGAGCAACACAACAGCTATTTGATAAATGTTACTTGTATTTCAAAATTTTACTTAGCGCACAGAATCCATTCTCTAAGCTATAACTTTTCAATATCCTGCACTTCGAGATACCTCAGATACAGTATTCTTAACAATTCAGTCAATTTTTGCACAGAAAATATTGAATTGGCCATTTAGTTGAGTTGGCCATTTAGTAGACTGTGAATCTACTGCACAAGATACTACATTATCAGATAAATTGAATTTTGAGTAGACCTCAGTACAAGCACAGCACACCACGGGCCAACGAGGAGATAATTGTATCTCTCGTTTTGTAAAAGTTAAGAATAAAGATTCTTTCTTCAAATGAGACAATGTTTCATTGTGACGATAGGATCATATTTGGCTGCTGTGCTTCCAATCAGTTACTCTACATTTGGGTTTTAATGTCAGATGGAGCTAAAGAACCGTATCATGAAATGGTCATTCAAATTTCTTTTGCCATGATACTACCTGACCCGCTGCATATTTCCAGCATTTTCTGTTTCATTTTAGATTTCCACTAGCCTGGGAGAATACAGCTCCAACATTCACTTAAACACACTTAAGGCAGTAGATGGATTCTTGACTGACAAGGAAATCCAAGACTACCGAGGGTAGGCGGGAATGTGGAGTTGAGGCCACAATCAGATCAGCCATGATTTAACTGAATGGCAAAGCAGGCTTGAGAAGCTGACTGCCCAACTCTTGATCCATGTTCATATGTCCATAAGCTCTACTCCATCCACAACAAAGCAACCTGCTTAATCGGTACTCAATTCATCACCTTAAATATTCATTCTCTCCACCACTGACGGACAGCGGCAGCAGTGTGCATCACCTACAAGGTGCATTGCAGCAACTTGCCAAGCCTCCTCCGATGGCACCTTGCAAACCCGCAACCTCTACCACCTAAAAAAAGCAAGGGCAGCAGACACCTGGGAACACCACCGCCTGCAAGTTCCCCTCCAAGTCACTCACCTTCATTGACACCGGGTCAAAAACCTGGAACTCCCTAATAGCAGTTTGCGTGTACCTGTACCACGTGAACTGGAGCAATTCAAAAACACAGCTCACCATGACATTCAAGGGCAATTAGGAATGGGCAATAAATGCCAGCATCGTCGATGACGCCCACATCCCATGAATGAATTTTTAAAAATGTATGCATTGTATTAAAGTCAGATTCCTGCTCACCTGTTAAAACCATCTGTAATTAGCACAGCAGGATACCAGGATGTAGAGCCCCAAAAACTTTAACACCTGGCTGTAAATCTAACATAAAATCTGCAAAGCTGCCCCATTACAATCCATCATGTTGTTCAAGCTTTGATCATTAGAACATAAAGGACTGCCATTTTTAAAACAAAATATATCATATCATATTAGTTTTGTACTAGCTGCAGTATATGAAAATACACTGCAGAAAGCACACTTTAGTGCCCCACATTGCAACACACCTACCACTTATCTTCCAAAAGAAAGATTTATGACAAGTTCAAAACAGGAAACAGAAGTTTGTTGCCCTTAACTTCAGACCAATTGTTTAAACATTGGGCGGAATTTCCCAAAGGAATAATTATTATTCTGGAGAACACACTGAACAGAAATATTTACTTATCAGAAGGTATTCATGGTGCTAAACAGAAATAAAAAAAATCTTTATGAATAAGCCCATCCCCAGGACAACGTAATTTGTTTGCATTAGCCATTGCTTGCTGAGGGACAGTTAACCTCACTTCCATCCATTAGTCAAGATCAAGGCTACACATCACTTAATGACACTGATGAAAAAACTTTTTTGCGGGATGTGAGCGTTGCTGGCTAGACCAGCATTTATTGCCAATCCCTAACTGCCCTCGAGAAGGTAGTGATGAGTTGCCTTCTTGGACTGCTGCAGTGCAAGTGTTATACTTACACCCACAGTGCTGTTAGGGGAGTTTTTAAAAATTCATTCATAGATGTCGGCTTCGCTGGTTGGGCCAGCATTTATTGCCCATCCCTAGTTGCCCTTGAGAAAGTGGTGGTGAGCTGCCTTCTTGAACCACTGCAGTCCATGTGGTGCAGGTACACCAACAGTGCTGTTAGGGAGTTTCAGGATTTTGACCCAGCAACAGTGAAGGAACAGTGATATATTTCCAAGTCAGGATGGTGAGTTACTTAGAGGGGAACATCAGGTGGTGGAGTTCCCAACTATCTACTGCCTTTGTCCTTCTAGGTGGTAGTGGTTAAGGGTTTGGAAGGTTCTGTCTCAGGAGCCTTGGTGAATTCTTGCAGTGCATCTTGTATATGGCACACACTGCTGATACTGTATGTTGATGGTGGAGGGAGTGAATGTTTGTGGATGGGGTGCCAATCAAGCAGGCTGCTTTGTCCTGGACGGTGTCAAGCTTCATCAGTGTTGTGGGGGCTGCACTCATCCAGGCAAGTGGAGCGTTTTCCATCACATTCCTGACTTGCGCCTTGTAGATGGTGGACAGGCTTTGGGAAGTCAGAAGGTGAGTTACTCATCGCATGATTCCTAGCCTCTGACCTGCTCTTGTAGCCACAGTATTTATATGGCTAGTCCAGTTCAGTTTCTGGTCAATGATAACTCCCAGGATGTTGATATTGAGGGAATTCAGTGATGGTAATGCCATTGAACATCAAGGGGTGATGGTTAAATTCTCTCTTGTTGCAGATGGTCATTGCCTGACACTTGTATGGCGCGAATGTTACTTGCCACTTGTCGGCCCATGCCTGGATATTGTCCGGGTCTTGCTGCATTTGGACATGGACTGCTTCAGTATCTGAGGTCACGGATGGTGCTGAACATTGTGCAATCATCACTGAACATTCCCACTTCTGACCTTATGATGGAAGGAAGGTCATTGATGAAGCAGCTGAAGATGGTTGGGCCTAGGAGACTACCCTGAGCAACTCCTGCAGTGGTGTCTTGGAGCCGGGATGACTGACCTCCAAAAATCACAACAAGCTTCCTTTGTGTTAGGTATGACTCCAACCAGCAGAGAATTTTCCCCACCGATTCTCATTGACTCCAGTTTTGCTAGGGCTCTTTGATGTCACACTCGGTCAAATGTGGCCTTGATGTCAAGGGCAGTCACTCTCACCTCACCTCAGGAGTTCAGTTCTTTTGTCCACGTTTGAACCAAGGGTGTAATGAAGTCAGGAGCTGAGTGGCCCTGGCAGGAACCGGGCATCAGTGAGCGGGTTATTGCTGAGTAAGTGCCGCTTGATAGCACTGTTGATGGCCCCTTCCATTACTTTACTGACGATCGAGAGTAGACTGATGGGGCTGTAACTGGCCGGGTTGGATTTGTCCTTTTTGTGTACAGGACATCTGGGCAATTTTCCACATAGTGGTAGATGCCAGTGTTGTAGCTACAGTGGAACAGCTTGGCTAGGGATGCAGCAAGTTCCGGAGCACAAGTCTTCAGTACTATTGCCTGAATATTGTCAGGGCCCATAGCCTTTGCAGTATCCAGTGTCTTCAGCCGTTTCTTGATATCATGTGGAGTAAATCGAATTGGCTGAAGGCTGATATCTGTGATGCTGGGGACCTCAGGAGGAGGCCGAGATGGATCTCGGCACTTCTGGCTTTAGATTCTTGTAACTGCTTCAGCCTTATCTTTTGCACTGATGTGCTGGGCTCCTCCAACATCGAGGATGGGGATATTTGTGCAGCCTCCTCCTCCAATGAATTTAATTGTTCACCACCATTCAAGACTGAATGTGGCAGGACTGCAGAGCTTAGATTTGATCCATTGGTTGTGGGATCACTTAGCTCTGTCCATCACTTGCTGCCTATGCTGTTTGGCATGCAAGTAGTCCTGGGTTATAGCTTCACCAGGTTGGCACCTCATTTTTAGGTATGCCTGGTGCTGTTCCTGACATGACCTCCTGCACTTATTGAACCAAGGTTGATTCCTTGGGCTTGATGGTAATGGTAGAGTGGGGGATATGCCAGACCTTGAGGTTACAGATTGTGTTCGAGTACAATTCTACTGCTGCTGAAGGCCCACAGTGCCTCATAGATGCCTCATCTTGAATTGCTAGATCTGTTCGAAATCTATCCCATTTAGCATGGTGGTGGTGCCACACAACACGATGGAGGATATCCTCAACGTGAAGGCAGGACTTCGTCTCCACAACAACTGTGCGCTGGTCACTCTTACCAATACAGTCATGGACAGATGCATCTGCGGCAGGCAGGTTGCTAAGGATGAGGTCAAGTATGTTTTCCCCTCACCACCTGCCGCAGAACCAGTCTAGCAGCTATGTCATTTAGGACTTAGCCAGCTCGGTCAGCAGTGGTGCTACAAGCACAACTTGGTGATGGGCATTGAAGTCCCCCACCCAGAGTACATTCTGTGCCCTTGCCAACCTCAGTGCTTCCTCCAAGTGATGTTCAACATGGAGGAGCACTGATTCATCAGCAGGAGGTTTCCTTGCCCATGTTTGACCTGATGCCATGAGACTTCATGGGGTCCAAAGTTGATGTTGAAGACTCCCAAGGCAACCCGGCTGTATACCAATGTGCCGCCACCTCTGCTGTGTCTGTACTGCCGGTGGGACAGGACATACCCAGTGATGATGATGGAGGAGTCTGGGACATTATCTGATTCCATGAGGATGAATTTCATGCCAGGCTGTTGCTTGACTATTCTGTGAGACAGCTCTTCCAATTTTGGCACTAGCCCCCAGACGTTAGTAAGAAGGGCTTTGCAGGGTCGATAGGCCTAGGTCCATCCGGTTTCATTCCTTCTTTTGTGACTTTGTAACGGTTTGTTACAACTGAGTGCTAGGCCATTTCTGACAGCATTTAAGAGTCAACTACATGTGCTGTGGGTCTGGAGTCACATGTAGGCCAGATCAGGTAAAGATGACAAATTTCCTTCTCTAAAGGGCATGAGTGAACCAGATGGGTTTTTATAACAATTGACAATGGTTTCATAGTTATCTTCATTAGACTTTGAATTCCAGATCCTGCCGTGGCGGGGTTCAAACCCGGGTCCCCAGAGCAATACCCTGGGTCTCTGGATTGCTCGTCCAGCGACAATACCACTACGCTATTGCCTTGGCTCAGCTACCGCGAAAGAACAGCGATATAGTTCCAAGTCAGGATGGTGCGTGGCTTGGAGGGGAACTTGCAGGTAGTTCCCATGCACCTGCTGCCCTTGCCCTTTTAGGTGGTCAAGGTTGCAGGTTTGGAAGATGCTGTAAAAGCAGCTTTGGTGATTGCTACAGTGCATCTTGTAAACTGTACAAATTGCTGCCACTGTGTCAGTGGAGGAAGTGAATATCAAGGCGATGTTGGGGTGCAGATCAAGTGGACTGTTTTGTCCTGGATAGTGTCAGCTTGAGTGTTGTTGGAGTTGCACTCATCCAGGTTAAGTGGAGAGTATTCCATTATGCTCCTGACTTGTGCTTTGTAGATTCTAGAAAGGCTTTGGGGAGTCAGGAGAGTCACTCGCCACAGAATTCCTGGCCTCTGACTTGCTCTTGTAGCCACAGATGGCTGGTCCAATTCAGTTTCTGGTCAACAGTAACCCTTAGGATGTTGACAATGGGGGATTCAACAATGATAATGCTATTGAATGTCAAGGCAGGATGGTTGAATTCTCTCTTGTTGGAGATGGTCATTGCTTGCAACTTGTGTGGCACAAATGTAACTTGTCATTTATCAGGCCAAGCTGGAATGTTGTCCAGGTCTTGCTGCAGTTGGACATGGACTGCTTCAATATCTGAGGAGTTGCAAATGGTGCTGAGCATTGTGCAATCATCAGTGAACATCCCAACTTCTGACCTTACGATGGAAGGAAGGTCATTGATGAAGCATTTGAAGATGGTTTGGCCTAGGACACTACCCTGAGGAACTCCTGCAGTGATGTCCTGAGACGAAGATGATTGACCTCCAACAACCACAGACTTTGTGTTAGGTATGATTCCAACCAGTGGAAGGTTTTCCCTCTAATTCACATGGACTACAGTTTTGCTACGGCTCCTTGATGCCACATTCAGTCAAATGCTGCCTTGATGTCAAAGGCAGTCGCTCTCACCTCACCTCTTGGGTTCAGTTCATTTATCCATGTTAGGACGAAGGCTATAATGAAGTCCCTGAGCTGAGTGGCCCTGGCAGAACCCAAACTGAGCATCAGTGAGCAGGTTATTGCTGAGTAAGTGCCACTTGATAGCACTGTAAATGACCATTTCCACCACTTTTCTGATGATCGAGAGCAGACTGATGGGGCAGTAATTTGCCAAGTTAGATTTGTCCTGTTCTGTGTGCACAGGACATACAAAGAGTGCTATTTTTATAATACATATTTTATAAGCTATATTATTTATATAATATTTAATATATAACATTAATAAAATATTTATATTACATACAATATAATAACATATTCACTGTGTAATATATTAATTGTATAATATATATTTATTATATTTTTATCTCCTTTTCCCCCCCCAACCGCTGCCCCCTCCCCCAAAAGCGCCATCTGTCACTTGTTCTTTCACAGAGTGCTGACACTTGCTCTGCTCTTAACACATTCTGCTTTCTTAACTTTATGCCACTATCAGCATCTTCTTTAGGCTTCACCACTACCATTAACACCTTTAAGACCTTTTTCTTGTGTTCATGACATCTTTGTCAATCTCTCCTTAGCCCCCACCTATCACTGACCTTCTATCCTGCTTTGCCTGCTTCACCACCCCCCTCTTCAACAGTATAAATTCCATCACACTTCTACTTCTCTTTAACTCTGAAGAAGAATCATACAGTCTCGAAATGTTAACTCTGTTTCTCTCTCCACAGGTGTTGTCAGACCTGCTGAGTTTTTCCAGCATTTTCTGTTTTTATTATGTAGAGTGCTATGTCAGCCTAGTCCCAGCACTGCCTGTCGCCCAACCATTCACTTCCATTGATAAGCCCTGGGCTGCATGTCATGTAAATCTGATTCCTACCATTTACTAAACTCCAGACCTTCATTCGCCTTTGCAGTCCAAGCTGCCTATCAGTTCATCTCATTTGCTTTCACTAATTGGACCTCTGAGCTTGGCATCACTTAGTCATTTACAGAAAAAATAGCACTAGCCTTTTAATAACAGATATACACTGAATATAATGAATCATTTTAAAAACTTTCAACATTGCATAGAACATGCATTTATAATGGGAATTGGCCAAGTTGCAGATAAGCACATTACTCAACATTAATATGTAATTAAAGTCCTAGACCTGCATGTTACTCAACATTGCTTATTTTTATTGGTTAAGGCCCAGGACTCTGTGTCACTTAACTATTCCTAGTCGTAAATTGACCTAGTTTGCCTCCGTCGGTTAAAACTCCAAAATTGTGCATCTTTCAGCCTTAGTTACTTCCATTAGTTAAGTAACCCAAGTTTTCTACGAAACATAACAAAGCTTTCATCATAAGAAGTCACACACCATCCACCCCAACTGCAGTCTCCCGAAGATCTGTTTCATCTCTAGAGAAACACAAAGAAAGAGTGGCAACAGTCACAGAAATATTCAAAACCACCCAAAGGGAAGGGATGCAGTGGCAAGAAGTGTTTAGAGAAGTAATTTAGATCAACAGGAAAAAAAACTAAAAGGAAACGGCCTCCCAAAGAAAATATTTTAGAATTATAGAAGTTTACAGCAGTCATTCAGCCTTCCATGTTTGTGCTGCTTCTTTCGTGAGAGCAATCCAAAACTAAGTTAACTGTCCTGTTCTCTCCCCATAAACTTGTTTTATCCACTGCTTCAGAACTTTAGCCATATTTCCTTAAATGATCTCTGCCTCAATCATTTGTTGTCGCAAAGCTATCTGTTCCAAAAACCGATCTCAAAGAAATTTATCCTAGCCTCGTTCTTCACATTCTTAGTGACGGTTTTAAACCAAAAAACTTTTATCAGCAAGTCCCTATAATACATGACAGAACAAGTAAGCAAGTTTTTTTTGAGAGAATTTTATGATACCAGCATCAAGTATCACAGGTTAGAGATCAAGCTCATTATCTTTGCTGGCAGGACACCTTACACCACACATCTCCAATTCAGAGTACAGATGAAATAGTGGGCAAAAATCCTTAGCTCACAGCAAATGTTGTATGTTGTTGTGGCTGTTGAAGGAAAGCGGTTCAGAGGCAGAGAGTCTGAACAGTAACTATTTATTGTAGAACATAACTATATACAGATATACAAGTCAGTAAGCTTCTTCAGTCCATGCCATGAGCTATCTCGATTCTACCACTACCAGACTACTACTAGTTCATAAAAACAAAAAAACTGCGGATGCTGGAAATCCAAAACAAAAACAGAATTACCTGGAAAAACTCAGCAGGTCTGGCAGCATCGGCGGAGAAGAAAAGAGTTTCTTCTCCGCCGATGCTGCCAGACCTGCTGAGTTTTTCCAGGTAATTCTGTTTTTGTTTTACTACTAGTTCATGATGTTTACATCATGTGGGCGGTACTGCTTCCCAGTTCAATATTAACCCTTTCAGTCTTGAACGCCCTAACACTTACACCTCTCCCAAGCCTTTATCCAAATATATTTGCATTTTTATTTACATGCTACTCATTCTCCTCCTCAAGTCTCTCACTTCACAGGTTTAAACTGTCTGGAGGGTTCACGACTCTCCCTGATCGTGTTCTTTTGAAGCTTGATGATCTCAATTTGGATTCCTTGTTCTGACTTGGCTGCTCTTCGGTTGAAGCTGCAGTATTTGATGTTTTGTTTGTTTAAAGCTTTACATCTGGTTCACCCAAACATATTATTCCGTGAGGAATTCAGATCAGACTTCTCCTGTTCCTTCTTATAGTGCCTTGTGGTATGTATCAAGAAGGATGCTGTTGATCTTCATGCCTTAGGACAATGACACCTTCTCTGCTGAGGCCTCTGATCCAAACCTCATCTCTGCCGTTCATTTTGGGCAGGTTTCTGGTATGGTACCCCATATTATAAGTGTAAGCTTGTTGCTTTCTGTAAGACTGTTCTCGAACCTGAACCTTCTGATATTCTTGGACGACTAACCCTGGGATTAACTTCTTGGACAGCATGGGAAGCTGAGTACGAAGTTTTCTGCCCATTAGCAGCTCTGATGGCGCTGATCCACATTGCAGTGGAGTGGATCAATATGTCAAAAGTGCTATTGGAAAGTTGTCATTTTTCTTCAAGAGGGCTTAATAGTGTGGACGCCCATTTCTGTCTCCCTGTTAGATTGTGAATATCTCAGGGAGCTGTGAGATGTTGAAATCCTTAGCTCTCAGCAAAGTGAGATCAGTGAATTGTGGCCGTTATCAGACACCACCTGGTCCGGAATGCCACATATTGCAAAGGTGTCTTTCAACAACCTAAATGACCAACTCTGTGGATGCTTTGCTTAAATGCTCCATCTTGATCCATCTAGAGTAGTAGTTGACAATGATGACGAAGGATTTGCCATTATACATAAATAGATCCATTCTCAAACATTCCCACAATCTGTTAGGGAACTGCGTGAGAATAAAGGACTTCCTCTGGACCGCTTTGTGCAGTGCACATGCCTGGCAGTTTAAAATCATCTATTTGATCGCTCTTGATATTCCCGGTCACCACGTTACAGACTAGGCTCGTGCTCTGCAATTGCCCTTGGTATATTCATTGCTGAATTTCTGATCAGAACGAGTCAGAAATCTCCAGACAGAGCAAGACGAGAGTGACCAGCCGCTCACCATACACCAGGAGGTCATTAATTATGGTGAAGTATTTCTGTTGTTCAATGTACAATTTTCAAGACAGTGCCCATCAGGACACTGCTGTAGCCAACCTTGTATGCAGTACTGACAAATGTGGAGGCACTCTTCATCTTGCATCTGTTCTTGGTGTATCTATTGTAGCTTCTTAGAGGTCGCTGGCAGTTATGCTGTCACAAACTGGGAATAGATGTTATTTTTTGTCTTATTCTGTGAAGGCGGCTGTGTGTGTGTGTGTGTGTATCCATCTCTAAACGATTTCATTAAGCTGGGGAAAAGTTACTAGAGACAGGTTGTCTGGGACACAAGACATGAAAGAAGAGGTATTAGGTGTGCATTTGTAATGAGGTATTATGGTGGGTTTGAGGTATAAGCAAATAGACTGGATCTAACATTTCCATTTTTAGATAAGTTGAGAGGTCGTTTGAATATTAAAGGGAAGTCAGAGATGACAAGAAATATTTTTGTATCTTACAGGATTTCCATGAGTAAACCAAAGAGGCTATACTACATTTTATTGACCCAAAAGCAGAGACAAAATAGAAACATGAAAGATATTATATTTGGAAAGATCTGAGTTTCAAAGAGGTTTAAGAACAATGGAGCCTAAGATGAAAGGTGGGGGAAAAGTATTTTAGAGTTACTGTGGAGAGCCTGAGGGTTGGCTATGTGAGGAAGTTCTCCTGGAAACAGCTCTAGGCTGGGGGAAGGTGCAGTTTGAATCAGCCATCCAGTTAAGCCAGAAGTGTATTGGGCTGCAAAAAGCAGTCTTGTTCTGAAGCCTTGGATGCCCACAGCAAAGTGGGAGAGAGTTTAAGAGGTTGTGTGGTGTGCCTTTATTAAAACTTCAGCAGTTTGCCTTGGGTAATATTACTGGATTTTTATAGTTAAACAGCTATAAGGGAGCATTGCCTGAAAGGTGTTTACTTGTGGTTCTGACCAAGTAGGGAGTCTTTTTGGGGAATGTTTTGTAAGACTAATTTTAACTGAGTAACTGTAATCTTGTGTGCTTAAGTTTCCTTATTCTCGTTAATAAAACTTTTACTTTTAATTTTTTAAATCCCAAAAGTGTTACTGGGCTTCTTGCTGCAGAGGTCAGTACATTTTCTTCTCATTTTCAGAATACAATAAAAAAAAGTTTTGGCCAGGAGGCCAAGTTTGCCTTTTGGATTTGGTTTGTTCAGGAATTAACATCAGCTGTGGCCATAACATTGTTGTGGGATGGTCAAATGTGGCCCTGGACACTATCTGCAGTTATTTGATGCTTCCCCTGGACGTACACTGTCTTATAAGCAAAGCGCATGAGATGCAAGCAAAATCTCTGAATTCTGGGGGTCATTCTGGTGTGTTCCTCCTCATCCAGTAGTGACTAATGGCTTGTGACCTGCCTTGATGATCACCTTGAGCAGAACGATATAGTCAAAGAATTTCTCACAAGCCCACGCGACTGCAAGACCCTCTTTTTCTATAACTGCATACCTCATTTCTGTCTGATAGTGCCCTAGGTGATAATATACAGGTCAACAGCTTCCGTCCAGCTGCTCTTGGAACAGGACTGCCCATCGTCCTGTTGATGAGGCATCTGCTGCCATTGTGGTGGGTAGGGACTGGTTGCAGTGAGCCAAGAAATCTAGCGAGAGCAGCATGTCTTTGATCTGACAGAATGCATGCTCCTAGTGTGCAAGTCAACACCATGCCTTTTTCAGTCAGTGTCGCATGGGCTCCATAACTTGAACAAGGACTTGGCAAGCTGGTTTACCATGCCCAGAAATCTTTGGAGATCTGGAACGAATGATGGTGTTGGAAATTCACTGACTGCCTTTGTTTTAAGTGAGTCTGCCATGATGCCTTTGGTACTCACAATATGATCTATTAAACGAAATGGAGATCTTAGAGAACTTGCACGTACCATTCCTGCTTCCTGCAAGCAGTTCAAGACAGCCTCGAGTCTCATGTCATGTTTCTTGACAGTCGTTCCATGGACAAGGGCCATCCATATGGCAGATGACTCTTTTAGCCCTTAAGATGGCTGATATCATGTGCTGAAAACTTTTAGGTACCAAGGTAATGTCGGAGGGCAAACAACTGAAGCAAAATCTGACGAATGTGGTTATAAAAGTTGTCAGCAGCTTAGATTTTTCGTCTAACGTTACCTGCCAGAAGTACTGTTGACATCAAGTTTCGAGAACATTGCACTCTCTGAGAGCTTGGTCAAGCTGTTGCCTACCGAGGACATTGGGTGCTCTTCCCTTGCCACAGCCTTGCTGAGTTGTGTCAAGTCGACACAGATGTGAACGGACCTGTTTGGTTTCGGAACCGGGACCATCCCAGAGCACCATTTCTTTAACTGAGTGATGGGGGAGATGACTCCCATGTTGGTCATCTCGTAAAGTTGCAGTTGTACTTGCTTCATAAGCAGCTGTGGTATTTTTCTTGGAGCGAACAGGCACACAGGTTTGGCATCATTTCTCAGTGTTATGCTGTATTCGGTCTTCAGTTGCCCCAGCCCAGTGAAGAATTTTAGAAAATCCTTCTTAAAATCAGAACCTTGCTGGTTAATCGCTTCAATCTTTTTGATGAGGTTGAAGTCGACACAGGCTTTCCTGCTCAGAAGAGAAAATTCTTGATTGTGAAGCACATATAACATTTCCCACATTTGTTTGTTCTTACATTGGAGCATTACTTGCAACATACCTTTGACCTGGAGCTTGATTCCTCCTGTTCCGGACAACGGTGTTGTAGGCATTGGCTAACCAGTCATGGTTCTCTATTGGATAGAGCATTGCACTTGTTCCTCTGACGAATTTAAAATTAGTAATCTGCCCATTAACACGTATGTCAGCATTCCAGAAGGTATATCTGGGGTCTTCAATCTTGCCTAGGAAGCATTGTTCTTCGTCTTGGTGTGACTTTTCTAGGTCATTGATGACTTTTTCTACAAAAGCTTTGCTGGTTATCATTTGTATGTTTAGAGGATTTTGATTGCACATTTTCCCCAGCCTTTTACAGTGGAAACATTCTGCTGCGCTTGCAGGACACTGTTTCCAACTGTTCCATTGAAGTCTTCCATTTTGGCATTTTTTTTCAGGTCACACCGCAGATTTTTCAATTTTTATTTTCAGAGATTTTGGGATTCTTCACCTGCTGCTGCTATGTAGCACATCGTTGTGGTTGTCTAAGAAAGTTTCAGAGGTATAGGTCCTGAACAGTAACAATTTATTGTAGAATATAACTGTATACAGATATACAAGACATTAGGCTTCTTCAATCCAAGCCATGAGCTATCTCCATTCAGGTCACTACCAGTCATGACTACCAGGCTACTAGCCTTTATATATCAGCAAGTGGGTGGTACTGTTACCCCAGTCCCATATTAACCCTTTCAGTCCTAAACACCCTAATACTACACAAAACACGTGCAAAGCCTGCAAAACAACGCAGCATGCAATCTTACTCTACTGCTGCTGTGAAGCACCTTGGGCAATTCATTGAGCTGAAGGCTCTTATATAAATGCAAATTTGTGTTGTCATAGGCAGCATGAGGTATATGAGGTATATTCCTGAGCATGCGCCTTATCTAAAAGAACCTCGTATCACAAAGGCCTTGCCATCAGGAGGCAAGCATCCTGTTGGACATAAATATAAAAGCAAAGTGCTGTGGATGCTGGGAATCTGAAATAAAAATAGAAAATGCTGGAAAAACACAGCAGGTCTGACAGCATCTGTGGAGAGACAGAGTTAGAGCTCTGAAGAAGGGTCATATAGACTCGAAATGTTAACTCTGTTTTTCTCTCTCCACAGATGATGTCAGGCCTGCTGAGTTTTTCCAGCATTTTCTGTTTTCATCCTGTTGGACATGTAGGTTCTTTCAAATATCACGTGCGGTTATTCTGGCACAATAACTTGTATTAATAGAGCATCTTTAACATAATGAAAAATTCCAAGCGCTTCACAGAAGCATTATAAAACAAATATGACACTGATCCACAAAGGGATATATAAGGGCAGATTTTTTAAATATCAGTCCAAGCTATATTTTAAGAAGTGTGCCTCAAGATAGCTTCTCGTCCTTAGTTCACTCAATTCAGTCATATTTCTAGGCAACTACAGTAAGGTGGAATTGCAAAAGTGCAGAAACATGCACTAAGTCAAAAGATTCCATTAAAAAAAAATCCAAAACATATGGTTTCAATCATCAGAGAATTTGTATTTGTAGAGATTTATATCTTGCAATAAATTAACTAACTGAAATATGTGACCTGCCAGCTTTTTCAGAATTCAGGGGTGTATACTGAGCATCCCATATATCATTCCAGTATGTAATGCAAAGAAATGCTCATTTTCACTCCTGTGTCCATGAATTTTCTCACTCTACGTGAGGCTTATAAATTTTGGATCACGCAAAACTTGGGCCTGCCTTTGGACATTGCTTTATTACGTGAACACAAATGGACTGTGTTGAGAAAAATCCAATTTGCTGCATGTTCTAATATAGTTGGAATCGAGTCAAATCTCATTTGACTCATCTATTAATAGAATTGGAGGAGACTGCCACTAAGGAGATGTTAGGCTTCACTTTGTTGTGTAATTAATCAAGCTTAAATGATCAAATTGTACAATACATAAGCTTAGTGATGAAAAGTCTTAATTTGTATCTATAATTGGGATAATTTATGAATTTTGGGGCATATTGTTAAGAAATTCTTAAAGTTGGCACCTTCTTATGTGCAAAATACTGTGATATAGTTTTAAGAAAGAACTCATGGGTCATTTGGGAGAGAATTGAAATTATAGCTAGGACACATTTGGGCTCCAAACTGTTTGGCCAGGAATGTGGCCTGTGGACTAGATGTTCCAGAGCATCTGGCCAAAGGTACTAGTTATAGTTTAGCAGTTAGAAGGTAGCAAAGTTGATTGGCTAGAAGAATGGTCTTGGGCCTAGAATGTTCCAAGGATCTCAGTTAGTTATAAATTAAGGTTAGATTGTTGTGGGGACACTAGGGATGCTACTCCCATTGGTCAAGAGTTGCAAATATAACACGGATGCACATATTGGACTAAATATTACAAATCTATTTGCTAAAAGGGTATAAAAACAGGTAAAAGCAAACTACTGCAGATGCTGGAAATCTGAAACAAAAATAAAAATTGCTGGAAAAACTCAGCAGGTCTGACAGCATCTGTGGAGAGGAAGACAGAGTTAACGTTTCGAGTCCATATGACTCTTCATCAAAACTGAAGGGAAATAGAAATGTGGTGAAATATAAGCTGTTTAAGGGGGGGTTGGACAGGTGAAGCTGGATAGAGGGCCAGTGATAGGTGGAGGCAAAGGAGAGATGTCATAAACAAAAGGCCAAAGGGGTGTTGACAGTGGTGATATTAGCTAATGGATGCGCTAATGGTGACATTTAAGGGTAGAAAGCAGGAGGAGCAAGTGACAGATGGCCCTAGTGAGGGTAGGGTGGGGGAAGGGGAACGAAATAGGCTAAAAGGTGGGTATAAAACATTATGGAAATAAATTGCAAAAATATAAATAGAAATAGGTGTGAAAAGAATATATATTAAAAAAATATAATAATTATTAGAAAAAAGGGTATAAAAAAGGGGGGGGGAGGATGGAGGAGACAGTTCATGATCCGAAACTGTTGAACTCAATGTTAAGTCCACAAGGCTGTAAAGTGCCTAACCGGAAGATGAGGTGTTGCTCCTCCAGTTTGCGTTGAGCGTCACTGGAACATTGCAGCAGGCTAAGGACGGACATGTGGGAATGAGAGCAGGGTGGAGTGTTGAAATTGCAAGCGACAGGAACGTCTGGGTCATGCTTGTAGACAGACTGAAGGTGTTCCGCAAAGCGGTCACCCAGTCTGTGTTTGGTCTCTCCAATGTAGAGAAGACCACATTGGGAGCAGTGAATGCAGTAGACTAAATTGAGGGAAGTGCAAGTGAAGTGCTGCTTTACTTGAAAGGAGTGTTTGGGCCCTTGAACGATGAGGAGGGAGGAAGTAAAGGGGCAGGTGTTGCACCTTCTGTGGTTGCGTGGGAAGGTGCTGTGGGTGGGGTTGAGGTGTAGGGAGTGATGGAGGAGTGGACCAGGATGTCCCAGAGGGAACGGTCCCTATGGAATGCCAACAGGGTGAAGGGAAGAAGTGTTTGGTGGTGGCATCATGCTGGAGTTGGCAGACATGGTGGAGGATGATCCTTTGAATGCGGAGGCTGGTGGGGTGATAAATGAGGACAAGAGGGACCCTATCATGGTTCTGGGAGAGAGAGGAAGGTGTGAGGGCAGATGTGCGGGAGACGGATCAGACATGGTTGAGGGCCGTGTCAACTACCATGGTAGAAAACCTCAGTTAAGGAAGAAGGAAGACGTCAGAAGAACTGTTTTGGAAAGTGGCATCATCGGAACAGATGCGATGGAGGTGAAGGAACTGAGAGAATGGGATGAAGCCCTTACAGGAAGCAGGGTGTGAGGAGCTGTAGTCCAGGTAGCTGTGAGAGTCAGAGGCCTTGTAGTGAATATTGGTGGATAGTCTATTACCAAAAGTTGAGACAGAGAGGTCAAGGAAGGGAAGTGTCAGTGATGGACCAGTGGAAATTGGAAACAAAATTAATAAACTTTTCCAGGTCCAGATGAGAGCATGAAGCGGCACCGAAGCAGTCATCGATGTACCGGAGAAAGAGTTGTGGGAGGGGGCCTGAGTAGGACTGGAACAAGGAATGTTCCACAGGCCCCATAAAGAGACAGGCACAACTGGGGCCCATGTGGGTACCCATGGCCACACCTTTTATTTGGAGGAAGTGAGACGAATTTAAGGAGAAATTGTTCAGTGAGAGAACAAGTTCAGCCAGACGGAGGAGAGTGGTGGTGAATGGGGATTGTTCGGGCCTCGTGAGGCCCTTGCACTTGCCAAGGTTTAGCATTTATCACAAGACACTTGCTGGAGGCACATTTGTTGGGAAAGAATCAGGAGTAGTGCACTTGCCAGTAAGTTAGCATTTGCATCGATTGCCAGTTGATAGAAAATTGTCACAAGTTGAGGGGTTGCTGCAAGAACCCGGTATTGAGCTTAGTGACTAAAGTAACTATCACATTGCTAAGGATTGCTGTAAGAATCCAGTATAGACAGGGTCGCCAGGGCTAAAGTAATTGCCTTAAGAAAGAGAGAAGAGAAAACGTACAACCAATTAGCTACAAAGGAGTTGTTCACTCAGTTAAAGATCAGCCTGGGAGAATCAGTGGTAAAGTAGCGTTAGTCATTTTGGGAAAACCACACCATTTCACAAGACGGTGGTCGGGCAAGAAAGCAGGTGCCAAACAGGGAGGGGACGAGCGCCAAAGAAGGATGGGGCGAGCAAAAGAGAGCATTTAGTAGGCAGCTGTGAAGTGTGTAGCTTCAACCGCTAAGGTTTACTGGAAGCTTTAGTAGTTAATCTAGACTGGGATTGGCAAAGAATCCACTAGGCTGAAGTCTGTAAACTGCAAAAGGATTTGTATGCATGTTGGAATTAAGTTGACTAAGCTAAAATCTCAAAGGACATCAGGTTCAAGGAACCAAGATAAGACGACCCCAGAAGTCCTGGGATCCACAGGAAAGAAGACGGTTTATTGTCCAATAAACCTTGTAAACTTGAATTCTAATTTAGAGATTATCCTTTTTGCCAATATGGTCATTCTTCGACAAGAACTTTCTTACTCTGGGGTTTAGTACATAGTCCAAATCCCCCCGAGATAAACAGAACTAAAGCTAACAATGCTGGTTGTTCCTCTTTCCTCCAGAGACAGAAAAAGTAAGTGTACACACAAGAGGGTGTGGTGGACAAGTGACAGAACTACTAAGGCTCAAATGGGCAAAATGCATGACTTCATCCATTTGGAGCTGGCTTTTACTTTTTCTTAGTTAAATTCTCACGACTTCAAAGTTTAGGTCGTACACAGCACTGCAGATTTTGAGGCATATTTTATAATAATTCAAAAGGTATTTGAAGGTATATATTCAGCTCTGCAGAATTTACTACTTTTTAAAACTCTGCAAAAGCCTGTTAGCTAGGTTATAGCTATTTTACCGCAAAACATCGGCAAAGTATTGTCTTTGGATGATTCACCTTGATATTATAAGAAAAATTAATACAGGAAATGAGTATAGTTGGTGAGATAATTAATTCCTTTATCACATAATGGGTTGAAAACAGGGGTTGATAAGACTGTTTGTTCTATTCAGTTATCAGTCAAAACGCATACGCAGTTGCACTCATTTTATTCCTTCGGCTATAGTTTTCTTTAAATAATAGGACATTAGTAACTTGTTTACTATGTTCACGCTGCAGAAAACGTAGCTAAACTCAAAAGGGAAATGCACTCAATTGTTACATTATTCTTACCCGATATAAAGAAAGATAACTATGTTTACTGGTTTGTCTCAATCACCATCTGATATTGTGGCTAAGAACTTCACATTCACATTACTTGGGCTGAAACTTCATGTCGTCACATTAGGTTTCTGTCCCTCAGCTCTCTCTAAAAAGTGTATTTAAATAAGCATTTGGGAAATGTCCACTGATTTTCTGATGTTTCAGTGGAATAATCTCCTAGTTTCATGAAAAAAGTAAAAGCAAAAGAAAAACAGTATTCTTATTTATTAAAATCATAATCTGTCCAATGCAACTCCACTAGCTAAACAAATAAAATCCTAAAGCTAATTGATGTTAGTCCAACACAACCTTTGCTCTGAAAATGCTACATGAACACCCTGCATCTTCCTTTAGTTATTTACATCTGTGAAGAAAGGTGCAAGTTCTCCAGTTTTTAAAAAAGAGTTTTTAAAAGGAAAACAGCAAACATTCTCAGAAAAATTAGACAAAATATTTCCCATATCACTTCAGGCAGCTGCAAAAGTGTGAACCATCATCCCCTCTGCTTTCGCAGCTTCCAGGAGCAAACTTGGATTGGGTTTGGCAAAGAATTCACCATAAAAGGAACAACAGTGAATTACTAGGGAGAAATCCAAATCCAAATCACCCCAACATCCCAACTGTGTTGAAGCTCTGCAATGATCACAAACTATTTCCAACCACATAGCACCTTGATAGTATTCCTAGGGCCAAGGCATATTCTAACGTATTTTATGCTTTCTTGCTTGGAATTTTGCCACTGGTTGTTTTAACAAGCATCCAGACAAATGCTCTTAAATTCACATTCTAAAATTGCAGACAAGAGTGGAAAACACAATGCTGTAAATACCTCTGAAGAGCTACACATAGGAATTGATCTCCGTGTTTTCTTCTGTGGCACTGCTACCCTTTGTGCCTATTTCTAACCACCACATTCATGCAAATTCTCATTTACCTTTGGTGTGGGAATTTAAATGTGTAAAAATCATTGCCGTGTAACTCACATTCCCCATTAAAATAAGGGTTTTTTTTTTAAAAAAAAAAAACCCCTTGGGTCCTTTTCATTAACAGGATCTGACAACTATTTTTCTGCACAACTCCATCGTGCTACAGCTTACTGTCAGGAAAGAATTGTTTATCCATCCAGCCTGGTGATTTTCCAGAAGAACTAACTGTACATTGACTCTTTCTCATTTGACTCCCTTTTTTAATTGTCAGTTTTAAAGTATTATTTTAAAAGTCGTTTTTTGAACGATAGAAAATGACTTTTAAATGAAGACTTAGATTTAAGTCACTATGCTCAGCACCTTCAATGCTAAAGTACCTGTGCAAGTATTGGAAACATTTTCTGTTGAATGAAATTATCTGAATTGGATTACAGGTGCCATTTAAACTTCTACAAGGTTTTTGCTCATATCATTAACCATCAACTCTTATTAAAAGAGGTAGCTGGGTGTTTTTAAGATTAGATGTGTTCATACTTTCGAGTTTTATTTGAACATAATGAAATTATGAACAAATCTAAATAATTTGTTTTAAAAAAAAATCCAAATCTCTTCACATTTTCGAGTTTTTTTTTTTAAAAGTAACCACGGAAGTTACCCTTTTTTTCATCCTTTCATGGTTACGTTTCAAATGAAACTCGAAAGTCGGCTCGAGGAGTTTTCAGAGCCAAACACAAGAACTCAAACTGGCCACAAGTCGAACTAGGCGGGGCACGAGGACCCGGCGGCATCCTGGCGGCTCGCACACAGCAACCTGCTAACGCAAGAGGTGGGGCTGGGGAACTTTCAGAAATACATATAAATAATTTATAATTGTTCATATATAATACATACGTATAATCAATAATTCACCTCGATTCTGGCAAAAATAACATTCCTGAATCCATCGCCCGCCGTGTTAAACAGTCTTTTTACCCCCCCCCGCCCCCCCCGCTTTGCTCGAGCTCGGACGGTTCCTGAATCAACCGTTTTGTTTAATTTAAACCGACATTTAAAACGCCTGAGAATCGGAGCGCGCCGCCTCCAAACTGCTCGAGCCGCACGCTCCGGCCGTTGCCTTGACTCCACATAAAACCGGCTCCTCTCATTGGCTCCACCCGCCCGAGGCCTCCGATCAGCCATGCCCCTCCCCCCCTCCCCCCCCCCAACCAACCAACCACTTCCCTACTCCAAGGCCTATTGGTCGACCCAGACGCCGCTCTTCTCCCTTTTCGATTGGTTAGGATGCCGCAGTAGCCCGCCTCCTCTGACTGGCCCAGTCGTCGAGTCTGGGTTCAAAGGCGCGTGTTCGCTCTGGTGGAAAATGCTGGAAACGGGCAGCAGCGTCCGTGGAGAGAGAGAGAGAGAGAGAGAGAAAAAAAAATATCATGAATTTCGGGTTAGGGTTACCAACCAGCCTTCCAGGGTCGACCTGGAGGCTCCAGAAATTGAAGATCAATCTCCAAGACACGGCCTGTGTGCAACCATAGAGAGAAAAAAAATCATTGGGATATTAAAACCTTTTTTTTTGTCATTTTATTTGAACATTTCTCTTTACAGGATATCAAAATACTGAAAATGGGGGGGAAAATGGTTGTTTGGCTGACAGCAAAGCAATCATCCAATTGGGCAATGAGTCTTTTTGGATTCCAGCTGGCATAAGGCAGTGTGGCACAAGGATGGATGTGTTGGCCAACTAATGGCTGGAGCATGGGGGCACAAGTCATCTGATCAAACTCCAGGAATACATGTAATCACAAAGACAAGAGCAAAAAAGCTGCGGAGGCTGGAAATCCAAAAGGCAAACAAAAAAAAAATACCTGGAGAAACTCAGCAGGTCTGACAGCATCTGCGGGGAGGAGCACCGTTAACGTTTTGAGTCCGTATGACTCTTCAAGCCAAAGTAGAAAAGAGGTGAAATTTAATCACAGTTGGCAACCCTATTTCAGGTTGATGACCCCCTTCCCTCCTCCACTTTGTAAAGACCAGTTGGGATTTGTTCATTATTGGTGTGACTGATTTCCAAAAGGAGCTGCCAATGAGCAATGTACAGCATTTGAGCACAAGAGTCCAGGCTGACACTTCAGTGCAGGACTGAAGGAATGCCGCGCTGTCAGAGGTGGCGTCTTTCAGATTTGACGTTAAATGAGGTCCCATCTGCCCCTCAGCTGGACACAAAAGATCTCATGACACTATTCAAAGAAGAGCAGGCGTTATCCCTAGTGCCCTGGGCAATATTTATCCTCAATCATCACAAAAATAGAAATTATCTGGTCATTATCACATTGTTGTTTGTGGAGCTTGCTGTGCCTAAATTGGATACTCTGTTTCCTACAATACAATAATGACTATGCTTCGAAAGTACTTAATTGATTGTAAAGCACCTTGTACCATCCTGAGGCTGTGAAAAGCACTGTGGAAATGCAAGCCCTTCATTTTTATACAAATTTGGTGTACAGGTACAAAATATCAGCACAAAAAGGAGGCCATTGAATCCATCATGCCTGTGGCGGCCATTTGAAAGATCCATCCAATTTGTCTCACTCCTCTGCTCTTTCCCCTAGCACTGAAAAGGAAACAAATCCTGCACTTCGGATCCCATTACCCAGTTGAATGTCCAGTCCCACGCGCCCAAAGATATGTGGGTCGAGAATTGGCCTGTTTAGTCACATGAAGACCCGTGGCAGAAAAACCAACCCTCAGTAGACATCATCCTCAAATCGAAGAACAGCGATAACGATCTCAAATATTTCCTCAAGTAAAAGTTCTCTTTTGAAAATTACTACTTACTCTGCTTCTACCACCTTTTCAGGTGGTGTATTAAAGATCATAACATACTATTGGTTCTTTTGCCAATTACTTTAAATCTATATCCTTCGGTTACTAACGTGCTGGCAGTGAAAAAGAGTCTCACCTTACTTTCATTAAAACCATGATTTTGAAAGCCTCTATTAAGTCTCCCCTTAACCTTCTCTGTTCGAACAACAATGTTGGCTCTCATCTCAAGGATGCTGGAATACAAAGAGGAGGAAATGATGCTTCACTGGAAGTTTTGGGCAATGATAATGGGCCTTAAATTATGAAGTCAGGTTGTACTCACTTGAGTTTAGAAGGTTGAGGGTGGTCTAGTTGACATGTTTAAAATATTAAAAGGATTCAATAGTGTGATTCAGAGAAATTACTTCCTCTGGAGAGGGAAACATTAAAATTAGTGCGAGTCCATTTAAGAGTGAAATCAGGAAGTATCCAGAAACTCAATCCACTTTTAGATTACTTTATTACTATAGAATCATCTTGGTGGAAGAGTAAGGCCAACCCCACCTTCCTTACTATTAATTGTCCTCTTAATACTTCCTCCCCCATTTTGCGTTCACCAGTGGGGATATGCCTAGGAAGTGGATATATTGTTCGCCATGCATAAGATTCCTTCTCCAATGGAAAATAAATCTTGCTTTCTCTACGCACCCACATATACTCTCCAGCAATTTTCCCCACAAATCTCTATAGTGCCATGGAACATATTTCTGCGTCAACCATTCATAACCAGCAGCCAGCCAACACTAGTACCAAGTTTCACAAAGTCAGCTAGTAGAATCTTCCCACATATAATCAACAGCCACCATTAAGTCATCCATCTTATCACCAAGGTGCAGCCAAACCACAGTCCGCCAATCTACTAACAATAGTAAGTCATTAGCTAGCCAATTGCAGCAAAATAGAGAGTCTAGAACTAGGGGTCACAGTCTCAAGACAAAGAGTCAGCCATTTAGGACTGAGATGAAGAGAAATTCCTTAACTCCGTTTTGTGAATCTTTGGAATTATTTATACCAGAGTTACTGAGTATATTCAAGGCTGAGATCAATAGGTATTTGGAAACTAAGAATCAAAGGATATGGAGACAGTGTGGGAAGTGGAGTTGAGAGAGAAGATCAGCCATGATCTGACGGAATGGTGCAACAAGTTCAATGGGCTGCACAGCCAACTCCTGCTCATATTTCTTATGTTTCCCCTTTTCCATCCCTTCCATACTCATTTCAAGGAGATCACCTCTCTTCTAAACTCCAGGAAACATAGGCCCAACTCTACTCAATACTCAACATCCCTTCATAGGACAGCCCTTTCATGCCAAGAGTCAATCTGGTGAATCTTCATTTCACTCACTCGAAGACACTCAAAGGTATTATCTTTAGGTAAGTGGGGTGGATCATTGCCCAAGTTACAGGAGCTATAAGATGAGTATCGGTTGTGGAGTGAAAGCGACGCAGGAGTGGAAGAAACAGCACAACAGCGTATTAAAGCAAAGCCTTAATACAATGCCAATGTACTAGATGTCACACCACTCCGGATTCTAGCCACAACTTTCAGTTATATAGCACTTTTCAAAGTAGAAAACATCCCAAGTAACTTCACTGAACAGTAATCAGACAAAATTTACACCAAAGCAATGATATTCTGAGGGGCGACTTAAAACTAAGTCAAAGATGGAGTGGCTTCGAGGAGAAGAGAGAGATTGAGTGGCAAAGAAGTTTCGGGAGAGAAGAATTCCAGAGCTTAGACGGCTGAAGGCATGGTCACCAATGGTCAGGTGACAGGAGTGGTGGATACAGAAGGTGAAACAGCAGAAAGTTCTTGAAAGCTGGTAGGGCAGGAGAAGGTTACAGCGATACTGAGGGGCAGGCCTTGGAGGAATTTAAACACGAGAGTGCGACTTAAATTTGAGGTGTTGGGAAATGGGTTTCTCGCACTTGTTATCGGAAATCGAGAGTGGATGGGGTAAAGAAGAGGAGCTTAAGGAAATAAAAGCAAAGAACTGTGGATGCTGGAAATCCAAAACAGAAACAAATACCTGGAAAAACCCAGCAGGTCTGGCAGCATCGGCGGAGAAGAGCACAGTTGACGTTTCACGTCCTCATGACCCTTTAACAGAACTAAGTAAAAATAGGAAAGGGGTGAAATATAAGCTGGTTTAAGAGGGGGGGGGGGCGTGGTTTGAGGAGCTTAAGGAAATGGTTGGTTGACTTCAGTGGGTAAAGACAATCGGATGACAGTTCACTGCCATATGTTTTGCACTTTCATCGAAGGTCAATTTTACCCCAATTTCCTAATATAAGGAAGGAATTAGGAGAAAATTGATAGTGTGGGAATCTACAGGGAAAATCAAAAGAGTTATGTCCTCATAGTCTCCATACCTTCATTTGTGCTGCCCACAAACTTACTGCTTTTGAATGGAATTGTAATGTGATGTATCAGTGCATCGGGATCCGAAATATGCACTAATGGTTAGTTTGAACAAACCAAACAGCTATTCCATTTTTGAGACAACTCAAAGGCTATAGAAAAATTTAATTTGAAAACAAAAGGAACTTACCCCACCACCCAGCCCCATTCAAGAAAATTAATTTTTCACCAGAACAAGATCACAGTGGCAATGGCAGCACAGCAAGATCAGATCTCAAGTTATAGCACCTGGAGGAAAAGCTGAACAATGTCAAAGAAATGGTGGAGAAAAAAGAAAATATAGACAGTGCTGGAGTGTCTGGAAAAAAAAACAGACTGTGCAAACTGGGAACAGATGAGTCAACACCCACAATAGAGAAGGTAGGTTAACAAAGTAGGTGGTAACCTTCAATCAACCTCCAAAGTGGAAAGTGAGTCACGACAGATTACCATTACAGACTTTGTTGCGGTTAACTGAGTCACTGATTATTGGGAACTAGCTCTGGAGATTGGGAAACTCGGCACGTTGAGTGATATCTAAAGCAAAGACAGTTTAAGACAAAAGATTACCAAAACAATTATCCAAAAGCAAAATTCTGTGGATGTTCAAAACTAAAAACTGAAAATGCTGGAAATACACAGCAGGTTCAGCATCACCTGTGAAGAAAGGAATAGAGTCATGGTCTTTGGGGCAGAATATTGCGCTCGTTGGTCAGGTGTGCGTCCAACCTGAACAAGTGTAAAACGACATGCGATAATGTCAGGCGAGCATCCTGAAGTCGTTGCGCACTCAAGTGATAATTTGGTCGGTGGGCATGAGTGGGAGTCGGCAGCACACCTGCTGACAAATAAGCAGCCTATTAAGGCCCTTAATGAAGTAATTGATTGAAATTTTTCGCTGCCTATCCAACTGTTCGGTTAGATCTTCCTTCATTTGAAGTACGTCTGAGAGTGCATTGTCCACCACTCCTACAACTATTCTATCACTGATCAGCTCAGATTTCAGGTCACCGTAATCACAGCTTTCAGCCATTCTGTACAGCTCATTAACGAAGGAGTCAGCAGGTTCTCCTGGCTGCTGGACACATTTATTAAATTTAGCTCTTTCAAGGATTTTGCTGCTTGTGAGGTTAAAATAAGTGTTGAATGATTTTAAAACTTCATTCAAAATTTTCCAACTGTGAAGAAGAGTCATATGGACTTGAAACGTTAACTCTGTTTTTCTCTCCACAGAAGTTGTTAGACCTGAGTTTTTCCAGCATTTTCTAATTTTGTTTGCAAATAACTCATTGATTCCTTGTCCAGCTATATTATCGCTATTGGGCCTAACAAATAAAGCAGTCTGTTAACTTGTTCACCTCTGTCTTTTTATCTCGACCTGAAGCAATCATCTATCTTAGGAATCTCTTTCTCTAAAATCCCCAATTTTGTGATCAGCCTGGGCCTAGGATAAGTCCAAATTGATCTGGAAGAGTGGATTTTTGATCCATCGTTAAAATTTTTAAATTGTAGGTTCAGTTTTAAGGCATATGCTTCTTCACAAAAGGTTTTCCAGTGTTTGCTGGTTTTGGTAGGCTTCACAGTAACGGTGTTTGCGATCTTAACAATTAAATTTTTTCAACAATGGCTATCTGAATTGACTGGTTAAAGTCTTCCCCACTTCAGCGCAATGTTCTCGGTTCTTGAAGCATTGAATGCTGGCTTTTGCTAGGTTTTTAAAGCTACCTATTCAGTCACGATAAATTTTAAATTAATTTTTAAGAGATCTTTGTTGAGAGCGAGCTTGGCTGCCATGTGTTCAGATGCCAACTCAGGAATCAGGTTTCTCTGACTATGATTTAAACAGCAATTTCTGACCACTGCAGTATTCAGGACTTGTGTTGTCCAGGAATTTTAAATATTTAGCTCACCCCTGCAAGGTCTACTGACTCTGTATATTCTGGGTATTGAAGCTGGACTTCATGGAATTCAATGCAGTCTTCCGCTGCAGTGAGGAATTTAACTTCTGTCTTCAGCTTTCAAGTCTTTCTTTGGAGCTTTTCTCTGGCAATTTTCTTATGCACCTTCACTTCTTGACCTTATCTTCAGGTCAGAATGCTTCTGCAATTTTTCCTTCCATTTTCTAGGATTTTAATTTTCTTCTGCAGTCTCTGTGAGGTTTTGAGTTGTTCCATTCGCTGCCACCATATTATGTGTAAGGTGTTGAGCATAGTTCTCTAGGTCTTAGATAGTTAACAGTAAGTATTTGTAGTCTTAGGTAGTTCAACCGTAAGTATTGATTAACTACTGGAAACTATATATGTAGGTATAATAAAGGTCCAAGTTAAGAGCTGTCTCCATGCTTGCTTCTACACACAGCTCTGTGCAACACTGTACTGACCCCTAGGTATGGGTCATGTGTTCTCTTATTATTGTGTGGGTGGTACTGTACTCAGTCCCATGTTAACTCTATATGTGCCAGACCCTTATACTGCAATTAGTCTGTGATGCTTATACAACTAAAGCAGAAGTTCCCTCTAAGCCAGACACCTTCCTGACTTGGAATTATATCACTGGGTCAAAAATCTGGAACTCCCTTGCTAACAGCTCTGTGTGTGTGTATGTGTGTGTGTGTGTGTGTGTGTGTGTGTGTGTGTGTGTTTGTGTGTATGTATGTGTGTATGTGCCTACAACACATGGACTGCAGCAGTTCAAGATGGCAGCTCACCACCATCTTCTCAAAGGCAGGTAGGGATGGGCAATAAATGCTGGTTTTTCCAGCGATGCTCACATCCCTTGAACAAAAAAAAAGAACAGGAGTAATGGGTGCACAAGACTCTGGGAGTTAGGATACAGGCAGCAGAGTTTTGGATGAACATAGGAATTGTGTAAGGAAAAAAGACCAAGTTTCACCTTTTATCCTCCTGGTAGTCACATGATAGAAAGACAATTGGATTAATTACTAATCATAGGAACTTTTACAGACCATAAAATCTTTTTGAAATGTAGTCATTATTCTATTTCATGCAAACGCTGCAGCCAATTTGTGGGCACGAAGCTCCCAGGAACAACAATGATAAATTACTAGTTTACTGTTTTAGTGATGTTAGTTGAAGGATAAATATTGGCCGGGACACCGGGAAGAAATCTCCTACTCTTTGATCGGGTCATCATTTTTTTTGCGGGACCTCGGTTTAACATAGAGTTATAGAGGTCTACAACACAGACAAAGGACCTTCGACCCATTGAGTCGGCATTGGTCAAACAAATACCTAACCACTCTAATCCCATTTTCTAGTACTAGGCCCATAGCCTTGTATGCCATGGTATTGCAAGTGCACATCCAAATACTTCTTAAATGTTATGAGGGTTTCTGCCTCTACCACCCTTTCAGGCAGTGAGTTCCAGATTCCCACCACCCTCTGAATGAAAAAAATCTTCCTCACATCCCCTCTAAACCTCCTGCCCTTTACCTTAAATCTATGCCCCTGGTTATTGATCCCTCCACCATGGGGAAAAGTTCCTTCCTGTCTACCCTATCTATGCCCCTCATAATTTTATACACCTCAATCATGCCCCTCAATCTCCTCTGCTCCAGGGAAAATAACCCCAGTCTATCCAATCTCTCCTCATAACTAAAACTCTCCAGCCCAGGCAACATCCTGGTAAATCTCCTCTGCACTCTCTCTAGTGCAATCACATCCTTCCTATAATGCAGATTCCAGAACTGCACGCAATACTCTAGCTGTGGCCTAACCAGCGTTTTATACAGTTCCAGCATAACCTCTGTGCTGTTATATTCTATGCCTCGGCTAATAAAGGCAAGTATCCCATACGCCTTTTTAACCATCTTATCTACCTGTCCTGCTACCTTAAAGGACCATTGGACATGCACACCGAGGTCCCTCTGATCCTCGGTACTTCCCAGGGTCCTACCATTGATCGTGTATTCCCGTGCCTTGTTTATCCTGCCCAAGTGCATCACCTCACACTTATCTGGATTAAATTCCATTTGCCACTGATCAGCCTATCTGACCAGCCCGTCTATATCCTCCTGTAATCTAAGGCTACCCTCCTCACTGTTTACCACCCCACCGATTTTCGTGTCATCTGTGAACTTACTGATCAACCCTCCTACATGCAAGTTTAAAACATCTTGGCTGAAAGCAGCCAACTATGACAGTGCAGCACTCTCTCAGTACAACACTGGGACTGCCAGGCTCCATGAGGTGCTCAAGTCTCTGGAATAGCATTGAAACCCACAGTCTTCTGACCCAGAGGCAAAAGTGCTAACCTTCTACTGTTATTGAAGATAGGAATTCCTTTGGAAGCATGGAATAATGTTGGCAGTTAAAATAATTATTGGAAATGTCTTGTTCTTTAATCTGAACACATTATCAAAAAACTTACATAGATATCAAACAGGTACTCAAGAAGGCTTGGGAAATAAGTATTCACCAGTGACAGTGACTAAAAATACCAAAATAAATCTGGAACAAGAGGGTAAAACCCCAACATCTCAAAACAGGGGTTCCTGTGGTGTTTCTGAAAAAGTGAAATGTGCACTGAAAGACACCGTGGTGCTGGGTTGAGCCTGCTCAAACACATTTTATAGGGGCCCTTGGAGTCTGCAGAGAAGGAATTTTGTTATCCCAACAATCTGATCTGGACCCAAACACAGATCCTAGAAGTGAAGAGACAGTATTTTTAATCAATACTGTATACTGATCTGCATACTTTCCTTTCGCTCAAGTGCTTTATAAATTTCTAATCATTCAATCATCTTGTGATCAATGTGAACTCACAATCACAGCTACCACTTCATCAACTGCCCACAGTGCTGAATGGTGTGAGATAGAGAGAGAGAAATTATTGCTGAAAAACCATTAGAGAGCTTCTTTAAAGAAACAGGCTGCTGGTCAACTAATGATCCAGGAGTCTACTACCACATCTCTTATTCCATTATCTATATGCCCTAAATTATTAAGACAAACTAGCAGGCTCCAAAACAATTAACAAGACCTGTGACTCTCCTGCCTTATTCATGCTATGCAGACAGAAGGAATGTATTTATAAAATGTTTACTATGGACAAGACATTTATCTTTCTAATGTCTTATTCTAAGACTTGTATTAGAAGGTGTTATGCCTAACTGGTATATCAAGTGTGATTGTGTTTTTTTTTAAGATTAATCTCTGGCTGTCTGTAGTTTTAACATTCTGCATCTAACACTCAGGTCTTACTTTAGATTGGTCCTCCAACACTGCACTTACCTGCTGCACTGTTTTGAACATCACTTGAAAAATAAAACTAAATGAGCTAAACTGAATGCAACCTAGGCTGACCAGCACAGTACTAAAGGAGTGCTACACTTCCTGACCAGACATTAAACTGAGGCTCTGTTTGCTCTCTCAGGTGAATGTAAAAGATTCTTTGGTATTTTTTGGAAAGTTGGTGAGTTGTCTTGGGGCCCAAACCAACAATTATCCTTCAACATCACCAGATTTATCTCAGTGCTGGTGCTGCTGTGTGTAAATTGACTGCCGTATTATGTGGGAACTTAAAATGGGAGTAAGGTGCACAGCAGGTAGACACTTGTTTTGCACCCCTGCCAAAGCTGAATTTTACCCCACGGTCACAGCTTATTTATCGCAATTAGTGAAGATCTTCATTTTTTTTCAAGATCTGCTCTTTTTAATAAAAGTCTTTTGATAAAGCATCTTCAACGTGCTCATGATTAGTGCTGAAATAAGTTTGAAGATCTGAGTATTTGAAATGAGATAGACTGACATGATAAAGAAGGCACATAGGTTTCCCATTGCATGCAAGAAAAAATTGTCAGCCCCTAAAGGGTAGGAATAAATTATCATTCAATCAATTGCATGCTTCTCAAGTTCATGTTTACAACAGAGCAAAGTCACCAACTGAACTCCCTCTTCCAAACAAGATACAGCTCTGGTTAGGCTGTACAGTTATCAGGCCATTCAAAATGAAAGACTTGAATTTGGGGTGTGACTTTTATGACCTTAGAACATCCAAAAGTGCTCTATAGCCTCTTGACTCAGGTAGAGGGATCTGGGTGTCCTGGTACATGAATTACAAAAACTTAAGGATTGGCCTGGAGTCTCCAGCAATTGAGATCAATTTCTAGGGCACTGCTATATGCAGCCCTAGAGAAAAGCCACCCAGACATTAAAGATTGGACCGTAACTTCCGAGCTTCAGGGCGTTGGATCTTGGGGGGTACCCAAGAATGCGCTGGGGAGCTCCCTTGGAGGTTCCCAGGTAAGGACTGCACAGCAATTGCCTGGGAAGTGCAAACTTTCCACGGGCAATTGTCCTGTATTGGAACCATCTGAAAATTGCAATTTAAATCATAAACTTCTAATGGTTCCAACTGCCATACAGCAATAGTTAGCCGGAAAAAGTTAGAAGAATTAAAAGCACTTCTAGCTTCTGGGTAACTATTGTACTGACCCATCCTGACGATGAACCCCCCCCCACACAACCCAATGGGACTGCTCACCCCCTTGGGACTCCCCCGTGTTCCCCATAGGACTCTGCCCCTGCCGTTCCCCCATCCCCCCTCCCCTTTACGGTATTTCCCCCAACCCTGGACTACTCACCTCCTCCCCCAGGCCTGACCTGACCCTCACTCTCCCCAACAGACCCCCTCACCCCCGAATGCCTGACCCACCTCCCACCCACCCCCGACTGGCTGACACCCCCACCCGCTTGACACCCTCCCATTGCCCCACCCCACCCCAAATTCCAACAACTTACCTGACAAATCTACCTTCTCCCTGGCTTGAAAGTGGCTGAACCTTTAAAATCACCTGATCTACGGCAGCCAGTGCTGTCCTTGTCTCGGATTTAGCAGTGCTCGACTGTAGGCTTCAGGAGCATTCTGCCCTGCAACGTTCTCACCCGGCTTGGGTTGGAAGGTTGGGAGAGACAGGATCGAAAAAATTTTAAGGCAAGGGAAGTAGGAACGGAGGGGCAATCTGACTCATTTGCCACTTGGTGGAAGTTCAGGCCTATTTTTTATTTTGTCATTTTCTTGGAACATTTCTCTTGAATAGATACAGAAATATTAGTTGTTGTTCCCTTTACATTTGGTATTCTTGCGAATGTCCTGCTGAGTATAAGACAAAAAGCTTCAACGTGTGTCTTTTTATAGAGATGCTCAAGTTTTGTACTACCAAATGACTCTTAGACATAGAAATATTGAAAAGGGGGAATAAACGAATAAATTCTGACAGGGCTGGATAGACTGGATGCAGGGATTATGTTTCCTCTGGCGGGGGGGTCTAAAACAAGGAGTCACAATCTCAGGATACAGACCATTTAGGACTGAGATGAGGAGAAACTTCTTCACTCAGAGGGTGGTGAACCTGTGGAATTCTCTATCACAGAAGGCTATGGAGGCCAAGTCACTGAATATAGTTAAGAAGGAAATAGATTTCTAGACTCCAAAGGCGTCAAGGGATATGGGGGACAGAGCGGGAGTAAAGTGTTGACATGGAGGATCAGCCATGATCATATTGAATGGCGGAGCAGGCTCAAAAGGCCAAATGACCTACTCCTGTTTCTATTTTCTATGTTTCTACATAAAGGCTGTTTGGCTGAGAGTCAATCATCATCCAATTGGGTAATGAATCTTTTTGCTTTCCATGTTAAATCTGTTTCTTTCTCCACAGATGCTGCCTGACCCGAGGTTTTCCAACATTTTCTGTTTTTATTTTTGCTTTCCAATTGGCTGACTAATGGATGGAGCCTAGGATAAGCAATGTGATGAAACCTCCAGGGATGCACTTAATCACAATTAGCAATCCTAGTTAGTATGAGGGTATAGCAAGCTTTAGGAAGGCAAATAGAATATCGTTGTTTATTGCAAGGGAAATGGAATATAAAAGTAGGGATGTTTGCTACATTTTCACAGGTTATTGGTGCGACCACATATAGGGTACTGTATACAGGTTTGGTCTCCTTATTTAAGAAAGGACATAATTGCATTAGAAACAGTTCAGAAGAAGGTTCACTCAACTGATCCTGGAATGAGGGGGTTATCCTATGGGAAAAGGTTAGACAGATTCAGCCTGTATCCATTGGAGCCCAAAAGAATGAGGGGAAATTTTATTGAAGTGTATAAAATCCTGAGGGGACTTGACAGGGTGGATGCTGAAAGGATGTTTCCTCTTGTGGGAACTAGAACTAGGAGAGACAGTTTAAAAATAAGGTGTCTCCCATTTAAAACTGAAAGGGGGAGAAATTTTTTCTCTCAGAGGGTGGTGAGTCTGTGGAACTCTCTTCCCCAGAGAGGTGAAGGCAGGGTCATTGGGTATTTTTAAGGCTGGGTTACAGACTCGAGAGGGACAAGCAAACGGTACATCTTTCCTCTCACCAACTGTCTGCAAACAGAAGTGTTTTGAATTATTTTTAAACCATGCTGTGGCGTGTTTTTCTAAACCCTTGGTTTGTGTGATGCAACTTACTGATAACTCACAACAAACTCACATTATGGTTAATTCAAGAAGGTTAGCTTATTTCACGTTCAAAGCCCGGGGGAGGAGTGTTCGCAACTTCCCACTCCAGTACACACACACACAGTAAATGTGGATAGAAAAAAGTTTTACACTATGGAACAACAAGAACCACAGAAATGGATATTAGTTCACCTGATTCCAGAGTCTGGGTCCAATGAGGAGAGTTCTTTCATATCAGAGTTCAAGTTCAGCTGGCTGAAGACCAGAGTTATAGATAAAAGCAAAATACTGCAGATGCTGGAAATCTGAAACAAAAACAAAACCACCTGGAAAAACTCAGCAGGTCTGACAGCATCTGCGGAGAAGAATAAAGTTGACATTTCGAGTCTGTATGACTCTTCATCAGAACTAAGGATATAGAGAAATGAGGTGAAATATAAGCTGATAGAGGGGGTGGGACAGGTAGAACTGGATAGGGGGCCAGTGATAGGTGGAGGCAAAGAAGAGATTGCCAAAGATGTCATAGACAAAAGGACAAAGGGGTGTTGATGGTGGTGATATTATCTAAGGAATGTGCTAACAGGGACAATAAGGGTAGCAAGCAGGACAATCTAGTGGCAGATGGCCCTAGTGGGGTGGGGAGGGATCAAAATAGGCTAGAAGGTGGCGATAAAATAATAGATCGGAAAAAAATTTAAAATAGGTGGGAAAAGAAAAATTTTTTTTTAAATTATAACTTATTGGAAAAAGGGGGATTGGAAAGGGGTTGGGGATGGAGGAGAGAGTTCATGATCTGAAATTGTTGAACTCAATATTAAGTCCAGAAGGCTGTAAAGTGCCTAGTCGGAAGCTGAGGTGCTATTCCTCCAGCTTGCGTTGAGCTTAACTGGAACATTGCAGCAGGCCAAGGATGGACATGTGGGCATGAGAGCAGGGTGGTGTGTTGAAATGGCACACGATAGGGAGGTCTGGGCCATGCTTGAGGACAGACAGAAGGTATTCCGCAAAACGATCACCCAGTCTGCATCTGGTCTCTCCAATGTAGAGGAGACCGCATTGGGAGCAGCAAATGCAGTAGACTAAATTGAGGGAAGTGGAAGTGAAGTACTGCTTCACTTGAAAGGAGTGTTTGGGCCCTTGGACGGTGAGGAGCGGGGAAGTAAAGGGGCAGGTGTTGCACCTTCTGCGGTTGCATGGGAAGGTGCCGTGGGAGGGGGTTGAGGTGTGCGGGGGGGTGGTGAAGGAGTGGACCAGGGTGTCCCGGAGGGAACGATCCCTGCGGAAAGCTGCCAGGGGGGTGAAGGGAAAATGTGTTTGGCGGTGGCATCATGCTAGAGTTGGCGGAAATGGTGGAGGATGATTCTTTGAACATGGAGGCTGGTGGGGTGATAAGTGAGGACAAGGGGGACCCTATCATGGTTCTGGGAGGGAGAGGAAGGTGTGAGGGTGGATGCGCGGGAGATAGGCCGGACATGGTTGAGGGACCTGTCAACCACCCAGACCTCCTTGTCGCTTGTCATTTCAACATACCACCCTGGTCTTATGCCCACATGTCTGTCCTTGGCCTGCTGCAATGTTCCAGTGAAGCTCAACGCAAACTGGAGGAACACCACCTCACCTTCCGACTAGGCACTTTACAGCCTTCTGGATTTAATATTGAATTCAAAAGTTTCAGATCATGAACTCTTTCCTCCATCTCCACCGCCTTTCCGATCCCCCTTTTTCCAATAATTTACAATTTTCAAAAAAAATTTTTCTTTTCCCACCCATTTTTAAATTTATTGTGATCTATTATTTTATCTCCACCTTTTAGCCCATTTCAATCCCTTCCCCACCCCCCCTCTCAACCCCACCCCCACTAGGGCCTTCTGCCACGAGCTTGTCCTGCTTGCTACCCTTAATGTCCCCATTAGCACATTCCTTAGATAATATCACCACCGTCAACACCCCTTTGTCCTTTTGTCTATGACATCTTTGGCAATCTCTTTCTTTGCCTTCACCTATCACTGATCCCCTATCCAGTTCCACCTGTCCCACCCCCCTCTACCAGCTTATATTTCATCTCATTTCTCTATTTCCTTAGTTCTGATGAAGATTCATACAGCCTCGAAACGTCAACTGTATTCCTCTCTGCAGATGCTGTCGAACCAGACTTATAGAGTTCACTTTACAGTTGGTGTTGATACCAAAAGATGAAGCTGGTACATGGAGACTGAGTCAGGTCTGCAGGCGATGGTAGGAAATCTTCCAGCAGAAAGAGTCTTTGAGGAGCAGGCTGTTGTTCCGCCCAGAGGTCTGCCTCTTGGTGTTCACCTGTTCGATGTTAAACAGCAGACTGCCCGTGAGGGCAAAGATGTAATGTTAAAACTGTGCAAAAGACCAGAGGCTTGGGTCATGTGACATGGCCCATTAATGGTTAATTTCAGCTTAACAAACCATTTTTGTGTTTCTGGCCAGAATTCCATTGTTTCATCTTAGGAGAGACAAGGTGGCTATTAGCATGTCTTCTGGTATGATGAGATTCGATCTCTCACTTTTGTGATAGTTCAGGTTGGGGAGTCAGTTCATCTGTGCTTCCTCTCCTTTCATTGATTTCAAGGGGTCTGTATAATAAGAATGAGATTCCGCAGGCTGAGTGGGGAATTCTTTTGTTCTTCTGACTCCTGTTGGTAGCTTCCGGAACAAAGGGCCAATCCTGTGGTCATGTGACTTGTAGCAGCCATCTTTATTGGTTCCGCAGAAAGTTCATTTTTTTAAAAAGCAAAAGAATAAAGCTTTGGATTTTTTTATGTCGTAGGAACCCAACAGATGAGTTAGATAGGTTCTTGATTGACAAGGGAGTCAAAGGGTATAGGGGGTAGGATGGAAAGTGGAGTTGAGGTCACAATCAAATCAGCCATGATCTTATTGAATGGCAGAGCAGGTTTGAGGAGCCAAATGGCCTACTCGTGCTCCTAATTCGTATGTTCATATGTACAGCCAATGAAGTACTTTTGAAGTATAATTGATCTTGTAATGTAGGGAAATGCAACAGCCAATTTACACACAGCAGTGTGCTGCAAACAGCAATATGTTAATGATCAGATAATCTGTTTCAGTGATGCTGATTCAAGGATGAATGTTGGCCTGGGAACCAGGGTGAACTCCCTTACTCTTCTTCAAAATTGTACCATGGAATCTTCTACATCCATCTGAGGGAGCAAACATTGCTCATTTAATGTCTTATTTAAAAGGTTGCACCTGCAACAGTGCAAAACTTCTGCAGTACTGAAGTGGCATTTTAGATTTTGTGCTCAAAACTTGAGGTACTTGAACCCACAACCTTCTGATGCAGATGCATCAGAGCTGAGCCATTTGGAATGAAAGACCTCCATCTTAGACAATATATTGTCTTTCAGGCAGGACCGTAAGATGACACAGATCCTCTTACGAAAACAATTATTTCCTTTTCTAGTGAAAATGAGATCTAGAGATCCAGTTCTGCTTTAGTTGTGTTTGTATCATAGACTAATATCCATATTCTGCCAACATTTGCATGGTAGCACTAGCTAAACCAGGCATGACATACGAACATATGAACCAGGAGCAGGAGTAGGCTATTCGGTCCCTCAAGCCTGCTCTGCCATTCAATAAGATCATGGCTGGCCTGATTTTTAACTTCAACTACACATTCCGTCTACCCCGATAACCTTATACCTCTTCCTTATCAAGATTCTATCTACCTCTTCCTTAATAACATTTAAAGACTCTGCTTCCACTGTCTTTTGAGGAAGAGAATTCCAAAAGCTCATGACCCTCAGAAAAAATTTCTCCTCATCTCTGTCTTAAATGGGCAACTTCTTATATTTCAAAATACTGACCCCTAGTTCTGGATTCTCCCACAAGGGGAACATCCTTTCCACGTCCACTTTGTCAAGACCCCTCAGAATCTTGTGTGTTTCAACCAAGTTGCCTTTTACTCTTCTAAATTCCAGCAATTACAAGCCTAGCCTCAGGCCGCACACCATCCTGACTTGGAAATATATCGTCGTTCCTTCACTGCCGCTGGGTCAAATTCCTGG
The DNA here is from genome assembly GCF_017639515.1 of Carcharodon carcharias. Taxonomy (NCBI): domain Eukaryota; kingdom Metazoa; phylum Chordata; class Chondrichthyes; order Lamniformes; family Lamnidae; genus Carcharodon; species Carcharodon carcharias. The sequence continues at coordinate 104,675,228 of NC_054486.1, forward strand.
AACTCTCTCCCTAACAGCACTGCGGGTGTACCTACACCACATGGACTAGAGCAGTTCAAGGTGGCGGCTCACCACCACCAAAGGCAATTAGGGATGGGCAATAGGTGCTGACCTAGCCAGCAATTCCCACATCCTGTAAAAGGATAATTTCTTTAAAAATTGAGTTGAAAATATGCACTTCAAGAAACAGAGGGATAGTCCTCACTGAGTACACGTGGACATAGGTGAGTTGCTGATTTGGAGAGCCAGTGCAGACATGATGAGCCAGTTGGCCGCCTCCTGCGCCATAACAATTTTGTGATGCTAAAGCATGAGAAGTACAAAACATCACTAACAAGAGCATGTATCTGCATCCTCTTCACACTTAATCATGTAAACTTGGTTATTGCTAATGCAACAATCCTTTAAAATCAGGTCGATCACCATGAGTTTTCTTTACATAACACAAGACTATTACATTCCTATTTACCAGTATGCATAAGTCGAATTACAATCTCAGGAATGTAAAGCACCAAATCCTGCATCCAATCCCATGACTGAACAAAGATTTATATCCAGGTAATTCTGTTTTTGTTAAAGATTTATATACCCAGTTATACTTTGGTTCCTTCCCTGAGGACAGACACCACTGTCTTTCCTGACCTGTTTGCCAATTAGTTATCGCTAGAGCAGCCATTCCAATGATTTGCATTTATTGTTTTTTTTAAAGAGTCCATCACTATGGTAACAATAGAGAAGGGCTCCCATCCAAAACCAACTCAGCAGTATTGGCTGAGACAAAGAGTGCTTTAGTGCACAAACTAAATTTCCCACCACCCCTTCTGGCTGCAACTGCTCCCCTTTGTCTCCATGCTATGTAATTGGTCCATTAGATGCAATTAGCAGCATTGGCAGGAAAGTGGGCCTCTATTATTGTCATCTTAACATTTATGTGCTACAGATAGATTGGGTAGCCACAAGCCTAAAATATTAAGAGTATGGGATTCAGGAGGATACTTTTACTCAAAGCACTTACTGCCCATCCGCTCTTGTTAATGTCCGAGAGCAACTCATGTTCCATTTGCAGAAATGTAATTAGTTGAAGTCTCCTTCCTGCAGCCTGCGAGGCCAACATTTCAGAATCAGATTAAAAAGGAAGATGTGCTTCTTGCTCCCCTCCTGACTTCACACCAACATGCAGTGGAAAGATATTTAGAGCACAGCTGTGACACATGGTAGAGTAATTAGGATCCAACTTTATCCAGCTTTTAAAAAAAACAAAGAATGTGCCAGTTATTGTGGAGACACACCTAAAATTCAAAAGGCTATCAACAGAAGTGTACAGCAGAAATCCTGCTTCCCTCTCCTGACATCAGGAAATGTACCTCTTTCACTAGAGGTCAAATGAGAGCTCAGTCTCCTGCTATCTGAGGAGCTCTTCAACAAAGCATTATTTTAAATAATTTAAGCAAAATAGTGCTCCAAAATACAATCCTTAGATAAAAGGCCACTGATAAACAGCTAAGCATAATATTCTAAGAAACTGTAACAATAGAAATACTGTTATCCAGTAAATCAAACCCTTCATCATTCTAGTCCATTAACCATTATCCTGGGAATACTGAGATACATGAAACAATTCAATATTTATATAATGTAAATAATTGAACATAAAGCCAACAGAAGAAACCCATTAGGTCCAATGTTCCTTATTGAAACATCAAACCCATCTACTCACCTTCATCTTTTATTTCTCCAAAAATGCTTTGAATTCAAACAATCCGCTTCAATGGTTTTTCCTGGAAACTTAACATTAATTCTTCTATGCCCTAAAAAATTGAATAATGCCTCTGATATTAAACATATGTTAAGAAGGGATAGAAAAGGGAGGAATGGTAATGGGATCATTAGAGACCGTATCAAAGCGATATCAAAGTTTATGGATTTAAGTTGAAAGTGTTTGAAACATAATCCCTTTGAATTGAACTCAGAAGTGGAAAGCAATTGGTCACATTATCAAACAAAGGGAACATAGATTGTCAAACAGTGAAAAACACAATGACGGATGACACTGGTAAGGTGTCAGCCATAGCATTGGTAACATTCCTGCCTCTGAGTCAGAAGGATGTGGGTTCGAGTCCTGATACTTGAGCACAAAATCTACGCTGGTTCCAGTGCAGTACAGTACTGAGAGTGTGCTGCACTGTTGCAGGTGTTGTCTTTCCAATGAGACAATAAACCAAGGACGCTCTGCTCTCTAAGGTTGACATAGAAAACCCCATGGTTCTATTTCAAAGAAGAGCTGGGAAATGGCCAATGTTTACACCTTGTCCAAGAGATTATCTGGTACATTATCACATTGCTATCTGTGGGAGCTTGCTGTGCACAAATTGTCTGCCACGCTTCTACATTACAACAGTGACTACATTTCAATGGCTGCAAATGCTTTGGGACATTCTAAGGTCATGAAAGGCACTATATAATTGAAAGATTTGCCTTTATGGATAGATTAAAAAGCTGTGCATTAACAATATAATTATAATGGCAAGATATTTTAATAATGCAAAAATAGATCAAAATCAGGAAAATGATTTGTGAGAAAGGGGAGTTTTGCATCACGTTGACAAGTATTTATTAAGTTGCTATGTTGCTACTCCAACAAGGAAGGAAGCACTATTTGACCTTGTTCCGGGGAATGAAGTAAAATTAAAAAGGGAGCCTTGGGGGTGCATTTGGAAAGAGCTGACAGTAATACAATTAGGTTCAGTGTAAGAATAGAAAGAGAAAAAGAAGTTAAGGACCATGTTACTTGACTGGAAAGAAAGTAAATTATAGAAAGATAAAATGGACCTTGCTCAGATGACACAGAAGTAAAATCTGGCAAATTGAACCATCAAGTAGCAATTGAAAATATTTATACAGGAGTTGTGAAAGGATACAAATCATGTAATGCAAAAAAAGAGAATGTAGTTAAAGATCGAAGTCAGTGGATAAAAAGGGAAATTAGAGTAAATCTGAAATCAAGGAAAAACACTTAGCACAGATAATAAAGAAAGCCGAAACAAATTTAAAGCATCAAAAAGGCAGCTTAGGAAGACTAAGAAAAGATTTAATGAAAGGAAATAAAAACCTTTCTATTGGTACTGTAATGACCACGTGAGGAGGGGTGGATGGTTCCCCTCTTTTCCCATTCTTTGTTTGATTGTAACAGATTTTGAATTTAAAAATGGTGTATTACCAATTCACTGAGTAATTGACTGTATGCAAACCTGCATCAATAAATTAGCCAGCCAAGTTTCCTTGAGTTAAACAAGTAAGGTGTTAGTTTTATTGTGCTCAAATTCACCCTGGTAAAAATATTAATGATACTAAACCCATAAAAACACGTCCCGCCTTTCATAATCATGCACACGACCCCACATGAAAAAGTGAAAAAAACAAATTACAGAATAACTGAGGTTAGCTTTAGTCAAAGTAAGATTCAACAAGTAAAGGCAAATAAAGAGAGAGTTTGCTGGTTGTAAGTCCTGATGCTGTTGTTCATGGCTGAGGTAGTTCTTAAAGCTGCAGTCCTTGGTTTGCCTCCTGGAAACACTGCTGTGGAATTTGTAGCCTTCTGGTAGAATATTCACTGTTTGCTGCCCACAGTTCAATTTAAAGCAAGCTGGGTCCAAACTTAGTTGAGATGGAAAGAGAGAGAGAGAGAGTGAGCAGCTGCTCCCCTCCGGCAGATCATATGATCTCTGCCCACATACCACACCCAAGCATCCATGCAAAAGGTTACATCACATGACCTTTCTCCATGTCAATTGTATATTCCAAAAAAGACAGTTGGTTAGTCCATGTCTGCTGCTTCTCTGTAGCCATTGTGTTATAGCCAAGGTGATGAACTTTTAATGTCCAGACAATTAATTTTGGATACAGAAGGAAAAAAGCAGTAAAAACAGGGAAATAAAAAAACTGGTCTTGTATACCTTAAAATGGAACACCAATAAAAACTGGAAAATAAGAGTACTGTTCCAAACTGTTTTTTTCCTTCTGGGTAGTCCATTCTTCCTAGATTGAATCCATTTGATAAGAAAGGAAGAAATTAATCAATACCTCCAGGTTAACCATTGTTCTTGGTGGAGTATTTGAAGGCACTCCATCTCCATGAAGTGGAATTAGCTACATAGTGATGCAAATTGGTAACCACGTTAAGGCAGTGTCTTTGTCCGGATACGAACTGACCTTAAAGTATAAATCCAACCAATGAAATTAAAAATTAATAGTTGACATAAACCCATCTTTGTAACAATACACATATAATAGAATGGCCATACTGGTGGGACTATTAAGAAATAAAGTAGTGAAGTGAGAGAGGATCACAGAAGCTAACTAGGATCTTTGAAGCAGTTCTCACTGATGGATATTGGGGTGGTAGAACCATGGTCAGCTATAGAAGCGTGGGTGCAATTTATTCTTCAAAGAAAGTTGCTCAGACTTCAGGTGGAAAAATCGCTGAAACTTAATGGTTTATACCCAAGAACCCCAAAGGAAGCCAAGAATGGGGAATTAGAAGCTCCAACTACGAGGCCAGGAATTTCCTTGGAGGTGCTTCTACTCCAATTCAGTAACTGTGCTGCAAATGCCATAAAAACCTCTTTCTGACCACACTCACAGCGAAGTTATGATAACGGAGCAACAACTGCACCAAGGAAATAACCCTCATTATCCAAAATTTCATGGTAAGGAAGATTATTGAGGACCTCAAATGTGTCTCTTCTGTTCAAAGAGACAGGGATATGCCAGGAAATAAGTTAATGACTCTTATTTCGGTTACTGATATGTAACTATAGGTAATGTGGAATGAAATTACTGAGCAACACACATTAATCAGAGCCTGTCAATGACCTTATGTAATTTTTTGAAAAAATAAGAGATTAAGAAATTGCAGGTTTAAATTGATTCTCAAAAATAATTTGAAAAGTTGCCACATAGAGACTTACAGCACAGATAATAAAATTCAGATAAACATGCTGGCAAAGAGAGAGACAAAAAGGGTTGGAGTAAAAGGAAGTTTCTTGCACTGCAAAGATATAGTGAATGACATTCCACTGGGTTGTTTTGAGGCCACCCAAAACTTTCAGGAATTAAGGGGACATTATAGAAATCTACTTGTGTGAAATTACAGTTATGTCAAATTGTGCCAAGAACTGTGAAAGAAAGGTGGACATAGATAGCCTTGTAGCATGGGCAGTTGGATGGCAGGTGCAGTTCAGTGTAGAAGGATATGCAGTAATATATTTTGGAAATAAGAAGTGTTGTGGCACAGTGGATGATAAATGCTGAGCTGCTTAAATCCCAAAGGGAAGCTTGAAACGGCTGCCGCAACTGTTTTGCAATTTGTATTTTTATTTCGAGATGCACGCCTCGAATTCAGTAGTAGTAAGACCACCGAGACTTAGATTTTTTTTTAACCCAAAATGAAATTAAACATTTATCAATAAAAGACATGATTTTAAGCATATACATAGGTTTAACAGGTTACTACTCTGATAACTCCTATTTCCCTAGTTAATCTAGCTCCCAGTTACACATCTGTTAAGGCAACAGGAAAACAACATAGATTTCAACAGGCCCAGGCAAAGCACACGGTACACTGGACAGTGATGTTTAAAGTGAATTCTCTTAGCTTCGGTTCCTGGAGGTGGCATCTTGGTACATAGAGGCTGGAGGCTTTTCACACTTGTTGGATCTTAGAATGTTTTCTTCTTACACATAACCTCATCTCCTTTATACAGGCTTCTCCCTTTTTAATGTAAATTCTATTGTCCCAATATGTCTTTGCAACTTTACTTTTTCCATAATATAAATCTTTCCTAGCACTCATATTATCAGTAATCTTTGGGAAAAATAAACACACTGTTTGGCTTAGCCTCTGTTGGCTAGGTGTAACACCTTACCATCTCTTTGAAATTCACAACTCTGGTTTACCTAAAAATGCAAATGTTCTTCACAGCTCACATTCTTAAACTTCAGCCATGTTTACATTATTTAGCATATCAAATCTAGTTTCCCTTCTTATACATCAAAGCACCCTGACCAGCTGTCTACAATTCAATTAAAACCCACAGACACACACCAAGGCACAGAAATTAATTCAAATCCCACTATTAACCTACCTTTACAATAACTTACAATAATATTATGAAAATTGTTATATTTTCATGACGGAAAAGAAAAATATATTTTAAAATTTGTTCTTAGGACGTAGGCATCACTGGCAAGGTTCCATTTATTGCCCATCTCTAATTGTTCTGAGAAGGTGGTGGTGGGCTTTCTCTTTGAACTGTTGTCGTTCCTGTGGCAATGGAGAAAATCAAACTACAGCCAATTTAGGGATGGTGACATAGGTCCAAGTTAGTGGAGAAGTTGGAGGTGATACTGTTCACACGATTGATAAGATTTTAAATGGGATAGTGGAACCAAGAGAACTTGGTTAAAAGCAAAAAATGGCGGATGCTGGAAATCCAAAACAAAAACAGAAATACCTGGAAAAACTCAGCAGGTCTGGCAGCATCGGCGGAGGGGAACACAGTTAACGTTTCGAGTCCGTATGACTCTTCAACAGAGCCAAGGACAAATAGAAAAGAGGTGAAATATAAGCTGGTTTAAGGCGGGGAAAGGGTGGGGGGGGCGGTGGGACAGGTAGAGCTGGATAGAGGGCCAGTGATAGGTGGAGATAACCAAAAGATGTCACAGACAAAAGGACAAAGAGGTGTTGAAGCTGGTGATATTATCTAAGGAACGTAATAATAAAAGGTACAGATAGCCCTGGTGGGGGTGGGGTGGGGGGAAGGGATTGAAATAGGCTAAAAGGCAGAGATAAAACAATGGATGGAAATACATTTAAAAATAATGGAAATAGGTGGGAAAAGAAAAATCTATATAAATATTTGGGAAAAAGGGGGATCGGAATAGGGGTGGGATGGAAGAGAGAGTTCATGATCTAAAATTGTTGAACTCAATATTGTCCAGAAGGCTGTAAAGTGCCTAGTTGGAAGATGAGGTGGTGTTCCTCCAATTTGCGTTGAGCTTCACTGGAATAATGCAGCAAGCCAAGGATGGACATGTGGGCATGAGAACAGGGTAGAGTGTTGAAATGGCAAGCGACAGGGAGGTCTGGGTCATGCTTGAGGACAGACTGAAGGTGTTCCGCAAAGCGGTCACCCAGTCTGCATTTGGTCTCTCCAATGTAGAGGAAACTGCATTGGGAGCAACGAATGCAGTAAACTAAATTGAGGGAGTGCAAGTGAAATGCTGCTTCACTTGAAAGGACTGTTTGGGCCCTTGGACGGTGAGGAGAGGGGAAGTAAAGGGGCAGGCGTTGCACCTTCTGTGGTTGCATGGGAAGGTGCCGTGGGAGGGGGTTGAGGTGTAGAGGGTGATGGAGGAGTGGACCAGGGTGTCCCAGAGGGCACAATCCCTGAGAAATACCGCCGGAGGGAGGGGGGTGGTGGAGTGAAGGGAAAATGTGTTTGGTGGTGGCATCATGCTGGAGTTGGGCGGAAATGGCGGAGGATGATCCTTTGAATGCGGTGACTGGTGGGGTGATAAGTGAGGACAAGGGGGACGCTATCATGGTTCTGGGAGGGAGAGGAAGGTGTGAGGGTGGATGCGCGGGAGATGGGCCAGACACGGTTGAGGGCCCTGTCAACTATCGTGGGTGGAAAATCTCTATGAAGGAAGAAGGAAGACATGTCAGAGGAACTGTTTTTGAAAGTGCAACATCAGAACAGATGCGACGGAGGCGAAGGAACTGAGAGAATGGGATGGAGTCCTTACAGGAAGCGGGGTGTGAGAACTTGGTGATCAGTAAAATTAATAAAAGGGCACAGATATAAGACAATTACCCAACCAAATTAAAAGGAAGCTCAGAAAAACATTCATTACACAGGGTATTGTTAGAATAGAGTATGGATAGTTTCAGATTAAAAGAACAGACTTAGTATGTGGCAAAGAATAGTGGTAAACCTGAGGATTGGGAATGTTTTAGAAACCAGCAAATGGCTGCCAAAATATTCATAAAAAGGGAAGAAATAGAATGAGAGCAAACTAGCAAGAAATATAAAAACAGATAAGAGTTTTTACAAGTATATAAAAAGGACAGTAGAGTCAGAGAGTCATTTACAGCACAGAAGGAAGCCATTCAACTAACTGAATTGAATGAATTTTGAAAGGTCTTATATTGAAGATATAATTTCAATTTTGGGCATTATAAGTAAGGAGTCATTACTTCTCAGGAATTAAAATATCTTAATTTGTAGTGATGTACATGTGGGATTGCATGGTGCAGTGAAATGGTGCATTGTCCTTTACCATTGGAACTTGGGTTATTTAGAATCCAGAACTAGGGGTCACTGTTTAAAAATAAGGGGTTGCTCATTTAAGATAGAGATGAGGAAAATATTTTTCTCAGAGGGCTGAGTGTATTTGGAACTCTCTTCATTAAAAGGCGGTGGAAGCAGAGTCTTTGGATATTTTTAAGGCAGAACTAGATAGATTTTTGATTAACAAGGGGGTGAAAGGTTATCAGGGGTAGGCAGGAATGTGGGGTTGAGGTTACATTCAGATCAGCCATGATCGTATTGAATGGCGGAGCAGGATCAAGGGGCTGAGGTGGCCTACTCCTGCTCCTGATTTGTATGGTCATATGTATGTATCTGGTCTTCTCCATGTAAACTCAGAATCATGATTTGTTATATGTCTATCTCTTTCATATGTTTAAGGCAATTATATTGTTGGCCTCAAGACACATATTAGCAAATGTCATGGATCAGACAGATACCCTTCCTGACTTTTGCAGACCACTGCTTGAATAATTGTTTTGAATATTGTGAATATTTTCAATATTTGTTTACGAGAGGTGGATAATCACTTTGGATCTGTCTTTATTTAACAAGTCTATTCTTGAAGCGATACTGAGATTCGATAGAAGAATTCAAAATCACGAGGGGCCTGGATAGGATAGGTAGGGAAAAATGGTTCCCATTGGTGTCAGGATCAAGAACCAGAGGGCACAGATTTAAGGTAATTGGTAAAAGAAACAAAAGCGATACGAGAAAAAATTTTTTTTACACTGCGAGTGGTTCGGGTTTGGAATGCAATGCCTGAGAGTGTGGTGGAGGCAGGTTCAATCGAGGCATTCAAGCGGGCATTAGATGATTATTTGAAAAGGAAATGTGCAGGGTTGTGGGGACAAGGCAGGAGAATGGCACTAGGTGGAATGCTTATTCAGAGAGCCGTTGCATAGACGGTGGGCTGAATGACATAGAAAGAGAGGAAAATGACAGAGACATTGAACAGATATTTTGTGCCTGTCTTCACTTTAGAAGAAACAAATTACTTACCAGAGATAGAGGGTAACCTAGGACCTAATGAGTGAGAGAAATTTGAGACTAAAATCTGAGAAACCCTCAGGACCTGATAACCTACACTCTCGGGTTTGAAAAGAGGTAGCTGCAGAGGTAGTGGGTGTGCTGGTTGGGATTTTCAAAAAATCCCTAGATTCTAGAATGATTCCAGCAGATTGGAAGTTAGTAAATGTAACACCACTATTCAAGAAAGGAGGAGAGAAAAATCAGGGAATTACAGACCAGTTAGCATAACATCAGTCTTTGGGAAAATGCTGGAACCTCTTATTAAGGAAGCCATTATAATACACTTAGAAAATCAAAGCACCATCGGATAAAATCAACATGCATTCATGTAAAGGAAATAGCATTTGACAAATTTAGGAGAGCTTTTTGAGAATGCTAGTAAGGTAGATAAAGGGGAACTAGTAAATGTAGTATATTTGGATATCCAAAAGGCATTTGATAAGGTTCCACGGAAAAGGTTAATATGCAAAGTAAAAGCTCCTGGAACTGGGGGTAATATATTAGCATTGATAAAGGATTGGTTAATGGTTAGAAAGTGAAGAGTAAGAATAAATGGGGCCTTTTCAAGTTGGCAGGCTGTGACCAGTGGGGTGCTGCAAGGATCAGTGCTGGGGTCTCAACTATTGACAATCTCTACTAATGACTTAGACAAAGAGATGGGGAGAGTAATGTATCTAAGTTGCTGACGATACAAAGCTAGATGGGAATGTAAGCTGTCAGGAGGACACAAAGAGGATGCAAAGAAATATAGACAGGTTAATTAAGTGATAGATGAAGTGTAATGTGGGTAAGTGTGAGATTATTCACTTTGATGGTAAGAATACAAAAGCAGAATTTTTTTTAAAGAGTATGAAACTTGTAAATGTTGGTGTTCAGGGGCTTGGGTGTACTCGTACAAGGAATGCAGAAAGTTAGCATGCAGGTGCTTCAAGGAAAATGGCATGTTGGCCTTTATTGCAGGGGGATTGGAGTACAAGATTAAAGAAGTCTTGCTACAACCACCCAGGGCTTAGATAAGACACCTGGAGTATTGTGCGTAATTTTGGTCTCCATATTTAAGGAAGGATATACTTGCATTAGAGATGGCACAGCAAAGATTCACTAGGTTGGATCCTGGGATGAGGGGGTTGTCCTATGATAAGAGGCTTAGTAAACTGGGCCCATATTCTCTGGAGCTTAGAAGAATGAGAGGTGATTTCATTGGAATAAACAAGATTCTTCAGGGGCCTGACAGGGTTGTTTTCCCTGCTGAGGAATCTAGAACACGGGCACATTCTCAGGAGAAGGGGCCGTCCATTTAGGACTGAGACGAAGAGTAATTTCTTCAGTGATACATCGTGTCTATGCCGGTTCTCCGCAAGGTCAACTCAGCTAGTCCCACTCCTCCCACCCCTACCTTTTCCTTATAGCCAAGCACATCTTTTCCCTTCACATAATTATCCAATTCCATTTTCAAAGCCACGATCGGATTTATCTCCACCACACACTCAGGCAGTAAATTCCAGATCCTAATCACTCACTGAGTAAAAACGTTTTTCCTCACATCTCCTTTGGCTCTTTTGCCAATTACCTTAAATCTGTGTCCTCCGGTTCTCGACCCTTTTGCCAATGGAAACAGTTTCTCTTGCTCTACTCTGTCTAGATTCCTCATGCTTTTGAACACCTCTATCAAATCTCTTCTCAATCTTTGCTTCAAGGAGACATTTTCCTACGTTAAATGTGCTATATAAAAGAAAATGCAAGTTGTCATCAGGGTCAAGGACGGGACGGATAATGGTTAAATTCTCCAGTAATGTCTGAACACTCAAGGGGAATTACTGGAAATATTCTAAGGGGCACTGGAAGCTAACGCATTAGAAATGGTTTATTGGGCATTTTAGTGCTACTTAAGCTCAGATTTGTACAATTATATTGTACTTAGTTAACTGTATTGAAAGCTACATATTGATTGAAGCCTGCTGATGTGTTGGATTTATTTTATTAGTTTTGATTGAAATGAACAGCTTTGCTGATATTAGTAAGGGCAATTAACCTGAAGGAAAACATAATAGCTGGCACAAAAGCTCTTGCATTTCACAGCACTGAGAGTGAGCTAAAGTTTAGACACAGCTAAGGAACACTAGACCAACCTGATCCAAGGAGGTAGGAATAACAAGATTTGTTAATATGGGAAAGATAATTACGTTCAACAAACCCTGTCCATATACACCAGCCTCACCTAACCACTTGTCAGCATAGCCATCCAACCCCTACTCATGAAACAAATCTCATTGTCCTTGAAAGAAGCAGCTTGCAATTATCTAGTACCTTTCCCAATCTCAGGCACTTTACAGACAATTTAGTATTTTTTAAGTGTGGTCACTGTAGTAATATAAGAAACAACTCAGAAGGTTGTTATCTCTACTTAGAGGGTTGTGAACCTTTGGGATTCTCTACCCCACAGGATTGTGGATGCTCCAACATTGAATATATTCAAGGCTGGGATTCATTGATTCCATGAGATCAGAAATCTGAGAATCTAGGGATCAGGCAGAAAAGTAGAGTTGAGTCAGATGATCAGTCATAATCAGTGGAACAGGCTCAAGGAGCCACATGCTCTTATTTCTTATATTCTTAAGAATGCAGCAGCCAGTTTGCACACATCAAACTCCCAAAAACACATGATAATGACCAATAATCTATTTCAGGTTTTGGTTGAGGGATAAATATTGGTCAGCACAATAGGGATAACTCCTAGTCCTTCTTTGAAATAGTGCCATTGAATCTTTTATGTTCAATTAAGAGAACTGATAGGTCCTTAGTTTAATGTCTCATCCAAAAGAAACATCTTTTGTGCAGCACTCCCTAGGTGCTGCATTGGAGTCTTGAATGGATTTTTGTGCTTAAGTCACTGCAATGGGATTTGAATCCATAACTTTCTGAGTTAGAGGTTGGCATGGGAGCAACACTTTATGTCCTGTTGCCTTTCCTAGCTAATCCATAGTTCTTTGGAATTGGGGGGAAAAAAAATCTGCTAGACTTCATTCTTACTGAATAGCACATGTTCTTGCATTCACATGATATTTTTAACATCAAAAATGTTCCAAGTCACTACCAAAATAGGTGTAAAGGAAAGTATACTCAGACTTTCAACCATCCTGAGGAATTTCTTAATTTGTCCTTGAAGTTAACATGATTTATTTTGTTAAGTGTGATATACTAATGCAAGTTGCTGCATTCCCAATATTCCCATTTTAATTTCATGTCCTCTGGTAGTTGAACCCTTAATCACGGTGAATAATTTGCCTAGATTCCCTTTCTAATCCCGATTATAAAGCTACCTTAGCTCTTTTTTCCAAAGAAAATAAGCCCAGCTTACTCAATCTTTCCTCATAACAAATTCTCAACATTCACACGCATCTTGGGTGCTCAGCTCTGTACCCTCTCAAGAGGCAAATATATCCTATCTCAGATTACTTGATCAGAATTGGTCATTCCTGGAAGGGGGAGGCGGGGGGTCCAACCACTGCTTTATATAGCAACACAAACCATTAATACACTTTGCTGTCCTAAGTTAGCCAACCTTACCATAGTTTTGGGATAATGATGGAAGAAGTTGTTCATGTTGACAGAAGACGACAAGGAACCAAATTGTGAATCATGAGTCTTTGGCACTATAGCAGTGACGATCTACACAACATGGAGTGTTCATTTACATGCCCTAATGCACAGCAATCAATGCAGTCTACAGGTTGAAATAAAAATCCTCCTCCTTTCACACTTTTGACAGCAGCTGTTCCCACAGACATATGTTGGGAAGGTGAAGGGGGTAAGGCAATCCTGTGTAATATGTAGCCACGAGACAGACAACCCAATAGATATGTGCCAATCCCACTGAATGTCTACCAATCACATCGGACATCAGCTAATATCATCCGATACTATAGAGAAGACTCTAAAGCTTCAGGATTAAGCAGCCCGTCAATATACTTGTACCTTACAGTTATGATGATCTAGCACTGCACGAATGGCAGATTATGCTAAAGAAGTCAAATGTTAAGTAATTACTGCACGAGTTTATGTACTTAGTTTATTTGAATCCAATCTTGCACTCTGAAAACCAAACCAACTCAGAATCTTAGATTGAACAAACAATTCTGCTTCCTCCATCCCAGTGTAGTCAGACTGAATTTAATTTTAATAATTGCACCACAGAATAAGATCATAAACTACTAGAATCAGATTAGAAAAATTTAATCTATTTTAAAACAAATTATGAAAACACAAACATGCTATTTTGCCATCAACTTAAAGATTTCTATAAAGCATACTGTTGTAATTAAAAGATGCTAATTTTTGGTGAATTTAAAGGAGGCAAACTATTAATTACTAGTGAATTTCAAAGAAGCAAACTGTTACTTACTATTCCATTAGAAGAGTTGTACTATTAGTTACTCGTGTATTTTAAAAAGGTAGTGATAATAAAAATGTCAAAGTGCTTCATAGGATCATTATCAGACAAAATCAGGCACCGGGCTACATAGAGATATTTGGACAAGTGACCAAAAATGTGGTCAAAGAGGTAGGTTATAAAGATATATCAAAGAAGTGGGGGGGAGGGGGGGAGAGGAAGTGCATGTTTAGGGAGGGAATTCTAAAGCTTAAGTATATTATTAGTGTCTAACCTATTTAAAGAATGTAAACCATTAGTTACTCATACATTCAAACAAGTACAAGATAAATTTCTACTGTATTTAAACCTACTATATTTAAAGAAACTAACAATTAGTCACTAACATATTTAAAGAAACTAAATATTAGCTATTAGTATGCTTTAAGTGATTGTTTGTCACTGCCCCATACTGAAAGGAAACAGACTCCAGCTCTTGCTGTCTGTTGGTTGTCAGAGCCCAGTGTGAAATAAATGTGGGCAGCTGGTTGCATTACGGATGCCAACCCTTCAGGATTAATACCTGGAAATCCCAGGACACTGGAGAAGAAACATTATTGGAGCTTTTTTTTAAAAAACGAACAGTTTTAAAAAAAGAATCTTTAAACTTGTATTTACTACCGTATTTCTAAAAGCATTGAAGATGGGTGGGGCGGAGCAGAGAATCCTAATCATCCAATCAGTTGACAAAAATTTCATTCACTATCCAATCAATGTTAAAATGCAAAGTGACACAAGAATGGATGTCAGGTGACCAATGGCACTGCAGCTGGACACAGGTGGTCGGGTGATGAAAATTCCAGTAACAATTCCAGAACTGGCAAAACCTCCATTGTGTTTCCAACTGGGAAAACTTGATCATTACATTCCCCGAAATAGTAAGTTTCCCAATCTGCAACATTAACGCTCTTTACTTCAATCAACAAAATTAACCAGCTACAGCCATATGATCTTGAGGACTTTCCAGCCAGACAGGTCACTTATTTACACAGGCTGGAAGATCAATTTAATAAGTGTGATTGGAAGCCAGGTGACACACACCAATTTGAGTGCTGAATACAACTAAAATATTATCACAGCATCCTGGTGGTTTTGTAAAGCTTGACTTGTTCACAAGAACATAATGTGCTTAAAATTAGATTAATTTACAAAAAACACTGGGTTCTTTCAGATATTCTTCCATAGTATGAAGCAAGGTAAAACAATCAGAGACATTTCTGTTTGTAGGAGCTTACTGTGTGCAAATTGGCTACCGTGTTTCCTGCATTACAACAGTGATGACACTTCAAAAAGTACTTAATTTGCTGGAAAGTGAGGCACATCCTCAGAGTGTGAAAGATGCTATACAACTGTTTCTTCCTATTATGGAAAGGATGGAACTCAATGGATTTTTCATTTCCCCTTCACTGAACATTGATAAAATGCAGCACTTAGGAGTTAAAATGGTGTTAATTGTTCTGTTCTGTCCATGACACCCATAAGCAATCCACAGAATCCAAGCAGTGAAGTAACACATTCCAAGCAAAAGAAATGCTTGGCTTCGCCAAGGAAACAGATCTAGGGTTCAGCTTCAATTTGAATGACTCATGCTCATTAGTATATTTATGCAGTGCGTAGCTGAACCACTCAGACCAAGGAAGGACCAAGGTTCAATCCCTGTTCTGCGCCATGCCAGCTGATCTCAACTGCAAGGACATTTTGGTCTTGGGAGGGGCTACAATGCAGATTCACTAGAATGATACCAGGGCTTAAGTTATGACAACAGGTTGCATAGACAAGGGCTTGTATTTTCTTGAATTTAGAAGCTTGAAGGGTAATCAGTTGTTTCCAACGATAAAGGGATTCAATACTATTTAAAACATTTGGCCAGCAAGACCATCCCGGTGTTTATGTTCCACCAAGCCTGGGTGAAGAGAGACATACTATTTCCTATATATGGGGAGTTAATAATGAGGGGACATAAACTTTTGGTTAGACTGGGACCATTTAGGAGTGTAATCAGGAGTAATTTTTCCACACAAAGTGTAGTTGAAATCTAGGACCTTGTCTGTGTCAGTGATTGCTAGGCCAATTGAAATTTAATGACTGAGATTAATAAATTATCAGGTAATGGTATCAAGGGATATTGAACAAAGGTGGGTAAATGGAGTTGAGGTACAGATCAGCCATGGTCTCACTCAATGACAGGCTTGAGGCACTGAATGGCCTCCTCCTGTTCTTTCATCACGCCAGGAACAGAGGGACAAGAAGCTTTTCATCTTGCACTCATCAGGACAATTGCAAGAATACCAATGCCAGGGGAAGCAACAACTTTATACTGTATGAGAAAAGAGTGTTTATTGGTTGGCAAATGGACTCTAATTGGTAGAGGTATTGCCATGGAGAATGCACCAGTTTATGGAGATTGACAGTTAATTGCCAAGCATTGTTTGAAATTTTAAACCAGGCAGCTTGACTCTGATTGGTCAAGGCATTGCCCTGAGGAATGAGCAAGCGAATGGCTATCACTTATTTTGTTTAGCTGAAATAGGTGCAGTATGTTCTGTCTGCAAAGAACAGGACCCTGTGTATTAATATACGTACCTTCAAGTGCACGCAAATCATGAGTGTTCACGGGTAAGAGAGGGGGAAAACTAGCAAAGGTCCCACATGCCATCCAGTGACCTTCGCTAAAACGTGCATAGAACACAAACAGGGTGAAATTGCCTGTGTTGTTCCTGTAGTTGATTAGCTTAATCAGGATTGTTTACAAAGGTTCATACATAAAGTGGCCATGCATGCAAGGTGTCACCGTGCCACTGAAGTAATTAAAACACATCAAATGACTAGCTAATGACAGGCTAGATAATTAACTCAATTGACGATGAGTCATAAATATCTATCCTACCACTTCATTGAAATTTCACATGAGGAAACACTTCCTGTTCATTACATTTAATGCAACTGTCACAATATCTTGAAACAAAGTATAAATAAATTGCCAACTTCATACGTAACCAAGGTTTATTTGCCACTTAGACACACACACATCTTAGCAGCAGGAAAACATTGTTTTACATACCTTTGACTTATCAGGGTCACCACCACAGGAAATTCCCTATGCTGTGAGCATAGGGAGCAAATCTGTACAGGCTAAATCCAGCCACTTTGAATGCAGGGAATTGTTGGGGCCATACATCAGCAAGGACTCAAAAGGCTTTCAAGTGAGGTGTCATGGGGGGAAAATTAGCAAGGAGGAGAAAGAATGGAAAAACACCCTCAAATCTACACACACTTGAATTCCTCATTTCAGCAGTACATACCTCTGTTTCAGGAGCCTTGAAGACCAAGGATTTATACACTGAAAATAATGAGGTGAATCAAAGTGTGTGTGTGCATGTGGGGAGAAAGAGAGATATACAGAGTCAGTCATTCGTACATCCGCACCAAGTTGCAGTATTGGAGAGAAACTTATCTGGGAGGCCCATAACATTTACCTTCAGTGGCATTCAGAATCACAACTTTAACAGGTCTTTGCCAAAGGAGAATAACCAGCATAACTGGTTCATTATCATTAAGTCTGTGCCAGCAATCAAATTGACAGTTTACAGTTTAGTCAATTTGCAGTTTCAGTCTTTTGACAAAGAAGAAATATTTTTGGCAGACACTTTAGCATGAAGGTCCTTTAAACACTAAAAAATACTCCAAAAGAAATCTCTTCCCCAACTTACTTTGGCAGGAACTGATGGAAGGAACAAGTTGATACAGGGACGATGCAGCTTTTCCTCCTCCAGATTTCCGGCATTTCCACACTGACATTTCACCCACATTGTTTTGGTCAAATTTGAGCAGGAAGCTTTTTAACAACAACAAAAATAAATTAATCTGTCTTTGTGTGAATCCTCTTTTAAAAAAAATATTTCCTCCTGAAAAGCTGTGTGGGTTTCCTTCTGCCCCATTACTTTGTATGTCAACCAGTTCCTGAGCACGGTGGTTGTTTTTTAACAGGATTTCCAAGAATGGGAAGATTTCCTCATACAATTCAAAGCAAAAACAAAGTAATATTTTGATTTCTCCACCATGCAATAGATAACAACTCTAGCTTAGGAACAAGAGGAAGTCATTCAGCCTCTCGAGTCTGTTCCACTATTTAATGGCTGATCTGTATGTTAACTCAGTTGACTTCACTCTTATCAGAACATAAGAAATAGGAGGAGTAGGCCATTCAGCACCTCAAGCCTGCCCTACCATTCAATAAGATCGTGGCTGATCTGCCCCAGGCCTCAACTCCTCTTTCGTGCCAGCTCTCTTAGCCCACAACTCCCTGACATTTCAAAAATCTATCTATCTCCACTTTAAATACTTTCAGTGATCTAGCCTCCACAACTCTCGGGGGTAGAGAATTCCAGACATTCACTATCCTCTGAGAGAAGAAATTCCTTTGCATCTCAGTTTTAAATGGGTGTCCTCTTATTCTGTAACTATGTCCCCTAGTTCAAGAATCCCCCACTAGTGGAAACATCTTCTCAACATCTACCCTATAAACCTCAGAATCTTGAACATTTCGATAAAATCACCCCTCATTCTTCTAAACTCTAATGAATAAAAGCCTAACCTGATAAGTCAACCCCTTCATCCCAGAAATCAGCCTAGTGAATCTCTTTTGAACTGCCTCCAATGCCAGTATATCCTTTCTTAAATATGGGGACCAAAACTGTACACAGTACTCCAGGTACAGCTGTAACAAGACTTCCCTATTTTTAAACTCCAACCCCCTAGCAATACAGACCAAAATTCCATTTGCCTTCTTAATTACTTGCTGTACCTGCATGTTATCTTTTTGTTTCATGCACAAGAACACCCAGATCTCTCTATGCTGCACTTTTTTGAAGTCTCTCTCCATTTAAATAATAGTCTGCCTTTTCATTTTTCCTACCAAAGTGCATGACCTCACACTTTCCTACATTAAACTCCAGCTGCCAAGTTTTGTCCACTCATTCAACCTGTTTATCCCTTTGCAGATTCCTTATTACAATCTTCATCACAACATGCCCTCCCACCTATTTTTGTATTGTCAGCAAATCTGGATACATTACACTCTGTCCCCCTCCTCCAAGGCATTAATATAGATAGTAAATAATTGAAGCCCTAGGATTGATCCTTGTGGCACTCCAACCTGAAAAAGACCCATTAATCCCGACTCTCTGTCTTCTGTGTGTTAATCAATCCTCAATCTGCTAATACATTACCTCCAATACATTGAGCTCTTATCTTGTGCAATAACCTTTTATGTGACACCTTATTGAATGTCTTCTGGAAATCCAAATAGACTACATCCTCTGGTTCTCCTTTATCAACTCTACTTGTTATATCCTCAAAGGACTCTAGCAAATTTGTCAAACATGATTTCCCTTTCACAAAATCACATTGACTCTGTTTGATTGCGTTAAGCTTTTCTAAATGTCCTGCTCTTTCTTCCTTAATAATGGACTCTAGCATTTTCCCAGCTTCACATGTTAAGCTGACTGGCCTTTAGTTTCCTGTTTTTTGTTTCCCTCTCTTCTTGAACAGGGGCGTCACATTAGTGGTTTTCCAATCCGTTGGGACCTTCCCAGAATCCAGAGAGTTCTGGAATATTTCGACCAATGCCTCCACTATCTCTGCAGCCACTTCCTTTCAAACACTTGGATGCAGGTCATCAGGTCCTGGTGACTTGTCTGCCTTTAGTCCCATTAGTTTCTCAAATACTTTGTCCTGCGCGATAGAGACCATTACACGATCTTTCCTCCCATTAGCTCTTTGATTATCTGGTATCTTTGGAATGTTTATAGTGTCCTCCATTTTGAAGACCAATGCAAAATATTGATTTAAATTATCTGCTATTTCCCTGTTCCCCATTATCAATTTTCCAGTCGCTTCCACCAAGGGTTCCACGCTCACTTTAGCCGCTCTTTCTTTTTATATAACTGTAGAATCTCTTGCTGTTTGTTTTTATACTTTTTGCCAATTTACTTTCATAATCAATTTTATCTCTGTTAGCTTTTTAGTAATCCGCTGCTGGTTCCTAAAAATTACCTATCCTCTGGCCAACCACTAGTTTTCATCGCTTTGATTGCCTTAGGTTTTGATTGGATACTCTCCTTGACCGCCTTTGTTAACCACGGGTGGTTCATCCTTCTCATCGAGTCCTCCTTTTTGACCAGAATAAATTTTTGCTGAGCGTTATGAAATATCTGCTTAAATGTCTGCCACTGCTCATCCACTGACCTTCCCCTTAGTCTATTTTCCTAGCCTGTTTTAGACAACTCTTTCTTCATACCTCTGTAATTGCCCTTATTAAGTTGAGGGCACTGATTTGATATCAGAGTTGCTCACCCTCAAACTGAACTTGAAATTCTACCATGTTGTGATCTCTTATTAATCCTACCTCATTACACATTGCTAGATCTAAAATAGCCCGTTCCTGGGAAGCTTTTGCAACGTATTGCTCTAAGAAACAATCCCTGATGCACTCTACAAATTCGTCTTCCGTGTTACCCCTGACAATCTGATTTGTCCAGTCAATATGCAGATTAAAATCAACCATGACAACTGTAGCGCCCTTCTTACATGCCTCCATTACTTTCCGATTTATACTTTGTCTTACAGTGAGGCAACTCTTCGAGGGCCTGTAGACAACTCCCACCAGTGACTTCTTACCCTTGCGATTCCTTATTTCCACCCAAACTGATTCCTCATCACGGTCTACTGAACCTATATCGCTACTCACCACCTCACTGATAGCTTCTTGTATTAACAAAGATACTCCAACTCCTCTTCCTTTTTGCCTATTTTTCCAGAATGTTGAATACCTTTGAATATTGAGTTCCCAGACTTGGTCACCCTGCAACCATGTCTCTGTAATAGCTGTCAAGTCATACCCATTTATTTCTATTTGTGCCTTCAATTCACCTATCTTGTTACAAATGCCGTGTGCATTCAGATTAAAAAGCCTTAAGCTTTGACTTTTTACCATTATTACTCATTCTAGTTCTAATTTCTGCTGCACTCTTCTGCTTATATTTTCTGCCCCTTCCTGCCACACTTTAATTATCATTCGTCTCTTCACTACCCTGCACCTCTGCTCTCTCGATTACTTTTGATTTTCTAAACTTCCCTTCAATTGAACCTTCCCCCCTCAGTTTAAAGCCCTATCTACAACCTTTGTTAATGATTCGCCAGGGCACATGTCCCAGCAAGGTTCAAATGAAGCCCTTCCCAGCGGAACAGCTCTCTCCTTCCCCAGTACTGATGCCAGTGCCCCATGAATCAGAACCCATTTCTGCCACATCAATCTTTGAGCCAAGCATTTACCTCTCTAATCTTATTTACCTTATGCCAATTTGCACGTGGTTTAGGTAGTTATCCGGAGATTACTACCTTTGTGGTTCTGCTTTTTAATTTAGCCCCAAGCTGCTCAGTCTCTCAGCAGAATCTCTTTCCTAGTCCGACCTATGTCAAAGGTACCTATGTGAACAATGACAACTGGATCCTTCCCCTCCCACTCCAAGTTCCTCTCCAGCTCAGAAGTGATGTCCTTAACCTTGGCACCCGGTAAGCAACACAGCCTTCAGTACTCTCTGTCTTTGCTGCAGAGAGCAATATCTATTCCCCTAACTATGCTATCCTCTATTACTACTAAATTTCTCTTTTCTTCCCTCATTTGAATGGTGCTCTGCACCATGGTGCTCTGGTCTGTGCCCTCATCCACACCCGGGGCAAGAACCTCATACCTACTGGGCAAGGGCACTGGTTGAGACTCCTCTCCAAAGCTAAATTCCGGATCCCCATACCTGCCTCACCTGCAATCACACCCTCCTGTCCCTGACCAAGGACCAAATTTGAAATAATTAATCTAAGGGGTGTGACTGCCTCCCGAAACAATGTCCAAGTAATGCTCCCCCTCCCTGATTTGTCACAGTGTCTGCAGCTCAGAATCTAGCTCATCAACTCTGAGCTGAAGTTCCTTGAGCAGCCAACACTTGCTGCAGATGTGGTCACCATGAATCGCACCGCCGCCCACCAATTCCCACATACTACAGCTGCAACACATCGCCTGCCGAGCTATCTCTATACTATTTAGTTAATTAATTTGGATGTTAAGTATTTTAAAAGTGAATTTCTTAACTGTACTCTTCAGCTGTAATAACGTCTCCTAATTTGAACCACTTGGCCAATCAAAAGAGGCAAGGAAGAGATACTCACCAATCACCTACCTATTTTCCTGTGACGTCACACTTCAGCTCTGACAGGTAAAAATAGGTTGAAGGGGATCTCTGCTGATGCTGCTGCCCTTATCATGCAGGTCCTCTCTCCGTGTGATCCTGGCTCTCCTCTCGCTGTTTTAAACTATGAATTGACTAATAAACTATGAATTAAACTATAAAACCCTGAAGTGGTAGCTCTAATGCCAACATTATTCCCCCTTGTTCTGGGCTCTCCACCAGTGGAAATAGTTTCCCCTCTGTCTACCCAATCAAATCTTTAATCATTTTAAACACCCCAATCAGATAACTCCCTCAAATTTATAGTTACATGGAAATACAAGCCTAGTCTATAAAAACTTGTCCTCATTACTTGACCCCTTTAGCCCTAACATTCAGGTGAAGCTGTGTCCTTCAAAGGAGATTGAGAGGCTGAGTAAATTCGGCTTATAATCTCTGGAGTTTAGATATATCCATATGGAAATGCGCTGTCCAGAGCTAGCTTGCAGGTACAGCAAGCAATTAGGAAGGCAAATGGTTAGTTGGCCTTTATTGAAAGGGCATTTCAGTACAAAAATAAAGTCTTGCTACAGTTGTACAGAGTTTTGGTGAAACCGCATCTGCAATAGTGTGTGAAATTTTGGTCTCCACATTTAAGAAAGGATATAGTTACTTTGGAGGCTGTACGGTGAAGGTTCATTTAGTCCCTGGGATGAGGGGGTTGTCCTACGGTGAGAGGCTGAGTAAATTGGGCTTATAATCTCTGGAGTTTAGAAGAATGAGAGACAATCTCATTGAAACCTACAAAATCCTGAAGAGGCTTGTTAGGATGGACACAGAGATTGTTTCTGCTGGTTGGGGAATCTAAAACACAAGGGCACCATCTCAGGATAAGGGGTCGATCGTTTAGGACTGAGATAAGGAGAACTTACTTCACTCAAAGGGTTGTGAATGTTTGGAATTCTCCATCCCAGCTGGTTGAGGATACGGGGAGTGGGCAGGAAACCCGCGATCAGCCATGATCGTATTAAATGGTGAAGCAGGCTTGACAGGCCCTATGGTCTATTCCTGCTCCTATTCCTTGTGTTCAATGCAGTACTCCAGATGCAGTCTGACCAGGGCTCTATCCAGTTAAGTATAATTTCCTTTTATATTCCAACCCCAGAAGAATTTGTCTTCCTTACCCCATGAAGTCCCCTCAAAGCTTAACCAAAACAGAGATCACTCATCATTGTGGTTTCTAATAAACTTTAAAGGTATTGAAGATAAGGCTCTCCATGAACGATAAACCGATTACATCCTCTGACCCTGGCCTCATGTGCAGCCCTCTTCCCCACTCCTTTGGTGGCCATGCCTTCAGCTGCCAAGGGCCCTACAGGCCTAGATTTTCCTGAAATTCCCTGCCTGAACCCCTGTGCATCTCCTCCTTTAAAATACTTCTTCAAACCCCACTTCTATGACCAAGCCTTTAGCCACCCCTCCTAATACATTCTTCCTTGGCTGAGTGCCCATTTCTTCCTTCGGGCTCTGTGAAGCACCTTTGGATGATTCTGTTTCAAGATTAAAGACAGTAAGTAAATGCAAGTTGCTGTTGCTCGGTGTACCCAATGAAGAAGCAGGCATGGCACCATACACTAACCCACAAAGCTTCATTGTGCATTCTCACTGAAATAGAAATGCTAAGACTCGATTGCGGTGTTAGAGACCAGGAGCTGATTGATGTCTTACAGACCAGGATCTAACAGGGATCTTTAAAATTAGGAAGGGGTTTAATATAATGGTCATGGATAAAGAAGCCTGCAGACCTGTACCCCAACCAGCGTCAATACTTCTGAGAGGGGAAGAGGGGAAGAAGGTGAGGATGCTGGTGAAAAAAAACACATGGAGGCCACTTATTGTACTGCTCTGGTCCAAATCGCTTCAATATTGTAAAATACAAGTATCATCTGCACAGCCTTGCACTGAAGGTAAGAGAGAGAGCCTGAAAGTAAGAAAGCGAGTATCCAACAGGATAACAATATTCCTTCACAGGGTTGATACAAGGTATGGAAAGGATTCTGAATGTTCTGTGCAGTATTTCTAGCCTTTCTCTGTATCACATTGGAAACGTCAACCTTGATGACCTGCTCAAGTCTCTGGAATGAGACTTGAACCCACAAACAGCCTTCAGTGAGCCAAGGTTGACACCTTGTGGCACTTCAAACAAACACAGAAGAAAGTGCTGGAAATGTAAATCAGGACAGTTCACACCTGACTGGGAACAGAGTCCCATTGCAAACAGGAACTCAATTTTACAACAGAACCATTTCAAAAACTGTTTGGGAAAACAGGAATAATGTATTCAAACCAAATTCAACAGGATCTGTGACTTTGCTATAACTAAACCTATTATTAGACAGCATTCACAGTTAAATACCATTTTCCAACACCTTGTGGGATTATACATTTGACAGATATGACATGAAAATAAATGACAGGTTTTCTCTACTGACGAGACAGCAATAAGGGCACCAAGACCCATCTTGAACCAAGGTATAAGGAGATAATCTGCACCATAAACAGTCCTACATATAAACAGATGAACGGGGTAATCCAGAACTATCGAACGAATTACTGTGTTTAAATCAATATTTGAGTATTATTATACAAAGGATATTTGAAAAGATTGATCAGCATTTTAAGCACTAGTTCAGTCCCTAACCACAAGAAACAAAATCGATGTGGCATCTTTTAATGCTCACAGGATATGGGTGTCACTGGCAAAGCCTGCATTGCCCATCCCAAATCGCCCCAAGAAGGTGGTGGCGGGCCACTATCTTGAATACAACTGAATGACCATTCCATAGGGCCATTGAGAGTCAACCACATTACTGAGGATCTGCAGTTGTGTAGAGAGGCCAGACTGGGTAAGGATGGCAGATTCCCTTCCTTAAAAAATATGTGAGCTAAATGAGTTGTTATGACTATCTAGCAGTATCATGGTGACTATTTCTGATACCAGATTTGCTTAATTAATTGAATTTAATTCTCCAGCCTCTAGATGAATAAAACCAATAACACAACCATTATGTTACAATACTCTTAAGACAGCCTGAGATTTCACCTCTATATATATATATATATATATATATATAGAGGTGAAATCTCAGGCTGTCTTAACAACCAGCACAAAACTGAGTTCTGGGGCACTGGATGGTAAATGTGTGGTACTGAGCCACATTGTTCATGGACCTTATCATCTGTAGCATGGACTGGGGAAGAGAGGGGGTTTTGTACAGAGTTAGGCAGGTGTAATAATCAGCCAAAGCTCCACATCTTGATCATTATCCAGTGGAAATTTCAGCTCTGCATTTATAATGAGATTGGATGAGACTCTCAGATGTGAGGCTCAATACCCTCCCTCCCCATTATTATCTTCTAGCATTTACCAAGGTGGAGAAAATACAAGTGGTAGCAGAAGGTTAGCTCACCACTGTGCATATTCAGTTACATGGAGAGGGCAAAAGAAATTGCATTTCCATAGCCACTTCCACAAATAAGACATTCCAAAGCACTTCACAGCCACAAGGTACTTATTGAAGTGCAGTCACTGTTGCGATATAGAAAACACAGCAGCCAATTTGCATGCAGAAAGCTCCTGCAAAGAGCATAGTGACAATGAGCAGATATCTGGCTTTTTTTAAAGTGATGTTGGGTGAATTTTTTTTATATGCATTCATGGGATGTGGGTGTTAGGCTGGGCCAGCATTTACTGCCCATCCCAAATTGCCCTTGAGAAGGTGGTGGGGAGCTGCCTTCTTGAACCACTGCAGTCCACGTGGTGTAGGTACACCCACAGTGCTGTTAGGGAGGGAATTCCAGTATTTTGACCCAGCGACAGTAAAGGAACAGCAATGGTGAGTAGCATGGAGGGAAACTTCCAGGTGGCGATGTTCCCATGCAACTGCTGCCCTTCTAGATGGTAGCGGTCATGGGTTTGGAAGGTGCTATCTAAGGAGCCATGGTGAGTTCTTGCAGTGCGTCTTGTAGATGGTACATACTGTTGCCAATGTGCATCAGTGGAAGAGGGAGTGAATGTTTGTGGATGGGGTGTCAATCAAGTGGGTTGCTTTGTCTTGGATTGTGTCCAGCTTCTTGAGTATTGTGGGAGCTGCACTCATCCAGGCAAGTGGAGAGTATTCCATCAGACTCCTGAATTGTGCCTTGTAAATGGTGGACAGTCTTTGGGGACCTGGGAGGTGAGTTACATGCCGCAGGATTCCTAGCCTCTGACATGCTCTTGTAATCAGGGTATTTATATGGCTAGTACAATTCAGTTTCTGGTCAATGGTAATCTCCAGGATGTTGATAAGTAATTAAGCAATGGTAATGCCATTGAATGTCAATGGAGATGGTTAGATTCTCCCTTGCTGGAGATGATCATTGCCTGACACTTGTGTGGCACGAATGTTACTTGCCACTTGTCAGCCCAAGCCTGGATATTGTCCAGGTCTTGCTGCATTTGGACATGGGCTGCTTCAGTATCTGAGGAGTTGCAAATGGTGCTGAACATTGTGCAACCATCAGCGAACATCCGCACTTCTGACCTTATGATGGAAGGAAGTCCACTGATGAAGCAGCTGAAGATGGTTGGACCTAGGACACTACCCTGAGGAACACCTGCAGTGATGTCCTGAAACTGAGATGATTGACCTCCAACAACCACAACCATCTCCTTTGGTGCTAGGTATGCTTCCAATCAGCAGAGAGTTTTCCCTGGATTCCCATTGACTCCAGTTTTGCTAGGGCTCCTTGATGTCACACTTAAGTCAAATGCAGCCTTGATGTCAAGGGCAGTCACTCTCACCTCACCTCTGTAATTCAGCTCTTTTGTCCATGTTTGAACCATGAGGTCAGGAGCAGAGTGGCAGAACTCAAACTGAGCATCAGTGAGCATGTTATTGCTAAACAAGTGCTGCTTGATAGTGCTATTGATGACCCCTTCCATCATTTTAATGATGAGAGAGAAGACTAATGGGGCAGTAATTGGCCAGGTTGGACTTGTAATGCTTTTGTGTACAGGACATTTCTGGGCAATTTTCCACATAGCCGGATAAATGCCATTGTTGTAGCTGTACTGGAACAGCTGGCCAGGGGCACAGCAAGTCTGGAGCACAGGTCTTCAGTACTATTGCTGGAATATTGTCAGGGCCCATAGCCTTTGCACTATCCAGTGCCTTCAGCTGTTTCATGATATCACGTAGAGTGAATCAAATTGGCTGAAGACTGGCATCTGTGAGGGTGGGGACCTCCAGAGAAGGATGAGTTGGATCATCCACTCAACACTTCTGGCTGAAGATTGTTGCAAATGCTTCAGCCTTATCTTTTGCACTGATGTGCTGGGCTCCTCCATCATTGAGGATGGGGGATATTTGTGGAACCTCCTCCTCCAGTGAGTTGTTAAATTGCCCATCATTCATGACTGGATGTGTGCAGTGCTTAGATCTGATCCATTGGTTGTGGAATTGCTAAGCTCTGTCTATCGCTTGCTGCTTATGTTGTTTGGCACACAAGTAGTCCTGTTTTATAGTGTCACCAGGTTGACACCTCACTTTTAGGTATGCCTGGTGCTGCTCCTGGCACGTCCTCCTGCACTCTTCATTAAACCAGGGTTGATTCCCCCCGGTTTGATGGTAAAGGTAGAGTTGGGGATATGCCGAGCCATGAATTTACAGATTGTTCTCAAGTATGATTCTACTGCTACTGGTGGGCCACAGTGCCTCATGGTTGCCCAGTCTTCAGTTGCTAGATCTGTTCAAAAGCAATCCTATTTGGCACGGTGGTAGTGCCACACAATACAATGGAGGGCATCCTCAAAGTGAAGGGACTTTGTCTCCACAATGACTGTGCGGTGGTCACTCCTACCGATACAGTCATGGACAGATGCATCTGCAGCAGGCAGGTTGGTGAGCATGAGGTCAAGTGTGTTTCTCCCTCGCTGGTTGCCTCACCAGCTGTCGCAGACCCAGTCTAGCAGCTATGTCATTTAGGACTCGGCCAGCTCAGTCTGTAGTGGTGCTACCAAGCCACTCATGGTGATGGACATTAAAGTCCCCCACCCAGAGTACATTCTGCACCCTTGCCACTCTCATTGCTTCTTCCAAGTGGTGTTCAACATGGAAAAGTACTGATTCATCAGCTGTGGAAGGGGAGGTATGTGGTAATCAGCATGGTTTCCTTGCCTATATTTGACCTGTTGCCATGAGTTTTCATGTGGTCCGCAGTCGATGTTGAGGACTCCCAGGGCGACTCCGTCCCGACTGTATACCACTGTGCCGCCACCTCTGCTGGGTCTGTCCTGCCAGTCGAAAAGGACATACCCAGGGGTGCTGATGGTGGTGTCTGGGACATTATCTGTAAGGTGCAATTCCATGACCAAAACTTTGTCAGGCTGTTGGTTGACTTGTCTGTGGGACAGCTCTCCCAATTTTGGCACAAGCCTCCAGATGTTAGGATGTGACTGAAGAATATTGTCCAGAACTTTCCTGCTCTTCTTGAATACAATGCCATGGGATCTTTTATGGCCGTTCAAGAGAGCAGACAGGGCTTGGCTTTAACATTTCATACAAAAGACAGCACCTCTGACAGTGCAGCATTCCCTCAGTACTGCATTGCAAGTGTCAGCCTAGATTTTTGTGCCCAAGCCCTTGAACCTGATTTAGAGGTGAGAATACTACCTAATGAACCATTCTGTGATTTTAAGATCATGTTCATGTGCCACTCCGGAAACATAGACAGATAATCTAGGTTATCACACCATTACAGTACTGAAGAAATGTAGCATTGTTGGAGCTGCGATCTGTTAGATGAGACATTATATTGAGGTAAAAACAAAATACTGCGGATGCTGGAAATGTAGAACGAAAACAAAAATACCTGGAAAACTCAGCAGGTCTGATAGCATCTGCGGAGAGGGATGCAGTTGATGTTTTGAGTTCGCATGACCCTTCATCAGAACAACAACTGTGCCAAAATTGGGAGAGCCATCCCACAGACTAGTCAACCAACAGCCTGACAAAGTCATAGTCATGGAATTGCACCTTACAGATAATGTCCCAGATACTACCAAAACCCCTGGGTATGTCCTTTACGACTAGCAGAGGTGGCGGCACAGTGGTATACAGTCGGGACGGAGTCGCCCTGGGAGTCCTCAACATCGACTGCAGACCATATGAAGACTCATGGCAACAGGTCAAACATAGGCAAGGAAACAGTGCTGATTACCACATACCTCCCCTTCCGCAGCTGATGAATCAGTACTCTTCCATACTGAGGTCTCTCCTCTCAGGTGAACATAAAAGATCCCATGGCACTATCTCAAAGAGATGTTCTGTCCAGTGCCTTGACCAATATTTATACCACAACCTAAAAAGATGATCAGATCATTATCATACTGTTGTTTGTGTGAGCTTGCTGTGAACAAATTGGTTCCTGCATTTCCTACATTACAAAGTGACTGCACTTTAAAAAAGTACTTTATTAGCTGCAAAACAGTTTGGGATATGCTGAGATTCTGAAAAGTCTCTTTTTTTCAATTTGTATCAATTTCATCTCTCTTCTCTCTCTGTTACATACCCTCCATGATGCCCTCATGCACCTGGGAAAGGGAAACCTGTTAACAGATCAATATCCCTCTGTACAACAGCAGCTTAGGCTGACTTCCCTTCATGATCTTTGGGAAGTCCCTGTTTATGTTTAATTCTCCCTGAACCAAGGGCATGGTCCAGTCCATCATGACATTAAACCTGCATCTGACCTCCCTCAGTTCGTGGAAGCTCTAACTCATTACAGCAATGACATGGCCCAACGCTGCACAAGGAGCAAATGAACTATTGACTAAAATGCTTCTCCAAGAGTAAACTTACAAAATGGCACAAACATGGGAGAAGGCTGGACTAAAGCTGGAATTATTTTTTTTTTTATTGATCACTAGAAATAAGACCAAATCAAGGGAGAAGATTTAAAAAATAATTGTCAAAGTAAAAAATATTGAGTAGAATGTTTTTCTAACTAGTCAACGCTACTTGTATAAAACACAGTCTTAAGGAAAGTGGTACTAACGGGGCTACATTAAATGAATTTGGAGAGCCTTTGGGGAAGTGGTGGTGGGAGGGGTAGGCACAACAGACAAGTGATTGCAAATGATCGGTAAGAGAAGAGGGTTATGCTGATAGAGTTAGATAAAACAGGAGGTGGCTTGAGTGGAGCTATTATGGCTGGTTTGGCAGAGCAGCCTGGCTCTGTGCAGTTTATTCACTATAATTTTGTCAATAGATGAGAAGGAAAACACAATAAAAATTACACCTCAATACTTGGTACTGTAGAAGATTCGCAGTCCTCAGCAGTGTTGCTACTGCATGCATTTCTTGACCCTCATTCACTGAAAGAACTGGAATTCAGTGCCGTTCCCTCAACTTCCCTTATACATTAGTAAAAGACTGCTCCATGGGATAACCCATGGGAAGCTAAAGGACTTTATTAAAATACAACTATTTGATCTTTCTTTGGTGATATGCCCAAAATGATGCAACTAGAATGGGCAGCTCACTGTTCGGGAAATTGCAGGGACAGACCCACAACCTGTTATTTTCATCCCACTAATTTTATTAGTAATATAAACACATTGCTTGGCATCTCCCAGCTAGGTGCAAGATTTAACTCCCACTCTTGAATGCTTTATTCAACAAATGCAAATGTACACTTTATCTTTTAACTTCCTGTTTACCCAACCAACATCTCAAAACTACTATACATCACAGCACTCAGACTAGCTAGCTTTAACCCAATTAAGACACATATAGTCAAACGCATAGACACAGATACCACTACAACTCCATTTTAAAAATAATTTCCAACAACATTATAGAGGGAAAGGAGATTGTGTGTAAGGTAGAGTGTACAGCCTGTAAACCTCCAACTGTGTCTGCAAAGGAACCAAATTGCAAGGAACCTCATTTTGAATGTGTAAGGTGAAACGTGTTTCGCCTGGTGTCTGTTTAAAGTCTACTGTTACTGTTACCTTGGTGGAGATTTACCTGGGAGTGATTAATTTGAGGATTTGTTTAAAAGTTATTATGGTAGTAATTTATATCGTGGTTGGTCTCTTGTCTATCCTCCACTTGAGGCTTCATGCTAACGATCTGAGTGGTTGGCTGGTCCGACCAATGAGGGCTTTCCAGCACCTGAAATGAGAATAGACAGACCTGCTCTGCAAAGTGAGAAAACAATTCAGATCTAAGTCCCAGTCAGGATACTCTTTCTTGTTTGCACTCTCTGGAACTTACTGTTCTGTATAACTTACGACAGTAGTTGTCTTGACATCATCCGTCAATTTGGGGAGATTCAGGGCTACACAGGCAACTCTGCTCAAGAGAGAAAAAGACTGGTTACGATGACATACATCAGCTCAAAGATTTGTTTGATGCCATAGTTTAATGATCCCAGAATCATGCCCATGGCTGAAAATTGGATCACAGAGCGGTGTGTCTGTTTTTCGAAGTCAGAGGTCTACCAGCCACAGCTCTTTATCCGATAACACTGGCTCCCGTATCAAATTTAAAGTTTGTGAGATGGCCGTTAACTAAAATGTCTGCATTCCAAAACAAGAATCCAAGTTCCTTGGCCTCACCCAAGAAGCATAGCTGTGTCTCCTCTTGGTGTGCCGTATCGGCCTCATGAATCATCTTTGGGTCTTCTGTGCAGTTAGATGTTTTGGCCTTGATTAGTTTGCCTAAGTGTCCAATTCTGTTACATTGAAAGCATTGGGCTTAAATTGCCAGACATTGATCTCAACTGTGGGGATGCTTTGCTCCACAGCGCTGGCAGAGTCACTGTTCTGGTCAGTTAGGGCATTGCTTCCCTTGGCCTGGAGTGTCCCTGTTTCTGTGCTGTTTCACTAACTGGACTATGGGGTTTCCTTTGTACCATGGTTTACATTGTCCTCTTAAAACGGACCTTCTTTCTTTTTGTGCCTCGCTGCGACATCTCTGATCTGCCTGTTTTGAGGATGTGGTTTTTTAGCAAGCTTATCTTTGCATTTGACTATATGGTGTGCTGTCGGACAGCTGCTACTTGGTTCCTGCATCAGCTGTGGCACCATCATGATGGCCGTGAGTTGCGCTGTTTGTTCTGGGGTCACAGTGTTGACTTCAACAAAAGTCGTTGAAGCCGGAGGTTGAGGCTTTTCTGGCTGTTGGTTGGTCTGTCTATTCTCATTTCAGGTGCTGGAAAGCCCTCATTGGTCAGACCAGCCAACCACTCAGATGGTTACTTTGAAGCCTCAAGTGGAGCATAGGATTGTGTGCTGAACACTGCATTCAGACAGCCGAACAATCTGAATAGCTTTCTCAAGGGTTAGATCTTCCTTCCCTTGTAGCATATCTGAGAGTGCGTTGTTCACCACTCCTACTTCTGATAAATTCAGATTTTAGGTCTCCATTTTCACAGCCTTCAACCATCCCGTACAGATCATCAATGAATGAGTCAACGGGTTCTCCTAGCTGCTGAGCACGCTCATTAACATTAGCCCTTGAAGATTTTGTTGCTTCTTAGGTTAAAGGAAACATCGAATGATATCAGTGCTTCTTCAGACTTGGCAGATGATTCATCAATTCCTGTCTAGCAATAATGTCATCTGTCATCGGGCCTACTGAATAAAGCAGTGTGTTAACTTGTTCAGCTTCTGTCTTTCTATCTAGACCCGAAGCAATCATGTATCTAAGGAACAAAAACAAAAAACTGTGGATGTTGGAAATCCAAAACAAAAACAGAACTACCTGGAAAAACTCAGCAGGTCTGGCAGCATCAGCGGAGAAGAAAAGAGTTGACGTTTCGAGTCCTCATGACCTAGTTCTGTTGAAGGGTCATTCTAAGGAATCTTTATCTCCAAAGTCCCCAATTAGGCGATTGATCTGGGCCCTGGATACATCCAAATTGATCTGGAAGAGTGGATTTCTGATCCATAGTTTAAAAATTTTAAAGTCTAGGTTAATCTTTAAGAAGTTGCTGAAATTCAAGATGGTGCCGCCGTTCATTTGAAGACAAAGGGTTTACCCGTGTTTATCGATTTTGGTGGATTCCTACTATAAAGGCACTCATGCTCAGCTCTTGAAAAAAATGTAAACAATGGCTGCTTGGATTGACTAGCTGCAGACTTCTCCGTTTCAGTGCTATGTCTTAGACTTGCGAAAGTGTCGAATTCTGGCCTTTGATGGTATTTAAAGCCGATTATTTAGTCTTCAGAATTAATTCATTCTTTTTTTTTTCGGAGTGAGTTTGGATGCCGACTTGTTAATCAACTTTTTCCGATGGAGTTTTTAAACAGCAATTTCTGACCATTAAAGTTTCTCAGGACTTGCCTTATCCTGGAATTTAAAAGCTTTAGCTCACCACTGCTAGGTCTGCTGACTCTGCAATCTGTGGGCATTTGAACTGAGTTTCCACTCTACCCCCCTGCTGCACAATGGAATTTTCTCTTCTGCCCTCTGCTTCCAATTCTGCTATGGAGCATCTTTCAGGCGATCTCCCTCTATGCCTTCAAGGTCAGAATGCTGCTCCTTTAATTTTCCAGCTTTTGAATTTCTGCTCCAGCATCTTTGAGGTCCTGAGTTTTTCTAAGAGCTGCTACCATGTTGTAAGGTGTTGGGTACCATTCGGTAGGTCTTAATGGAGTCTTCGTAGTCTTAAATAGGCTAACCATTTGTATTTATTAACTACAAGAATTATGTACATATATACAGTAAAGGATTCAAGCTAGGAGTTATTGCCATGCTTGCTTGTGCATGCAGCTGTGTCCAACACTAGGTTGACCCCTAGATGCAGGTCATGTGCTCTCTCACATCAGTGCATGGGCAGTACTGTACTCAGTCCCTGTATGTGCCAGACCCTTATACTATACCCACAATGCTGGGGTTCACCAATGGAATTATGCTAACAATCAATCTAAAATCAATTGGGGTCGCAATGTAGCTCATTTATGGTTGCTAGAAGCTACATCTATTCATTGTGCCCTCTGTGGCAGAAAGGAATATGTTCAGGCATTGCATCTCTTTTGGGCAAAAGCATGGGGACACAGTAGTTCCCTGGTGCATTTGCTTTGGCAACATCTCAACCAGGGCAGACTTGCCAACCAATCAGCACTGCTTTTCTTGTGCAGTATAAATTATTGTTCCTTTTGAAATTTAGTATTCTTGAATCTGTCCTTACGACCGCAAGACAAAAAACTTTGACATCATGTCCCTTTTTTAAGCAATGCAGCACATTTGTAGCATTTTTTTAACAAATGTTGATTCGTTCTGAGGAAATATGTAGCCAAAGAATATTTGGTAAAGGCATCTAGCAGATGTTGCACATTGTACTGAGCAGCCTGCAGTAACTAATATATTTACCCAGCAGGTGGCAGCAAAACCTCAGTTAACACTGTTAAGCATATCACAAGACAAACACAAGTAAGGGCAAATTAAAAGAAAATTAAAAATACAATTTCTTCAAGGCTTCTTCACAAGGTAATTTATCCTATTCTTGTCACATGACATCAATTGTGAGCTGTGCCCAGTTTGGTAAAAGAGCTTGATACAAAGTACGGCTCCCTCTGCATAACCACAAATCCCCAAACCATTAAATAATGTTTCAACTACTCGTCAGTCTCACCTGCCCATAGAAAACCAGCCAGGGGCATTTCTCATCTGGTCAGCTTACTAAATGCTGCACAAAGAGGTGGCATCTTTTGGATGACGCATTAAACTGAAGCCCTGTCTGCTCAATCAGGTGAACGTAAAGGATTCATGGCACTTTTTTTTTGGAAGAGCAGAGAATTATCCCCAGCGTCCTGGTCAATATTTATCCTCTAACCAACAAATGATAATCAGATTATCTAGTCATCATCTCATTGTTTGTAGGGCTTACTGTGCGCAAATTGTTCATGGACCTTATTATCTGCATTGTCTGCAATAAATTGTTTTATCTTTCTGAACTTGGACAGTAAAGTTTATTTTTGTTTGTTCAAAGCCCCTAGAATCTTGTGGCTTTATTTTCTAAGCAAGTGTCTTAAATCTCAAACTTTGTCTACTTTAAACAAAACGTTATTGGTCCCGTAACTGAATCTTTACAAAAATGTGGGGGTTTGGTCTAGTCAAGGATCAGGACCGACTATAGTGCAAAAGTACTTCATTGCCTGTAAAGCACTTGGGACATGAAAGGCACTATATAAATGCAATATCTTTATTTTTTTTAATTGCAGCCTTTGACACAGTCACCACCCTTCTCCATGTCTTTGCTCCCTGACATTTCAGGCCTGCCTGCACTAACACGTGTGTCATGCCAGTGATGTTATCTGATAGCATTCACATCTAAACAGTCACCTTTACCTCTCCACTCACAGCCTTGATCCACCATCATTGTTGGGCATGTAGCACTGTCCAAGAAACGTCAATTTGGTAATGAGCCAGAGCACTTCTCGCTCAATGTTGGAGACATGGAATTCAACTATCTGAAAGTCCACCCTCTAGTGACCCCACCCCCCAACCCACCCCCCTGCCGCCCCCCCAATTCTGGTTGTCCACTCCAATTAAACTTAAGGGTCGACAACCTCAGCTCAATCCTGAGTCGAGTGTCAAAATCCATTTCACATGAAAAGTCCCTAATTTCACATCCAAAAACTTAACCACAATGACGGTGGCCAGGCTTCTTGTTCACGTGTGTCCTACCTGTAAATTATTTTGTTAACTTCTGTGCCTCCTCCTATGACTAGAGGATTTGATCTGAGATCGGCATGGATGTCCGCAGAACTGGCCAGTTCATATTATCATTTCTGGTGCTTGGGGAAGTTTTTGCAGCTGCACCACCTCTAGCCTTCCTCTGGATACACTGGATGTTGCGAGTTTGGCGTAGATGGTCCTTGAAACATGCTGATCCAAATTTCAGTGCTTGCCTCCACATGGGCCAGTCAGTGCAGTGTTTTCCCAAGAGAGGTGGTCTGCAATGTAGGAGTTTGCGAGGCTCTTTTTTAGGGTCTCCTTACATCATTTGTACTGGGACCCTTGATGTTATTTGCCCTGAGAGAGTTCACCATAGAAGATCTGCTTGCTGCTTGGGGATTCTTTAATCATCCATGCTGGAGACATGGTCTGCCCACCTAACTTGGATATTCTGGAGGGTGCTTTCCATGCTGTTGAACCCAGCACTATGGACAAGCACATTGCTTGTGATCACTAGGGATACGGCTACTGATGAAGATATCTGTGTATGCATCCAGAAGAGCAAGTCCTGCCTACGGCTGACTCCATGAATGCGAGTGGAAGGAGCATGCCTGAAGGTGAAGACTAAAATTAAACTCTATCAGGCCATTGCGTGGTGCAGAATCCCTGGTCTGCTATGGGTGCCACATCAAAGCTCTGGAACACTTGCAAAGACACAAGATGTCCATCACAAGAATTCGATGGCAAGACAAAAATCATAAACAACAAGGTCCCCTAATGGGCTCAGCAACATGGAGACCATCCACTATCATGCCCACTACTCACTGAAACCCTCATCCACACCTTGCTTTCAATTTCAAACTCCAAAGCATCCACATCCTACCCCAGATAAAGCCCCTCTCACCGATCTGACCTCCGAGATCTTCCCCCTGCATCAGCCGATCAGCTTTAAAATCCTTGCCTCACTTTCAAGTGCCTCAATTTCCCCTCCTTCCCTAGCCTTTTAGATGGAATGTTAAAATTGAAGCCTCATCCCCTGATTTGTATATACTTAACTGATCCCTTGGCATTATTTGAAGAGAATGAAACTTTTCCTTGGTATCCAAGTCAACATTTATTGCTCAACCAGCATGACAAAACCATACTATCTCGTTTTTTATCTCATTGACTTTTTGCTGTGCATGTCACGGGAAATGGGAAATGCCTGGTTTCATACATTACATCAGTGACTACACTTCAAAAGTGGTTAATTGTACTCCAAAGTGCTTTGCAGCCATTGAGGTTGTAGTAATGGCTGTTCATTCTTCTTTCAGTCTACTTCATTGGTCTTGCTTGCGATCTTCACTCCTAATCTCTTGATCCTTTCTCTCACCAAGGCCCTCCAAGGTCAAGGAGCCTCCCAACAGGCACCATTGGCAATTGGGTGAGGTTCTAGAGGGCAGTAGGGCATATCCTTGTGCCTGGGGGAAGAAGCGAGGGGGTGAAACTGGAAGAAATGCACGTTGTTGCATGCTGGAGACCTGCAGGACTGTGTGTGTTGAATTTGACTTGCTACAACAATTAATTTGTGACACCTCCATTTATCTTCACTTATGATCAAACTGCGCCACAAACACTGAAACCGCACTGTGAGGAGGTATCCGGGAATCACATATCCATCACCAGTAATTGCAATCCGACTTCCAGCTACAGTAAACTAGATAATGACTTTCACCTTTAGTCCCTCAATCAGCGCTTGCTCTTTTCATTATGCACACGATTAATACGAATAATATCCGGACTCACTATAAAAATCCAATGTTCTTGCCCCACCTGGCCCTCTCCAATTAAATGTTGTTCTGACAGGATTGAAAAAACAATGCCCTGTGGAGAAATTCAGCCTTTATCAAAATTCTGAACAGAGTGAAAGACCTTAAACACATATAAAATCAAATTAAGTTATCATTACGCCCTCTTATTGAGGTCACTTGTTTGTGCCAATGGAATGAAAATATGGCAATTACTGCACGGTTCCACAAACAGCAATGCAATAATGGCCAGAACATCTAATTTTGTGATGTTGATTGAGGAATAAATATCAGCCAGGACACAACTTATATTTATATAGCACCTTTACTATGATGAAATGTCCCACGGTGCTTCACTGAAGTATTATAAAACTAGGAGAGCTTCCCTGATCTTCAAATCGTATTGAGGGATCGGTTCTGTCCTCCTGAGGTAGGTAGAGAAGGAAATATCAGAACAGGGGGAGGCCATTCACCTCTATCCACCATTCAGTTGGCCATGGTTGATCTATACCTCAACCCCATGTACCTGCCTTTGTTCCACATTAATATCCTTATCTATATAAAATAACACCTATCATCTTGAAATGAACCCAACATCTACATC
The DNA here is from genome assembly GCF_017639515.1 of Carcharodon carcharias. NCBI lineage: Eukaryota > Metazoa > Chordata > Chondrichthyes > Lamniformes > Lamnidae > Carcharodon > Carcharodon carcharias. The sequence goes on from NC_054486.1 coordinate 104,713,404, forward strand.
AAGAAGTGAATTCCAAATTTCCATAATCCTGTGTGTGTGTGGTTCTACTCCTAAATAGCTTAAACGTTATTATATACCCTCTTGGTCTGGCTCACCCATTGAACCAATTTTAAACCCATATCCTGTTGGCCTTTCCAGGTGTTTCAGAAGGATCCCAAGAGGGGCGGGCAGTTTTCCTTGGTGTTGTGGCTAACGTTCCTTCTGTAAGCAAAACCAAAAATAGGTGAACTGATTATTAATTTGTTAGGAATCCATATTTTCAAGAACTATATGCGTTTTAAAAAATTGAAAGAACGTTGGAATATCAGGACACTTCTTTAGGAATTGACCTGGAGCTTTTTATTTTAAAAAGGGTTATAAGTTCACCTTGGACTGTGAGCAGCCTGCCTTTTCCAGGAAATCACATGACTTCAGCTACATCTTCAGCAAGGCACTTGAGATGAGAGATAATTGCTTATTTGAATTTTGTCATGCCAAGGCATGCAGGAAAAAATCTAAAAGAAAGTTGTTTCTCTTCCATATTCTCTTGTATAAATTCTCTCTTAAAAATGGACAATTGCTGGACTGATAAAACGGCCTCAATGAGTTACATGCTGGTAGTTCTGTAAAATTCTGAGCAGTTCCAATAGACAAAGGCGAGTTCAACAACCTCATGGAACGTGACTTGTATGAACATTCCAGCCAAAGCCAACACAAAGGACTCGATGAGGCATCTTCCCCCAGCCAGCACTGGACAAAGGCAGAGCTATTTGTGAATCACCTCCAACATTGTGCTAATGGTTCTACAGTTACCTGTTCAAAATACAATGGGTTTTAACAGACCTTAAAGTACATCATTAGCTGAATGGCTTGATCTGAAACCACCTTGTCACATGACTGAGACTTGAGCTGTTTGAAGTGATTTAATTATGCAGCTTTCGGGTTCCAACTTCAGTTGCAATTTAACCTAAGAGAAAACTGGACTCCAGATTAGCAGCCCATCTGACTGCCATCTTCCATCAGCCAAGCAGAAGAACAGCCATAGCTCTGTCCAGATTTAAATTGCCTGGCCCCCATATACGCTGTTTTCTACTGGAACATCTGAACTTCTGTACCAGCGCCTATTACAAGACTAATTCATCCCTACATGCTTCTCTCATCGTGGAAGTCAGTGCTACTGGAAAAGTGGATTACCAAGCACCAGCTTCAGCCAGCTAACCTCTCTGAAGGAATATACCATTGGACTTTTGATTTTGGACTACGGGCTCACGTGAAACAATAATTGTTATTTTGTCTGAGATCTTTGCCCTGTACCTCTTACTTACTCTTATCTCTCCTTTATTGTGTGAATGCACCAGGGTTGTATAGCAGCACCCACTCCCCACGTTTTGAGTGTGTGTAAGATTTTACCCTATTTCGAATTTGCTGTGGGGTTATTAATAAAGGATTGGATCACTCCAAAACTGAGGGGTTAGGGAAAATATGTCACCACTTATAAAGGAGGAAATCAATAATCAAAAACACCTTTGTTTACGGATTGGCGGTGAGGGGAGAAATCAGGGCTGTTTGAAATTAAATCATAAGACCATAAGACGTAGGAGCAGAAATTAGGCCATTCGGCCCATCAAGTCTGCTCCGCCATTCAATCATGGCTGATAAGTTTCTCAACCCCATTCTCCCCGTAACCTTTGATCCCCTTAACAATCAAGAACCTATCTATCTCGGTCTTAATAACGCTCAATGACCTGGCCTCCACAGCCTTCTGTCGCAATGAATTCCATAGATTCACCACTCTCTGGCTAAAGAAGTTTCCCCTCATCTCTGTTCTAAAAGGTCTTCCCTTTACTCTGAGGCTGTGCCCTCAGGTCCTAGTCTCTCCTACTAATGGAAACATCTTCCCCACGTCCACTCTATCCAGGCCTTTCAGTATTCTGTAAGTTTCAATCAGATCCCCCTTCATCCTTCTAAACTCCATCGAGTATAGACCCAGAGTCCTCAAACGTTCCTCATATGTTAAGCCTTTCATTCCTGGGATCGTTCTCATGAACCTCCTCTGGACCCTCTCCAGGGCCAGAACATCCTTCCTGAGATACGGGACCCAAAATTGCTCACAATGTTCTAAATGTGGTCTGACCAGAGCCTTAAAAAGCCTCAGCAGCATATCCTTGCTTTTATATTCTAGTCCTCTCAAAATAAATGCTAACATTGCAGTTGCCTTCCTAACTACCAACTCAACCTGCAAGTTAACCTTAAGAGAATCCTGGACTAGGACTCAAGTCCCTTTGCACTCCAGATTTCTGAATTCTCTCCCCATTTAGAAAATAGTCTATGCCTCTATTCTTCCTATCAAAGTGCATGACTTCACACTTCCCCACGTTGTATCCCATCTGCCATTTCTTTGCCCATTCTCCTAACCTGTCCAAATCCTTCTGCAGTCTCCCCGCCTCCTCAATACTACCTGTCCCTCCACCTATCTTTGTATCATCTGCAAACTTAGCCAGGATGCCTTCAGTTCCTTCATCTAGATCATTAATGTATAAAGTGAAAAGTTGTGGTCCCAACACTGACCCCTGCGGAACTCCACTACTCACCGGCCGCCTTCCTGAGAAGGACCCCCTTATCCCCACTCTCTGCCTCCTGCCAGACAGCCAATCTTCTATCCATGCTAGTACCTTGCCTCTAACACCATGGGCTCTTATCTTACTGAGCAGCCTCCTGTGCGGCACCTTGTCAAAGGCCTTCTGGAAGTCCAAGTAGATAACATCCATTGGCTTTCCTTTGTCTAACCTACTCGTTACCTCCTCAAAGAATTCTAACAGATTTGTCAGGCATGACCTCCCCTTGATGGAACCATGCTGACTTTGCTCAATATTACCATGCACTTCCAAGTATTCTGAAATCTCATCCTTAATAATGGACTCTAAAATCTTACCAACGACTGAGGTCAGGCTAATCGGCCTGTAATTTCCCATCTTTTGCCTCACTCCCTTCTTAAACAGGGGGGTTACATTAGCGATTTTCCAGTCCTCTGGGACCCTCCCTGACTCCAGTGATTCCTGAAAGATCACTAACACCTCCACTATCTCTTCAGCTATCTCCTTCAGAACTCTGGGGTGTAATCCATCTGGTCCAGGTGATTTATCCACCTTCAGACCTTTCAGTTTTCCTAGCACCTTCTCCTTGGTAATGGCCACCATACTCACCTCTGCCCCCCGACTCTCTTGAACTTTGGGGATATTACTCGTGTCTTCCACCGTGAAGACTGACGCAAAGTACCTATTCAGTTCCTCTGCCATTTCTTTGTTCCCCACTACTACTTCTCCAGCATCATTTTCCAGTGGCCCAATGTCCACTTTTGCCTCTCTCTTACCCTTTATATATCTAAACAAAACTCTTGCAATCTTCTTTTATATTACTGGCAAGTTTACCCTCATATTTAATCTTCTTCCTTCTTATTTCTTTTTTAGTTGTCCTCTGTTGGTCTTTGTAGGCTTCCCAATCCCCTGGTTTCCACTGCTCTTCGCCGCATTGTATGCTTTCTCTTTAGCTTTTATGCTGTCCCTGACTTCCCTTGTCAGCCATGGTTGCCTTGTTCTCCCTTTAGTATGCTGCTTCTTCCTAGGAATGAATTTTTGCTGTGTCTCCCAAATTACTCCCAGAAACTCCTGCCATTGCTGTTCCACTGTCTTTCCTGCTAGGCTCATCTCCCAGTCAATTCTGACCAGCTCCTTCTTCATGCCTCTGTAGTTGCCTTTATTCAACTGTAATACCGTTACATCTGATTCCAGCTTTTTCCTCTCAAATTGCAGGGTAAATTCTATCATATTATGGTCACTTCCTCTTAAGGGTTCCTTCACCTTAAGCTCCCTTATCAAATCTGCCTCATTACACATCACTAAATCTAGAATTGCCTGTTCCCTAGTGGGCTCCACCACAAGCTGTTCCTAAAAGTCATTTCGTAGACATTCCACAAATTCCTTTTCTTGGGATCCACTACCAACCTGATTTTCCCAGTCTACCTGCATACTGAAATCCCCCATGATCACTGTAACCTTGCCTTTCTTACATGCCATTTATATCTCCTGGTGTATCTTGTGCCCCACATCCTAATTACTGTTCGGAGGCTTGTACATAACTCCCAGTATGGTTTTTTTTTACCTTTGCGGTTCCTCAACTCTACCCACACAGATTCTACATCATCTGACCCTATGTCATTTCTTGCTATCGATTTAATTTCATTTCTTACTAACAAAGCAACCCCACCCCCTCTGCCAACCTGCCTATCTTTTCGATAGGATGTATATCCTTGGATATTTAGCTCCCAGTCCTGATCCCCTTGCAGCCATGTCTCCATGATGCCCACCACATCATACCTGCCAATTTCAATCTGCACCACAAGCTCATTTACCTTATTTCGTATACTGCGTGCATTCAGATACAACACCTTCAGTCCTTTATTTCTCGTCCCCTTTCTCATTGTCGTCCCTTTATCTGATGTGCTTGAAGTTAGATTCCTAGACCATTCCAAACACTGTCCTATTTTGTGCTCTGGGGACTTTAATAGCCTCTCCTGGGCTCTCCTTTCTTTTCAGTTTTTTTCATAATTTTCCATGAAGTTGAATCCACCCCCCCCCCCCCCACCCTCCACGCTAACCTGCTGCTTTGTTTCCCATTAGTCATACTTCTTGGAGTTTTAGCAACCCCCCCCCCCCCCCCCCAAAACCCTGTCCTGCGCATAACAACTTTAATTGCTGGAGAAAAAAAACTACTGACTTTTTTTAAGGTAGCGGCCCCTGGATTTTCTAGAAATCACCTGACTTAAATGAGTTTAATGTTTTGAACTAGTTTTTTTTTTCTGGACTCAGTTTTGGTGAATAAACCATGAAGGAAGGCTTCCCTGACTCGCTCTCCCCCTGCCCTGCCTGAAATATACTGTAGTTACTGTGTTATGACATGGCAGGTGATATGTGCCAGGCAGACCAAATCCACAAGGGAAACTTGGCCATGCTGTCACAATGCTTTTGCAATTTGTATTCATTATGAGAAGATTTATGCACCGAATTCAGAAGTAATGAGTCCACTAACACCTTTATTAAAAAAAACTAAATTAAAACATTTATTAAAAGAAAAGATTTCAAGCACATACACAAGATTAGTTACGCAATACTATAATAAATCCCCAATTAATGTGACTCCCAACTATACACCCGCTTTAAATCAACAGTTCAAAATAGGTTTTAACTTTAATTTGGCAAGCCAGCAAATTTACCACAGCACCAACTCGACAGTGGAATTCCAAAGGTTTTCATCCACCTCTGGTTACTAGACACAGCAGACTTCTACAAAAGTGGCTGGTTGCTTCCCCAAGGCTGTTTTACATGGTCCTTTTAGATCTTACATGGCCCCACAACCTAACCTTCCAACATTCTTTATACATGTTTCGCTCTCTTTAATTTGTAAATTCCATTGTTCTATATTATCTTGGAAATTTACTTTTCCCATAACATAAAACTCTTTCATGTTGCCAATATGGTCAGTGCCTTTGGGAAAAATAAACATACTACTTGGCCTTGCTTATCTTGTTAGTTGTAAACATCCTACTATCCCTTTGAAGCCTAAACAACCCCTTCACATCTAAAAATGCCAATTTCCTGCACACCCTACATGCTAAGCCCTCATCTGTGTTTACTCATTAGCATTTCAAATGTTTTTTTACCCCTAACTTCTTCTGATAGGCTGCAAGCTTAAAATTATCTGACTCTAATTTAATTAAATCTCACAGGCAGAACCATCTACACTCTCACCCATAAACCTACTTTACAATAAACCACGATAATATAATGAAAATATACATTAGCTTCATGGCAATTGGTATCCATTTAACTTGGCTAAATTTGGAAACCTGTCAAGCTGAGACGAGACAGAGATCCCAAGGATTGATCCGGCCCTGTTCTCCTCCATGCCACAGCTCCTTTGGAAAAGAACGTCCAGCCAGCTGCATGACAAGCGATCAATCGTTTTCAACTAGTTTTAAAAAATAAGTTTCCCTACTGATTTATTCGCTCTGAGTTTATTGAAAGAAGCCTGGTTAAAGTTTCTTTTATTCCGGTTCTGACAGTAGCTAAAGAAAATATTTGGCCACTTTGATGAGCGAATGAAAAATTTACACTTATGGCGCGTCCTGTGGAGCAATGGGGTGAGAGAACTTGCACACTCCTCCCATACTGGTCGTTACAAATTGCACTGCTGTTTGTGGGTTCTTGCTGTGCACAGAATTGCTTTTTGTCATAATATCAGAAGCTGCTCCATTTCAAAGACCAAATATAGGTGAAGGTCTCTGAAACATAAGCCTTTCAAAATAAAAAATTGCACAATAAGTCAACACACTGTAAGAGAGGTTTTGTATATGCCTGATAAAAGCAAAATACTGCGGATGCTGGAAATCTGAAACATATGCCTGTGTTGTTAAACCTACAGATACACTAATGTTGAGATCATATGACAATTGGCTGCTCAAAGATTATTTAAAAAAATTTTTTTTTTTTTTAAATTTTTAAAAAAATCTTTTATGCTCTCCCCACCCCCACTAGAGCTATACCTTGAGTGCCCTACCATCCATTCTTAATTAGCATATTCGTTTAGATAATATCACCAACTTTAACACCTATGTGTTCTTTTGTTCTATTGTTGTTGACATCTTTTGATGATCTGTTTCTATCACTGCTTGTTTGTCCCTACAACCACACCCCCCCTCCACTTCTCTCTCTCTCTCTCTCTCCGCCCCCCACACACACACCTTAAACCAGCTTATATTTCAACTCTTTCTTGGACTCGAACTCAAGTTCTGTCGATGGGTCATGAGGACTCGAAACGTCAACTCTTTTCTTCTCCGCCGATGCTGCCAGACTTGCTGAGTTTTTCCAGGTAATTCTAGATCAGTATATCCTATGAAAGACTGTACCAACAGGTGTGTTCTTGAGTTGCTATGCAATCTACTTCTAGTCGCCTCTCTGTGCAACACCCACGCATAGTGACAAGAGAAACAACACACAGACAAGACACATAACTCAGACACATCCACACTCTTAGATAAGACAGGCAACACAGACACAGCTGCAGTGTGCACACCTAATTTTCAAACCTTCAGAGAAGCCTGTCTATTGTACCCACAGAATTGTTGAAATGCAGAAACTGAGAAAAGATAGAGGTGCAATGAGTGAACCACCCATCAACTGCAGATGCTGGGACTCTGCACCAATTAATTTGAAACTTATTGCCCACACAACTCCACATTACACAGTGCCCGTCTCTCCCTGGACTACAATCTCTCACCTTTGCACATTTAAAGCAGCAGTGCACCTCTACACATTCTGATTATAATGCTGTTAATTAAAATGCACCAAACCCATTGCAAAACCATTAATTTATTATTCCATGATTTGTCTCATCTCAGTTTATAATCAGCACTGGCCCCTAGGCTAAATTTATTTGAAAAAGATAAAAATTGAGAATTTGCCTCACTTCCTTCATTTCACGGCATTAAGATTTGGTCAGTGATCACTTGCCCTTTGACCTGCAGTAGCCATACTAACTACCTGTCCTATTGAGAGCAATATGCTTGTTTATACTCAGGCCATGAAGTCAAGTGTGGTGCCCAGGTGTTCCAGGGCATCCAGACCAGTCAGCTAGCAATTAGTTTGCACCCTCTTCACCACCCCCATTATACTGTTGTAGGAGCTCTCTGTTTCACTTGGACCTTTTTAAAGAAACACAGGAAAAGGAAAGACTCATTTAACTGCTTGAGCCTGTTCCAACATTCAGTGAGTTCATGGCTGATCTGTGACCTAAATAATTGGGCTCTTCGCCCATATTTTATAACATTTTTGGATAACAAAAATCTATCAATCTTAGAATTAAAATTAATAATTGATCAAGCATCAATTGCTGTTTGCAGAAGAGTTGCAGAGTTCTGCCATACTGTGTGTCAAACTATTTCCTAATTTCTTTTCTGAAAGGTCTGCCTCTAATTTTTAAACTATACTTCCTTGTCTCCCCAACCAGCAGAACGGAGGTAGAGAGGGAGAGGGAAAAAATTATCTGTTCCCCTGTTGAATATTTGATGGGACCTTTAAGTTGAACTGTTACTTCAGATCCATGGACCTGTCTACTCAGGGAGCGGAGTGTGGATTAAGGCAGATATATGACAACATTTCACATGCCCCATCCGAATGCAATATAAAACAGTACATCTGGAATAACATTGTAAGTGTTGGATGTGCATATTCTGAGTTTGAAGGGTGCAGAGTCTCAGGTAATGAGAGGTATTGGCAATGTCTTTCGAAAGAGCCTAATTATCAGTCGTAAGGATGGAAGAGCCTATATGACTGTAGGTATCAAAAGAATGGTGCCAGTTCCTAGAAAAAAACCTGGAGGAATTTGCAATCAGAGCTGGAAGAGGATGATTAAAGAATTGACCGTTGTAGAAATAAATTGATTTTTCTAAGCACAGAAGGTGGTTTTTATTCCTTTCTGCTTGCATTGAATTTAGATGGCCTCATTCTATATTCTTTTTACATTATTTTTGAGTGGTTTTCCTGAACACTGCAATCAACTTGGGTTACCACTAATGGCTATCTTGTGCTCTTAGCCCCTTGTGTTTGATTCCCTAACTACCAGCAATCACCCTTGTTTAGAACAATCAATCAACCAACTCACCCGCCCATTAAAACTCTTTTCAGGTGTCCTAATAACCTTTGTAGTTCTGATTCTGTATCCATCCATTTACCCCAACCCATTGTTGTCAGACTTTCAACCATCTCTTGGCCCACAGTACTACTGTCTTTCTCATGACACAATTTTCTCAATTTATAATGAAAGGATATAAGCATAAGAAAATGTACAAAAAAATATTTACAAGTATTATACAGAATGAAGATGTTTTACCCATCTGGAAGATTGAACAGTAGGGGTTCTTTTCCCTAGAAAAGAGAAAGCTAAGGGGTGACCAAATAGGGTTTGATCGGGAAGGCATTTGTTCCCACTCATGCAAGAGACCAAAACTGAGGCCATCAATAAAAGATTAATAAATCCAATGGGGAATTCAGCAGAAACTTCTTTACTCAGTGGTGAAAACTCACTGCCGCAGGGTGCAATTGAGACAAATAACACAGATGCACGGAAGGGGAAGCCAGAAAAGCACAAGGGAGAAAAAGATAGATTAAAAGCAAAAAACTGCGGATGCTGGAAATCCAAAACAAAAACAAAAATACCTGGAAAAACTCAGCAGGTCTGGCAGAACGATATTCAACAATACTTGTTCCCGCGCCCCCCCCCCCCCCCCCCCCCCCCCCCCACCCCACCTTTAAACCAGATTATATTTCACTTCTCTTCTATTTTTCCTTAGTTCTGTTGAAGAGTCATACGGACTCGAAACGTTAACTGTGTTCCTCTCCGCAGATGCTGTCAGACCTGCTGAGTTTTTCCAGGTATTTTTGTTTTTGTTTAAGATAGAAGATTATACTGATTGGGTTAGATGAAATGAGCTGGCAGGAGACTCACGTGGAGTATAGAGCAGTTGAGTTGAATAGCCCATTTCGTCCATTCTTTGTAATTATATTGGGCATTATCTGCAGTCAGAATTGTAAAGTCACAAATGCTCGCTCACACACACTCGCAGTGCTGTCACTGAATCAATCCTGCAGTACACACTGGGAAAGGCAAAGCAGGAGATATTTATTTGGAGCATGTATTATGGATTCAGATGGAAGCAGTGATCTGGAGCCAATTACTTCAGACGGGTTACTTGAAGAATGCTCACTTCAGTAAGTGCTATGGAAGCATGATGATGTCAGCCTATTTCAACTTGCTATCTTGGAGCATCATCATCCTATATAAATATTCAAACTGCGGATGAACATCCGATAGTTTTCACCTTGTGTCACTGCATTTCTGCTGTGGGATGCCAATTAATCACTTGATTGACAGGCAGGAGTGTTAATCTGTCCTTTGATTTAACTCGTCACTGAGTGTGAGATTCATCTCCAGGGATGTAATCTTTTCACCATTGCATGTTTTCTTTGTAGTTGGTCCCTTTTACTGTGGGTGCTTTATGACCTCTGGAGATGTTCCTTTCTGATGTGATGTTGGGAACCGATGTTTCTACATTCTTACAACATTGCTAAAGTTTCAACCTTTCTTTTGCCACGTTTGGGGTAATTTTTAAATCATCAACAATAACTTGACTTTATACAGGAACTTTAACATAGTAAAGGCTGTTCCAAAGGGCTTCACAGGAGTGTTAATCAAAATAAAATTGACAATGAGTCACATAAGGATCTATTACACCAGATGACCAAACACTTGGTCAAAGAGGTAGATTTTAAGGGCCATCTGAAGGAAGGAGAGAAGACACATTGCAATTCCTCCAGTTTAACAGTTTAGGTCTGATTTCTGCAGCACTTCCATATGTTGGATGCATTACTCTTCCGACTAGGCATTTTACGGCCTTCTGGACTGAATATTGAGTTCAACAATTTCAGATCATGAACACTCTCCTCCATCCACACCCCCTTTCCGTTCCCCCCTTTTCCAATAATTTATAATTTAAAAAATTTCCTTTTCCCACCTATTTTTAAATTTATTTCGATCTATTGTTTTATCTCCACCTTTTAGCCCATTTCGATCCCTTCCCCCCACCCCATCCCCACTAGGGCCATCTGCTACTAGCTTGTCCTGCTTGCTATCCTTAATGTCACCATTAGCACGTTCCTTAGATAATATCACCACTGTCAACATCCCTTTGTGCTTTTGTCTATGACATCTTTGGCAATCTCCTCTTTGCCTCCACCTATCACTGGCCCCCTATCCAGCTCTACCTGTCCCACCCCTCTCTACCAGCTTATATTTCACCTCATTTATCTACTTCCCTAGTTCTGATGAAGAGTCATACGGACTCAAAACATCAACTGTGTTCCTCTCTGGAGATGCTGTCAGACCTGCTGAGTTTTTCCAGATGTTTTTGTTTTTGTTACTCTTCCCAGTTCTGCTCATATTTTATGGGTTCTGTAGTGTAATGGTTATGTTACTGGTCAAGCAAGGCCTGAACTAATAATCTGGAGTCGCAAGACAGTAGATTCAACCATGTTAGTGTGCTTTGGAATTCACAGACAGGCCAGACCAGGTAAGGACAGCACGTGTTCTTTCCTAAAGAACATTAGTTGGGTTTTTATGACAATTAGCAGCTTCATGATAATTTTTCAACCCTTATTTTTATTTTCAAAAAAACTGAAATCAAACTGCCATGGTGGAAATTGAATTCATATTCTTGGATTACTAGTCTATGCTACTGAATTCCTCGTCAAGTAACATAGGGCTGGATTTTGCCATGGGCTCCGGACTCCAACATTGGGCCCGAATGGGGATCCTGAACCTCCGCTTGCCAGCAACAAGACCAGCAGTACAATCATCCCAGAGGTGGCCTCCTACTGGGAGTACTGGGACCAAATTCATCTTAAAAAGCTTCCAGCATTGATGACGAGAGCCATCATTTGATGCAGTAGGAACTTAGACCGCAATTGTTTTAAATTGTCCACAAATATTGCAGATCCAGTGCAAGAAATTAGTTACATGGGGCAAATGGCGACATTTAACCTCCAATGTGTGGTTTATTTGGTTTAACTTGTGTTTTGTTCATATGTTGTGCAAGGCAATTGCAATCTCAAAATAAATGGATCAAGCCAAGGTCACTGCAAGACAGTATATAACTCACATGTAGGTTAACTCAGGTAAACACATATCCATTTGCTCATTCCTACCTCCCAATAGTAAAAGCGTCCACTGGATTGATTTCTTCTTGTTGAAAGCAAATAGATAAATAACGTTCCCCTGTGAGAGCAAAGAGTAAACGCATATGAAACAGGCCCAGATGTTTCCACTTACAAGTGGACAGAAAGTCAAAGTACAGACATCTGTCCACCTGGTGATGGATCACTCCAGCAAGCTCTGGGCTTAAAACAGCTGACTCTCTATTAGTACTTCAATCTACAACAAATGACACTTACTCAGAGACAATTTACACGTCACATTAAATTCATGAAATCTCATTCCTTCTGGGCTCTTCCACAATGATCCCAGTTTATGTGGTTTTACTGCTCTGAATGTTTCACAGTGATATGGATTACCTTTGTCACTTGCCAATGTTTGCAAGCAGTTTGTTATAGTGTCAACGCTCCCCCGTCACACGAGGCAAAGAACCCGTGTACCTTCCCTTCATTGCATTAGAAGAGGATTGACAGCTTCCAAGTTGATATCCAAAGAAAGGAAGGCTAGCACGTCTATAGAGTCTTCCACGACCTCAGGTTGTCTCAAAGTGCTTTATGACCAATGAAGAACTGCTGGAGTGTAGTCACTGTTGTAATATAGGAAACATGGCAGCCAATTTGCACACAGCAAGCTCCCACAAATAATATCACAACGACCAAGTAATCAGTTTTTAGTCATGGCAGTTGAGGGATAAATATTGCCCCAGGGCACTGGGGTATAACTCCCCTGCTGTTGCTGTGCAAGCTCCACCCAGTTATTAAGTCAATTCTGCCACGCTTCAAGGAAAGCTTCAAAGCATCTTTGTATTGTTTTCTGGGATATTGTTGAGGTTTAGATGGGGTTGAAAACCAAGTAATCTCTTAGAAAATGGCTCTGATAGTTTTGATACAGTAGCCTCAGATGACTGACTTTGGTCCTGAAGTTCCTGGGATCTGATCTACTAAGGTAAAAGCAATGAAGCCAAGAACAACCCACCCAAAGACCCCATCCTTGATCAGGCAGCCAGCAACAGCAAGAAATAATCAGTGCTGCGCACCCTGACCACACCTGTTGTACTCTTGTAGAGCAGAATGCCAGCGTGCCACTTTGCTGGTGGTGTCTCATGATCCAGTTCGGTTGGGACTAAATTGGCCAGCAGCTCTCTGAGGCGAAACTTCCTCCCAATTGAGGGGCAGAAGTCCCATCTCCAGTCAATTGGTGCCGGTTGGAGCATTAAATGGCTGCGGGGCAGCCAGCATCGGCAACGTGCTCACCGCCAACCCTCGGATAGCGGGAAGGAAACTCTGCCATCTGAAAAATCCTGACCAGTATCTCGGCAATTGATTGGAACACAGAAAGAGGAAGCCATTCAGCTTGAGCCTGTTCCACCACTGAATGAGATCATGACTGATTTGTATCTCAACTCCATCTACCCGCCCACCTTGGCTCCACATGTTTTTATACCCCCGAGAAGCAAAAAATCTATCAATCTCAGATTTTAAATTAATTGAGCTAGCATCTACTGCTTTTCCTGGAAGGGTATTTCATACTTCTATCAGCATTTATATGGACAATTGTTGCCTAACATCTCTATGAATGGTCTAGCTCTAATGTTAAGCTTATGTCCCCTTATCCTAGACTCCCCCTCCCCCCAACAACCAGCAGAAAATTATCTAATTCAGTCTATCAATTCTTTTAAAAATCCTCAAAGCCGCAGACAATAAACAGTATTCTGTTCATTCATATCTTTAAATATAAGCAAACCACTCTCACTAGATCATTTGAGTTTATCTTCCAAAAAGATAGGAGAATGCATGGGGTGGTGATCACACAGCGCACATTATGAGGGGTTTATGATGATGATTCTGGGTCACATAGTCCACTGGGAAGTAATTATCCATTCCATCTATGAGAGCAACTGGTGATGCTGAAACCAGAGAATATGGAGTGCAGAGCCAAAGCATTTCTAATAGTACCTAATAGTATTATAAATGATGGGAGCCCCAAAACACAATAACACAAGATCCAGAAGCACTTGAAAGCAGGGCAACAGTCAGAAGCACAGGATGTAGAAACGCAATTTCTGCCAATACAGTCTGTATAGCAGACTTAATGTGCAACCGTGTGCAAATAGCCACAAGCTGCTTTCAGCTGCATTTTTGTCTTATGATATTACCAAAACTATTGGCAGATCTCCAGATCATCCGACATTTAATATCACAGCACAGGGAGTGGGGATTTGGCCTAAGTGTGGCTTTACCAGTAAAGGTCTCAGTTTTTCCATTTGGCATCCACTTTGCATTACCGTGCTGAATGACTACTAAGTTCATGTGAAACGCCATTCAGTTCATTTAATCTTAAATGAATGTGTGACATGGAGTCAAATGGAGCCTTGTAAACTCAATATTGCCTCTTAGGAGAACTAAAGTGGCAAATTTCAAAATAACAATGAAAATAAATGTTATGCCCAACCCTCAGTTGTAAACTACTCAAGATTTATGAATACCTTGGTGAAATAAATCTTCAAACTTGTGAATACTTTTCTTAAGTATACTGAGAAAGAAAATATTGATGGATAAGAAATAAGGAAACAAGCTAAGAAAATAGCCAGATGTGTCTCAGCCTGCCTCTACCCAATGGCAAACAGGAGCAAGTCATAAACATTAACATCCTGAAAGTGTTTAACTTGTACCTTATGTACGAGCAGGTAAAGATTGAATTGAACAATGAAGTGTTTTTCTCTGTCGCTAAGTAATAAATTGTAAGATGTGTGTGAAAACAAAGTATTCTTGGTTTATAGCCAAAATCAAAACGTTAACTGTGTTCCTCTCCGCAGATGCTGTTAGACCTGCTGAGTTTTTCCATGTATTTTTGTTTTTGTTTTGTGCACGATTAGTTGTATAAGTATGGTGGCCAGTTTTTTTTTCTAATTGCTGTTCTGTTTCTTGTAACTTCCCGAATCTATGTCTTGTAGATTGTTGATTGTGGTCTAATTAGAGGTAATACGTCTTTGTAAAAGTGTTTGTCTTGTACTTGATGTAATTGCTTAAACTTGTCAAGTACTTAACCCATTGTGAAATGTGATTACCCTCAACAATGTGTAACTGACTGATTGTCACGATTGTTGCTACACTGACGTCTTCTCGTCCACTTGGTTGTTTCACTGTATAAAGGAAGCTTCTAACTGCAGATCGGCGAGCAGATCCTTCCGGACCTGCTCCCAATGATCATTGTATATATAAAGTGCTAAATTAAAGTGTGGCCTTTTCCTCTAGTAACCTGCTGTGCTGTGGATTGATTACATTTTTCTCTAACAATACTGTGGATCAAATTGGAAACAAATCAAACTTAAAAAATACACAACAGCACAATATTTTGCCCCAGCACATTTTTTAAATGTTGAAATGTTTTTCTTCCTAAAATTTGGGGGAAAAAAAGTCTATAGACAGTGGGCAGCTTACTAAATCTTCCATCAGTGGTCTGGCGAATACTTAAATAGCACAATTAGAGGCTTCAATTATATTGACCGGAAATAGCATGCTTTTAAACACCAGGCTAAGTTAATTATTAGTGCATCTTGGCCACTGCTGTTTAAAAAGGCCAACATTGCAAAGAAAATGGCATCTTGGTAATTAGTTTTGTGTGTGAACAAAGTTTCCTGAGCTCCTCTCAATGAAGACGGACGAAAAACTAGATTCACTTCAGATTGTAGTCAATACCTTCAGTCAATCTCTCAGCTGATCCCATACTTTCCCCTTACCCCATCTCCTCCCCAAAAAAACCTTGGAGTACATATTCAGTACCTATTAACACAGGTTTAGAATGTGGAACTTGTTACCGCATGGAGTGGTTGACGCAAATAGCATAGGGGAAGCTAGATAAATGCATGAAGGAGAATAGAAAGATACGTTGAAGTAGCTTGTGAGGAGTATTCTGTGGTGCATAAACATGAGCATGGAGCAGTTAGGCTGAAAGGCCTGTTTCTGTGCTGTATGTTCTATTTAATCTTTGTTGCCAGAATATTCTTCCAGGGATAATACAAAAATCTTTAAGGTACATTCTTTCACCTGTATGAAAGGAATTCAGGAAATGATGTCCCACTCCCAAAACAGAGGAATCAACACAGAATTAACTGTCAATTGTTAGACCTAAATTCTGCAAAGCCAGCTGCAGATTCCTCAAATTGAAACTGGACTCCAGTGTTTATTTCAAGAACAACTTAGATTCAGACAGCATCTTTAACATGATAAAACATATCCTCACAATTTGGATTTGGGCCAGAACAGGAATCTGGGGAGGTGAGGGGCTGCAGAAGGGAGGGTAAGTAGGTGAGGTACACTTAAGTGTTAAGGAGGTTTTTTAGAGGCAGGAGGAATGAAGTAGGTGAGGGAGGTTACAACTTTTGGGTCTAAGATATTTTCTTAGGCAGAAGGGCTGGTCATGATCACCAGCAGCCCAATCACCTTACATTCAAAGGTGTCCCCAGCATGACTCAATATCTATATTGATACAGATATTGTGTAAGCCAATAATGGAACAATATCACCCTCTTGTGATCTGATCTAGATACACCGCCCCCCCGCCCCCCCCAACCCCCACCCCTCATGTGCATTCCTCCAATCTTTTCAAAGGTGGTCTGAAACATTTTAGTGAGATAAGTTAAGTCATCTGTAAATTATTAAGCAGCATAACTTGCAAGTTAACACAGAGTAACACAAATAATCAAAGCTCACCTTTACCAAAGTATAGAGCCCTCAAGAACTTTCTTAACTTTTCCTGGTCAGTCTTCTGATTCAGTCTAGCCCTGCGTTTCACACAAGTGAGCTTCCCCTTATTAGCCAGACATCGTCCCCAGATCCAATTGGCCAACTCGTTGTCCATGTCCCTTAACTGTGTTCCCAACATTGGGAACAGGAGGCTCTGAGTTCTTCCCAGTTCAGTGATTCACCAGTAGAGCCTGTCAGTAAAACCTGCTTGTGATTGAAATGCTATTCTCAATAGGTACCCCTCATGGAAAGAGACAATTAGCTCATTTTTGTCGCCATTTGATATGGTCTTTTCCTTCTTTTGTCTATAGGCTTCAGTCTCCGATTTTGCAAACTTGTGCTGAATCATTGTTTGAACATAACTCCTTCCCAAATCATCTCTAAGAAAATCTATTAACAAATCAAAATAATCTCAAAAGGCTACAGACAAATTTGAAGAGAGAAACTGTTTTAAGTTTGGGGACACAATGGCTCAAAATTCAGCCACTGATTGCAGAATGAAGGAGGTGGGAAAACTCTCAGTAGGCCAGAGTTGGAAGGGTGACAACAGGAATACAGGGCTGAAAGAGGTTGCAGCAAGGAAGCAGTGAGGTGTGGAGGGATTTGAAGCTGATGTGCTGAGGAGCTAGAGGCCAGCAAAGGTGACAAGGATAGGCACATGGGATAGAATTCAGACACTTATCTTTCCTTGATCATACTGCTCAACCTAGTCTTCAATAGATTGACAATCAAATCCAATACATTTACAATGCCCCATGCTGCACAGCATCAAAAATTCAGAATACCAACACTATATAAATCCCAACATCTCATAATTAAAAATCACTGACATGATCCTGTGAAACGTCACTCACAACACTGAGCAGTTTCATTATGGATTAATAAATTTTTCATCAATTTATCAACAAGATATGCAGCAAGAACTTAACACTCTCCCTAGCTGTTTTATAAGAGAGTATAATTTTACTCCTCATTGTTTTCCTGCATTGTGTATTTCTGTCACTTATTTTCTACTTTTAATCATTGTAATTGCTCCTATTCATCTTTGGTGACTCCTGTAACTCCAGCTGTAAATCCAGATCACTGTGAAGTTGTTCCAAAAATTGATCGCAATTTGAGGACTCTGTTGATTTGATTAAGAAAACATCAAAGTAGTTAAATATTTTGATCTTATGCATATTATTAGCATCCTGCTATCAGGTTACCCAGAGCGCCCTAATGTTGGCTAGAACTTTTCGTCTTGATGGTTTTTGGCCAATCTTAAATGCACAGCAGCCCTGCAACTATTAATTTAATCAGCTAATGGTGGAAGTTAATTCCTTTCTGGAACAAGGTATGAAGCAATTGGCTACTGTATTCAATTCACTTTCTCCCTAATTTAAGCATGTGCTGTTATTCCAAATCTTACTTCGAACTATACTGGAAGCCTGGGTACTTAGTATTGATTTATTCTTAATATTATTTTAAGTGATTTTTAAATGAAACGTATTATTTTTTTTTCAAAAAGAGAATTTATTTGGCACAGGGCAACTAAACTCTAAATAACCTGGGTTCTTGATCAAACTCCCTCTGCCCCTTCACCCAACATCACCCCCAACCAATCCCTTTCCTTACTTCTAATTTTGTGAAAATATTTCAGGTTAGTATCCTCGTTGGTGCAGGAATTACAGGTTTGGTCCCTGCTAGAGCGTCATCATTCAAAACCCTTGCCCAAGCAGTTTCATCCAATTTGGAGGACTGCTGATGCGGCTTCCTTCCTCCAGGTAGTGGGAGGAGCAAATGGTTTTAACAGGTGGAATATTGTAAAGCAAGGGGAAAAAAAATCAGGAGGATTCCGTAGATTAGCAGAGTGGACAGACAAGCGTCAGATTGAATTTAATACAGAGAAGCTAGGCGATGCATTTCTGCAGACGGAATAGGGAGATGCAATATAGGTTTAACGGCACAGCACAGGACAGGACTGGCAGTTCAAGGGACATCACCATTCACTCTCTCACACTCAACATCATTGTCCTCATTCCATCAATGGGACCACTTAACACCCACACAGGCCAGGCATACTTGTCAATCTTTCAAAAATATTCCAAGTTGAATTAAAAGATCTTTCCCGTGTTCTTAGCTGAATGAAGTAACAAATCTGAATTTATACAGGGCTACAAATTGCTTCACAGCCAGTGAATTACTTTTGATGTGTAGCTACTGTTATACATCCAAATGCGCAAAGTCATGACCCACAAACAGCAATGAACAGTTCATTCATTTTGGTGCTGTGGTTGAAGTACGAATGTTGGCCAAGTCACCAGAACTCTCCTGCTCTTCAAATAGTGTCACATGATCTTTTACATCCTACTAAACTGACAGGCAGAGCCTTGGCTTGCTGGTCATCTAAAACATGTCACCTTTGATAATGCAGCACTCCTCTAGTATTGCAGTGAAATGTTAACCTAGATTAAAACTCATGTCTCTGTGTGGGGCTTGAACCCATGATCTTCTGGCTCAGAGGTGAAAGTACAACTCTTGCCTCAAACAAAAGATTGTGGGAAATCTATAACAATAACTAACATTGATATAGCACCTAGTAAAACATTCCATAATGTTCCACAGGAGTGATTATCAAACAAAATTGGACACAGGCATTAGGACAGGTGATCAAAAGTTTGGTTGTAGAGTAGGTTAAAAGGAGCATCCTGAAGGAGGTGGTGAAAGAGGGGTTTGAGGAGTGAATTCCAGAGCTTAGGGACTAGTTAGTTGAAGGCATAACCACCAATAGTGGAATGATTAGAATCAAGAATACTCAAGAGGCCAGGATTGCAGAAGTACAGAGATCTGAGAGTTACCAATATTGGGAAGGGCACAGCCATGGGAGGGATTTAAATAGAAAGATGATAATTTTGAAATATAGACACAAGGAATTTAAAAAATAGACATAGGGAACTAACATTTTAAAAATAACTATTTCTTATGTGATGCTCCTCAACGATCAGTGATAAGATCACTGTTTTTTGGACATTGGAATGCAGAATTTCAAAATTTGCCTGTGATACCAGACTTGGAGGTGTGGCAAAGATGAAGCCAATACCAATCAACTGTAACAAAACAGACAGATTAGCAGAGTGGACAGACAAGCGTCAGTTTGAATTTAATACAGAGAAGCTAGGCGATGCATTTTTGCAGACGGAATAGGGAGAGGCAATATAGGTTTAACGGCACAGCACAGGACAGGACTGGCAGTTCAAGGGACATCACCATTCACTCTCTCACACTCAACATCATTGTCCTCATTCCATCAATGGGACCACTTAACACCCACACAGGCCAGGCATACTTGTCATCTGGCCTGGCAGGCGTCCTGCTTACACTTTCTCCAAATCTATCCATGCAGGACAAGCTGGCATACAAGAGAGAGAGATCGCAGACTGGTGGCAGAATGCCCGAAATCAAGGTCCCCATAGACTTTGTAAACGGAGCCATCCAGCTAGCTGGCAAGGATCCAGATCAGTCCTGTGCTGACAGTGAGGATCCAGCAGTACAACATCCATCAGACAACCATGCTGTAAGTGATGGGCCCTCTTTCATAGGCCACTAGTTATTTCCTTGCTTTCGCAGGCACGTCTGCCAAACAGCCGACAGAGTCCATGGCCCAGGGCCTCCAATCCTGCCCCGAAGAAACCTCTGAAGAGGAATCTGGAGGCATCCTCCCTGGAGTCCCATTCACAGCGCTCACCCACACCCTCCACCAGCACAGATAGACACACCTTGGTGGGACCTAGCTTTAGAATAACCTTGGGACCACAATCTGGTGAGCACATCGCACTGTCTGATCCACTGCAGACGGCGGCAGGGACTTCCCAAGCGTCCGGCACTCGGAAGACTGCTGGAGGCCAGAACATTGCTGAGTCTGTATCAGATGACTGGCTTCTGGACTCGGTCATGTCACAGTTGCTGGAGCTGCAAAGCTCGGGAACATCAGGAAGGGATGTCCGCTGCATTCCTCAGATTGCAAGGCACAATGGAGGAGTCTGTCCGCCTTCAGTGTGAGGTGATGGTGCCGGCATTGCAACAGACCGAGGTCAACACTGGCAGGATGGCAGCCGCCGTGGAGACCTTGGTCCAGGACGTTGCTCCTGTACTGCTGCACAGGCTCGACTCCATTGCTGATGCCATAGTTGGCCTCCAACAGTGTGTACACGAGAGGGGTGCTGGGCAGCTCGATCTCACTCCAGCTACCCCTGCTCCTCAAAGAGTCAGCCTGGGTCCCCAGGCACCCATAGGGAGGAGGATCCTCAGGCGCACACTCCGGGCCCATCCACCTGGGTGTCTCCAGGCGTGTCCGGCCCATCCGACTCCCCTTTTCCCGTGACCTCAGCAGTTATAGGTCCACAGGCCGAGGAGGGCGCCACTACCACACAGCAGGACCCTGAGAGAAGGCCAGGGCCCTCCAAGTCTCGGCTGTCCAGAGGACACTTGCCAAAGTCATCACAGAGGACGTCGCAGCCTGCAGGCTGCATCCGACTCCGGATGTCCAGGGAGCACCAAGACATAGCGGCAGGGTTAGGACAGTTAAGGAGAATTAGTTGCACTCGTACATACTGTTCACTATTGTCAATAAACTCCCAAGAATGTCTCCCTGCCTATGGCTCCTTGTTCTGATGAGCAGTGTTCTTGTCACTCAGATGTGAAACCTTTCTGCACAAGATAAAGACAGGTGTCACAGTCCAGGGACTCTTCCCTGTGCAGCCTTCAGGCCATAGTGATGGTCCAGCCTCACGCCCTGGAAACATTACTGATGCCTGCACTCGGTAGTATTCGCCATTGCTGCCAGAATGTAGTGGGCAGGCACCACAGAGTTCTCTCATTCTCTTGGTGTGCTCTCAGCATCTTTGAGGGGCTGGCCCCCATCTCTTCAGCATCGGTGACCGGTGAGGCTGTGCTCCAGCTCCTGAAGGGCTGAGGTGCTGAAGGCGGACAAAGCATTAGATGCTTCTAAAGTTTCAAGGCGGTCTCTCTATGATATGGCCCTGATCATGGAGCGCAAGCAAGCTGCCCTCAGCCAGACAGGAGTCAGACATTCTCAGAGGCTGTGTGAAGATTATGAAGTGTCCTCATTGCATGTCGTCATCACCCTCCTGCAATTGAGCGACTATTAGGGCTTCCACTGTATCTCCATGACAGGAGAATTCTCAGAGGGTATGCACGCTGCCAAAAGCCAGGCTCGAGTCAAACGTTCACAAATGCGTTGTGAGAAACTACGGGGTCACCTCACTGCAGGTCGTCATCATCCTCCACAAAACTAGCAGCTATGAGGGCTTCCTGAGTGCGCCTGCCTTGTCTAGCCAGTGCTAGAGGGCCTCATCCCCGTCAGCATCGCCTCAGAGGATCTCCTCAGCCTCATCCTCATTAGTGTCCTCGTCATCGGAGGAAACGTACAACTCCTCCATCTCCTCCTCAGCCAGCTTGTCTATCCATTGGAGTGCCAGGTTGTAAAGGGCACAGCAGGTGACGACGATGTGTGACACCCTCTGTGGACTGTAGTGTAGGGCTCCACCAGACCGGTCCACGCACCGGAACCTCAGCTTCAGCATCCCGATGGTCTGCTCCACCAAGTTGCGAGCTGCAGCGTGAGTCTCATCGTGCACACTCCCTGGAAACCATACATACACCTGCAGGATGTGTTTCTGGTGGTCACACACCAGCTGCACATTCAGTGAATGGAACCCCTGGCGGTCGATATAGTCCACCGAGTGTTGCGACAGAGATCTGAGTGCCACATGAGTGCAGTCAACCACACCCTGCACCCGTGGAGAACTTGAGATCTGGGCGAATCTAATTGCTCTTGCATCCTGGCTGTCCTGGTCCCAGGTGAAATGCACAAAGTTGTGTGCCCTCAAAGATGGCGTCTGTGACCTCATGGATGCATTTGTGCATGGAAGCTTGAGAGATCCCACAGAGGTCACCTGTGGAGCCCTGAAAGGAGCTGCTGGCATAGAAATTGAATGGCGCGGTCATTTTCACAGCCACTGGCAGTGGATGCCCTCCATGTCCCCGTGGCGCCAAATCCTGCAGTAACTGGTAGATGTGAGTGACCAGTTCCCTAGACATTCGCAGTCTTCGGCGGCACTGGTTCTCGGTCATCTGCAGGAACGAAAGGCGGGATCTATAGACCCTGGGTGTTGCTAAGCAACGGCCTGCCCCAGCTCACTGTCTTGGGTGGCGTGTGCAGGAGCCCCAGCCACCCCTTCTTCCCAAGGTTGCTGCTCCTGTCCCTGCGCAGCCAGGAGCCTCAGTCATTCACTCCTCCGTCTTCTTCATGCTCAGTAGGACTTCAGCATACAGCTAGCTCACCAGGCTCCATAATCCTCATGTACTTCTTCCTGCAGGATGAAAGAGAGAGAGAGGGACACGTAGTTAGCATGGGTGCACTAAGAACTTGTCCTGGTTAAGTGTGGCGGCACCTTAACGCTTCCCGGAGAGTGCTGGCCACCACTTGGATGGCCAGAGATTAGGGCGCTGCATGGCTGCCCTGTTAGCTTGAACCACTGGGGAGACTAATCCAAACCGGGATGCTGACATTACAAGGGGCTGAGAGCGTCTCCAGGTGTGACTTGTTTCATGGCCAGCTTTAGCAAGGAGACTGTACAACGTGTGCCGTCCAACTACTCTGCAGTCCACTAAAGTGCTCATGAATTTGCAGTCTGTGCCAGGGCAGAGGGAAGGCTCTGGAGAACTTGGTGGCAGATAAGCTAGGAGCCTGGTCCCAATCATATCAACATGGCTGTGCCTGAACTGTCTAAGTTACAGAGGAATGGTCACTTTATACAGGTTTCCCAAATTTGTGGCCACTTCCCTCACCCACCCTACCCCCCCACACCCTGAATGCTTGTGCGCTACATTCAATGGCAGGGCTACCCTTGTCCCCCACCACCAGTCGCCTCAACGACAAGGCTGCACTTACCCACCCCCTCAAAAAAGGCACCTCTGGGACAGGGCATCACTTGCCCCCCCCCCCCCCATCACCTGCAAAAGTCACCTCTGACCCCCTGACTTAACCCTGACCACACCCCCCCCCCCCCCCCCCCCCCCCCCCCCGTACCCCTGAAGCCTGTAAGGCAACAGGCGACCCTGGCGAGCTCTGCCAAACGTTGCTGTGCACTTACCTCCAGTTCACCCAAAGTGCAGGCTGCCAAATGCAAGTCGCCTCTGGGCTGTTCTGAAGCACACTGGCGTGCTTTCCCGCCAATGTGGGTGGACGACCCAGCAGAACTGCAAGAGCCTGCCGGGGTGGCCTGATAATGATACGCTGATGCATTACAATGAGGTTCCTGGTGACCAATGGCGGGAAACGCGGCCTGTCGTTGGCAGGCTGAGCGGACAATCACGACCTGCCTTTGCGTTGTTGTGAAACCGATTGCACCAGATTGTCCGCTCACGCCACCTATCACGCCTGTTGCCAGTGGGCACGGAAAATTCTGCCCTAAATGTTGTTTAGTGAATTGGCTGGCACTGATACTCATTCACTGCTCCAGAAATGAGGCACAGGGTACCAGGAATGCAGTGGCCTTATTTAAATTGCATTGACAGGGAATGGCAAAATGTTTCCTGCCCTGGAAGTTGCCCACCAAGACCAGATTAAGTGGTAGAATTTGGTGGGTAGATCCTCCTGTGGGGCAGGGGGGGGTCTCATGATGGGGAAGGTCAGGGGCACAAGTGCATGGCTCTCATACTGGCTCCACAGGTAAAAGCGAGCTTCTTTTAAATAAAAACAAATACCTTTTTAACTTTTTCTGGCCCCAGCCCTCTTCCCTGGTAATCTGGATTAGTGAGAAACCCATTCAGATTCCGGCCTGGGCTGCAGTTCGAAGTAACTGTCGGTTCCTGATTACAGGTACTAGCAGCTAATACATAAAATGTTACTGAGGCCCAATTTCAGCCCTCTTAGGTGCGCATTACCAGCGCAGCACTGAATATGGGCCTGGACTAATTCCTACTCCATTCTTCCAATTCTTTCTCCATTATAAAACAATATCCAAGAGCAATAATAAGGGCCACTTACTAAACATTTCTGTATTGAAAGTCTTCTGCTCGAATAGTTTTCGGATCAAAGCTGAAACACCCTAGGATTTTTCAGAACATCTTGTGTTTGCTGCAAATTTAGTACATTTTGTGTATAAAACCCTTCATAAAAAAGAAATGGTGCAACATTTAATGAAGTTAATACCTCATTATTAATTGAAAATTACAGAACTAAGATCACTAGATTTTTGTTAGGCAAGTGTGTTAAAGGTTATGGCAGGTAGATGGAGTTAAGATACAGATCAGCCATGGTCTAATTCAATAGGTTTGAGGGACTGAATGCCCTTCTTCTGGTCCTAGTCCCAGCCGCAGTTTAATCGTTGTTTTATCAGAGAACATTACATATTGGAACACGACCATTACGTTCAGGCTGCGGCTCGTAATTTTAATTATGTTTGTAATGTTATGCATGACGTTATCTGATGTCAATTTTTGGTTCCATCTCAGGGCATTGGTAAAGACGCATTCTATTTTTCTCTCCCTTAGCTAATCTGACAAAGACTTCTAATGAGATGAATACCCTGCTGTGTTTCTGTTTCATGGTAATTGTACAACTGAATTGTTTTAGAGGGCATTCAGAGCCAACGACATAAGACTGAAGTCACCATGTAAGGGTAGCAGTTTCTCACCTCTGTCAGATATTGGTGAGCCATTTGGGTTGATGCTGACAATTTGGCAGCTTGCATGGTAATTTGCTGGTGGTAGCCCATACAATTTATAACTTGCCTGTTGGGATTTAAATTCAAAGTTACTTGTTCAGCCCATAACCACAACAGATACCGTACCTGTGTGTATGTGTGTCAAGAATGGTTTCAATTGTTATTTATGCCCAAGACTTTAAAGCAAGTGGAATTAAGTTAAATGGCATTTTATTCAGAAAACTAGGCAAGATTACACATCTGACTGGGCGTTAAGTGCTGTCCAGTTGAGGAAGCTATGACTGTTCTCAGCAATTCTAATTTCTTGAAGCGATCTCATTGGCTTCAATTCTTTCATTTAAAGACTCAGTGGAATTTTGCAGTGGTTTCTTGGTGTGGCTTTAATGAAACCTGACAGAAAGTAAAAGTGAAGAACAAATATAGCTTTAAATCAACAATACATTAACAAATATGTTCAATCTAACCAGAATGGAAACAGATTGAACAAATGAAAAATGGTTGGCAAACAAACATATTAACCATGTGGTTGTTTAATCTGGGCAAAAAGTACATCCTGATACATTAATTCTATTTTATTTAATCATGCATAAAAGATTTAAGTTTGGCTTATTTTATTTGGAATATAGTACTGCTAGTACCTTCTTTGAGTCCATATATTTTAGATTAGTATTTAACACTTTGATTCTTCATCCTTTTCAATATTACCCATCAACTTTAAATTGGTTTATTATTTACAGTCCTCGTCACCTGTCCCACTGAATCTAGATTGACACACATTACATCACCCAGACATATTCAATCGTATTCAACTGTTCCTCATTCAAAACTGCAATGTGCCTTTCAGCCAATTTCAGGATCAATGTACCGCCCCATTTATTAAATATATCTGGTATTTGGCTAAGTTAAAGCTACCATTCATTATCTGTAAGACCAATTCTGACAGTCACTATTGAACTAGTTAGAAATACTGGACGACAACACAATTCAAGGAGCCATTTTTTTCAATTGATGCAACTTGTAATTTTTTATTGCAACTGGAAGACAATACATCACAGAAACTTTATGGTAGGTTCAAGAAAAGTTTTTTTTCATATATGGACAAGTGATATTTACAATTGATGATTTTTTTTGTCTTTGGCAAAATGATTAAACATCAAGGAAATGTAGAATGCAAGTATGCCTCTGTGTTGACTTTGTCATATTTCTTGAAGGTTGGTTGATTGCCTGTGCCTTCCGACTACTCACATTGTGAAAAGAAAACTATTTAAAAGTTCAACATACTTCTTGCAAAACAAGAAAATGGCAGTTTATAGATCATTAAATATCAAAGTAAACAAACTTGGCCTCTCATGTAACTATTAAGATAGACTACTTGCCTTGGATGTAGCACTCCTCAATCTTTGAAGTTATGCTTCACAAAAAGGTGTAACAATCACACAAACACCTTTAGGTGACAGTTTGGTACCATTAAATTCCACCTTGCCTATTCTATATAGTAGCTTGTTATTTGATAATTTTCAATCCTCTCTAATCCTGAGTCATCGGTGTAGGTTTCAGCTATGCAATCCAAATTCACCTCCCCATAATTTTAAGCATAATCACAGTACCACATCGTGCTGTTGCATTATTAACCTAATTCAATATTTTAAATGCTGAATTTCAATGTCCCAGCTGGTAGCCCACATGACCGAGAATTTGATTTGAAAGAAAGGAAGGTAGAATGTATGGAATGCCAAGGATAACTTCACTGAAAGAATATGCTACGAAAAGGCAGAAATCTACATTTCTTCATTTGCTCTTTTTACATTCTATAGGATATCTTCCTTACATCAACAAAATCACTGGAGAGGGGGCTTAGTCTCCTATTGCAAAAAGCAGAAGCCAGCATTGATCTCCCAAACTGCTCGGGAAGCTTGAAGGTTACTCCGTGGGGTCACCCTGTAATTAGCAAACAAATGTCTAAAGATAGCCTACATGGGAACAATTAGCTACACAAAAGGGCCTCTTCGGGGTTAACCACTCAAATTAGCTGGGAACAAGCTCTGCTATCCTTTGGCTGCACTTTTACTCTGCTTTGAGATGTGGAGCTTTAGCTCAATGAGATACTAAAAAGGTTTTCAAATTTCTTGGTGTCTGGCCTTATGTTGCGGGGGAGAAAAAGTTAGCCGTAATTCCATATAGTGGAAATCTTTCCTTCCTCGATTTATTCAGGATAGGGAGGGTAGGTCAAAACTGCAATTGTCACAACTATCCTATTGCAGGTATAAATTCTGCTACTGCTTTTTGGCAAAGACTTAGGTAGGGATCTCCTCATACTGGACAAATCGAACCAGTGCTATAACTTCTTGTGCTCCCAGCTAATGTCAAGATTTATTCTGGGCAGTTCAACTGTGGTAACTGGATGAAAATCAAATCAAGGAGGCTATCAGTTGAAAGTTCAGAAAGATCTTCCTATGCAGCCATCTGTCTACAAGTCTTGCAATAATATTCTTTAACAACGGCATTTGTGAAAGGTTTTACAGGCTTTATGCTTCCCAACTCCCAACACAGCAAGTTTCTGCTCTCAACTGTTCTATTTGGGGTAAGGTGTATCTGGTGGCAGTTAGGCAGAGTGATTGGAAGTGGGGGGCCTGGAAATATGGAAAATAATTGAGATAGCAACACCAGCCTGCACTTGTGCATCTCCACGAAACCAAGACGTTAGCACAGAGATCTATTGCAAAAGTTTAAAGGAGATGTCAAAGACCCAAATAGCCAGTTTCATCACCCCTAATGCCATGATGCAGTATTTGATCCTTACCATTACCCCCTTTATCAAAGTGTTTGAGGATTTGAAAGGCCAAATTCTTATTTTTTCCCTTTACCTCTTCTGCACAGAAGGTAGTGATTCATACTGAAGCAAAGCTCAGTGAACAGTACCTTTCCCAGTGGGTGTTCTACAGAGCCTGCTAATTTTGGGAGGTTTTATGAAGTAAATCCTCAGCACATGTAATTAATTTCAACTGGGGTTGTTGGTTATTGATTAGTAATGGGAATCTGTACCAAATTTATTTCTCTCAAAACTGGGTGCAGGAAGGCTAATTGAACCATTCTTAGTAAAGTCATATGGAGACTTTAAGTTGGCAGGACCGGAGCAGTTTAAGGCTTGGTTTAAGATTTGAAGCTTTGCTGTTGTGCTGCATCTTATCTACAAGGACAGTCCCTGGAACTGCTTTTCTAGTTTAATGGTTATATCTTGCTAATGCTCAATAGCCTCTTTCCCATTGAAGGCAAACATACTAGTTTTGTTCCAAATATCCTTCAGCTGGCCTTCGGTTTTACAAGCCTGCAAATGCTAGCCTGACACCCACCTATATCTACTAATCATAGAGGTTTGCTAGAAGTGCTGGCCACCTTTTCACAGAATGATTATTCAGCTGACTGAGCAATAGGTGCCTTTGCTGCCAGATTACCTGAGCTCAGAAGAAACACTATAATGCTCCATAGTTGGTGAATTCGAAAAGTTAGCCAGCAGAACTGGTGGTGCCCGTCCACCGGAGCCTGTAAGATGTCAGGCAGAGTTGGTGTGCTTAAAACCTGACGTTTCCAAACCTCTTTCAAGGGCAGAGATCTTTGCTTAGCTTCACTAGCTTTGCTCGTGGCAAGAAAATCATCTCCATGACTGGGCTTATCAGCATTAACTGATAACAAGAGTTTGTTCATTTTGGCAAGGGGGAGATGTTGCTTTTAAAGGAAACTGAAAACCTTAAAGGGTTGACATTACTGAAACAGGCCCATCAGCTGCTATCCCACCCAAAGCAAAGATTTCAAAGCCCAGTGAAAAAGTGCGTACCCTATGTATTCTGAACTGATAGCTGAAGTCATGAACACCTGAATAATGATAAGCATTGTTAAAAGAACAGAAAAGGGTGAAACATATAATTGTCAAAATCTGAAAGAGAAATACAGATTCACATTTTGGTGAGGCCATTTCATTTGGCCTTTCACTTGAAAGGTCACTCTGGTTTCCTTTCTCAAATGCTAACTGATCTGCTATTACATCTTCAACTTGTACCTGCTTCCTTTTAAATTTCTTGCTTTCACAGTTTTATAACAATCCCTACTCGTGTTACCAAATCCTGATATCAACTTGCATGCACCACAATACCGAACCCTTGATGAACATCTATCCTCAGCGTTTAACAACTCTCATGGCAGCTACGTTTCTCTCATGGATTTCAATCTAAAGCGGGTGGAGAGGATGAAGATGCCCAGTGTATTGAATCTTTAGCCATTTTCCCCAATTTCTGCTTCAGAGTCTAGCTCAGCAGGGTCATCAAATTATTCTTCATCCATTTCCTTTAGGCATTTTAATATGAAGGAGTGCTTAGAATGAGCAGGGACGAGTGCCAACCTCAAAAGTGAGCAGGAAGATGATTTTGACACTTCTGTGCTTTGCTTTCACCATTTTACTTTGGGATAACCTCTGCTTTTTGCATGTAGGACGCTAGCATCCCAACACTTTCCAGTTCTATGGCTTGCTTTATCCTATGGGATGTAATAGCTAACCAAAGAAGGATTGCAGCTTTTGCTTGGTTGGTTTTGGTCACATGAGTGTTTAATTTCAATATATCACTATGGAGATTAAAACCTGTCTTAGTTATTGTTTTTATCCCCTAATTTCAAGTCTTTCACCTCCTTAACATTGCAGATTTCTGCCCATCATGGAATATTAATGCACATGATTTCTAAAGCCTTCAGAGTAAAGATCACATATTTGCACAAATAATCCATCATTGTAGTAATTTACCCAGTTAAAAAAAGGCAGTGCCCCCCGCTTTGTCAATGTTAATGAGCCAATTTAAAAAAAATCAAAACTGCAAGAGCTATTTTTACTCAACACCCTGGTCACAAAGTATTCACCACGTTATATAAACATAACCCAGGTGACAATAGTTATGCAAAATCCAGTTGTACTGTTCTCCTTTGTATGCCTGCGAACAATTACAATATAGAATTCTGACTGGATTTTTTTTCCACAATGGCTATTGTCATTAAACCCAGCATGTTCAGGTATAATCAATATCCGTCTGCAATTTTAAACTCTGGCATACATCGGCCAAAAAAAAAGACTGGATTTGCTCTCCTGGTTATCAGTTTTCAGAAGGAGCACGTCGAGCAGTGAGTGTGAATGAACACCTTTATTTCTACCAAAGTAGGATCATTTGAGAGAATGCCAGGCCACCAAATTTCTGAGGCAAATTACAGACAGACTTACCGGGTGTTGTTCAAAGACCAGTGCCACCCGCTGATCACACTGGCTGCACGCATTTTTCTTTCTTGATCTCCAACACACAAAGTCTCAATTAAATAAAAATTAGGAATTCAATAATTGCCAAAATAATGCGAGTTTAATCAGTTGCTCTTATGGGCCCATCTTATCAAATTCTTTTGAAAAAAAAAACCGACAAAACAGTTGAACAAACAAAAAAGGTGGTGATTTACTTTTCTTCTGATCGCTATAATGAGCAGCACTGCTAGGTGCCGTTTTGTGACATATTGCCAATATATGATATTGATATTCAATACATCACTCCACCTCAAATATTTAACAGATAAATTTGAGGAGATTAGATAAATCATGCACACTCACTACTGACTAGGTGAGAACAGAGTCTTATTTCCCACACCCTCCCACCCACCGTCCCACCCCTCCCCACCCACCACCCCCCCACCCCACCCCACCCCCCTCCCCCCCACCCACTCTATACTGGGGGACAGTGTTATATGTTACCTGTCACTGTTCTTCATATCTTACAAGCCTGTAGTGGGGCCCGAATGTGCAGACAAGGCAGTATATTCAACCATCCAAGCCCTACCAGAAATGTGAAGTCTTCATATTGCAGAGTAAGTTCCCCAACAGTCAGTTTTTTTCCCTGAAAAAAAGGTTAAACCTTATCACCTGCTTCAAAAAAAAAATCTAGGCCTAAGGGCTTAAAAATTAGAGGCATAGCCTTTTCTCTATTTTCTATATTTATATGAAAATAATTCATGCTCATGCTAAATACATTATTTACCTTACATGAACTCTTTTTTTCGTCTTTGAATAAAAAGCAAAGTTTTTGTTCAAAGAACCCATGCAACATGGATTGGACAATCCTGCTGGCTACGTAGGTTATATTCCAAAATCAATGGTCTTTTATCATACACGTATCCTGACTGAGAGAGAAACTGCTTACTCCAGTTCCAGGGCAGTGGAGGAGCTCACCGATATCACTGTTCAGCAATTCTGTTTCAGAATAATACTAATGGCAGGCTTTAGAGCTTTTTTCTCTTTTTTTTTTAATGTCGTCTTCCTCATCGTGGCCAGATCAAGCATTTTGATCGGTCAGGATGGATTAGTATCACTATCTTGTTATCACTTGATTATGAATTTCTTTGCAAGACTTGATTGCTTTCACATCACTCAGGCAGTTTCAAAGGCGGTGTGTTTTCTTTCTCTTTGCACGCAGTTGCCATCCATCAGGCATATGGCTTTGAACATGTGTGTGCGCGTGAGGGGTTTAAGAAGACAGAAATTTGTGGAACTGACCAATGGCAGGACTTTTTTTTTAAAACTTTAAATAGATTGTTTTTCCCTGTTTTGTTTTTCCCAATAATAATGGCGGTCATCTGCTATACTGTTAAAGACCCAGAGCTCTTGTACTCAAGTGCAGTTGCCTCCAACGAATCCATCACAGTCTCGAGCAGCACATTAATTTTCTTCCTTTTCCCCAGATGCCTCTAGGCCATAGTGCTATTCAGGCTGGCTGTTGTTCAGCATGGCTGGATCAGAACAGTCCATCACTGACCCATCCTTTCACATTAGAACATTACGGGATTCGAAACGCAAACTCAATACATGTCAGTGTAATGCATCCTGTGTGCACCTGTATAGTCAAGTTGAAACAATGAACAGAGAGAGGGGGGGGGGGGAGGGGCGGAGGAGGGAGAGAGGGGGAGAGAGGGGGGAGGGGGGAAGAGAGAGTGAGAGAGAGAGAGAGAGAGAGGAGGTGCAGTGATTTTGGCTTTTGTTGTCAGTCAATGAAAAGCTTTTGCAAATTAGCTGAGTGTCAGTAAAAGTTCTGCTATGGCTTCAATCTCCTTAAACGAAAATTATTTTTATATTAAAAAAACTCAAGGGGGCTTAAAATAGGAAAACAAAGTGATTGCTGATATTGCCACAAATCATTATAATTCACCTGACGTGCTGAAAGAAAATAAATTTCTGCCAACAATCTTAAAGAGGCTGTGCATTACTGTCTTAATTTTTTGCTGAATGTTGCTGCTCTTTCTGCCCTTTTGAAGTGCGGTTTGTGATGTTATCCAAACAGGAGCGAATCCCTGCCAAGTGCAGGAGTGAACCCGCTGCCTCTTTCATTTCCTCATCATCACTTTCTGGTGGTTTCTCTGTGCGCCTCTTTTTAAGCGGCAGTGTCTCAGTTGCATTTTTTTTTGCTTTTGTCAGGTGTTGCCGTTTCGTGTGCTGAGATAAGTACCCACTGTCAGCTAAGGAATCCTTGGTTTCTTTTTTGTTCTTTTTCTCCTCATCTTCTGTCTCGCTGTAGCTCTCGTGGCTGTGGTAACTCCCTTCGCTGACCTCACTTCCGTCGTGGCTGCCTTTTGTGGCAAACTCGTAGTGGTCATCGGCAGAGGAAGAGGACGTTGAATCGCTGGTGGGGGATGTACTCCTGTGATTGGAAGATTTCGCCACGCTGTAATTGTGATCTTCCTTAGGATCACTGCTGACAACCGGGGAGCCACAGGACTGCTCGCTATCATTCCGCATCCGACAATTTGCGATTCCATTCCTGAAAGGGGCAAAAAAATTACAGGTCAGTTTACTAAATGGCCATGTAGTACTCTGTTCAACAATGGTGCCCTGTGGCAAAGTGCAACATGGAAATGAATGCACATATAGGAACACTAGCCTACATTTTTCTTCAGGGGAGTGCTTTTGAAACATTCAAGTGAGAAACTGAGGTTTCGGCTTTTCTGATTGTTCTTTTCTTCCTACATAGGAAAGTTCTATTTAAGGATTGTGTTTTACAGTAAAACACACAGTAGTTGCACAAGTTTTGACACCAAAATAATAGACAGATAGTACACTTGGCACTGAAGTTGCCTCCTCAATGACAACAGGTGATTTGTTTGTTTCTACAATCAATAAACAAGATACACCCACTGGGTGAATGAGTCTCTGGTCCCAGGTGTTCTGCAGGACTTGCCTTACCTCAGCCCCATCTCTCTGGTTGTGGGCAAAGTGAGATAAAATATCCTACAGATCTGCCTCTTTGTTCTTTTTCTGTTAGATAAGATAAATGCATGATGGAGAAGGGATTAGAAGGTTATGCTGTTAGGATTCAGTGAAGTGGGAGAAGGCTTCTGTGGAGCATAACCACTGGCATGACCTCCTGGACTGAAATTTTCTTTTGTTTTCATTCATGGGATGATGAGCACATTGCCAGCAAGGCCAACATTTATTGCTCATTTCTAACTGCCTTGAAGAAATGGTGGTGAGCCACCTTCTTGAACTGCTGCAGTCCATGTTGTGTAGGTACACCCACAGTGCTGTTAGAGAGTTCTAGAATTTTGACTCAGTGACAGTGAAGGAATGATGGTATATTTCCAAGTCAGGATGGTGTTTGATTTGGAAGGAAACTTGCAGGAAGTGGTATCCCTATGCACCTGTTGACCTTGTTTTTCTAGGGGTAGAGCACTTTGGTTTGGAAGATGCTGTCAAAGGAGCCTTGGTGAGTTGCTGCAGTGCATCCTGCAGATGGCATACACTACCACCAATGCACAGTAGCAGCAGATGGAGTGAATGTTTAGGGTGGGTTGTACGGTGTGCCGATCAAGCTGACTGCTTTGCCCTGGAAGGTGTCAAGCTTCTTGAGTATTGTTGGTGCTGCACACATCCAAGCAACTGGAGAGTATTCCATCACGCTCGTGACTTGTGCCTTGTAGATTGTGGACAGATTTTGGAGAGTAAGGAGGTGAGTTACTTGCCGCAGAATTCCCAGTCTCTGACCTGTTCTTGTACCCACAGTAATTTATATGGCTAGTTCAGTTAATTTTCTAGCCAATGGTAACCCCCCCACCCAAGAGTGTTGATGATGGGAAATTCAGCAATTGCGTATTAAAGGGAAATGGCTAGATTCTCTCTTGTTGGAGATGGTCATTGCTTGGCACTGTGTGGCAATGTTACTATTATGGTATGAATATTAATGCTTCCATGCTGTAAATTTTATGTACAGCAACACTCCTAAACACAAGACACTCAAATCTTACAGGAAGTGACTGGCACTGCTGTTCTGTGTGCAAGGCACTCTGTATTTTGAAGATGTGTTGTGAATTTCTATTGGCCCTTTCCCTTTCCCAGTGATCATAAGAAACATCTCTTATTATCCCTTCCAGCATCTTACCAATAACGGATGTCAGACTGATAGGCTTATAGTTCCCTGGCTCTGATTTGTCCCATTTTAAATTGTAGGGGAAATGGTTAAGAAATGAGGAACATTAAAATTTTATCATTTCACAATGGAACAAGAGGTCAGAAAATATTTGATAAATGAGAATACCTACAGATGTTCACACAACAGAATGTTAATCTGTGGAGAATAAATGTGCGGAAAAGGGGAATATTCAGGGTCACTGGGAAACTTGGCTAGCTTCCTAATGGCAGTGAAAAAGAACATGTTATTCTACTCAAAGAATAAGCCTTTAATTCAGGGGTTATTTTTGAACCCAATGTAATAACAAATATAAACATATTTTCAGTTTCCCAAAACAGGGGCAAAATTAATCAATGCATTATAATTATTGGTAAACATTTCAGATGAAGTGTGAATGTTTGCTGCTCTAATATGACACTGAGTGAAGTGGGTAGTTATTCTATTTCTAGTTCTAATCAGTAACATGACAGGACCGTTATAAAAACACACTTAATGAATCTATATGTAAAATTCCTGAAAAATTGTTAGCAACTTCTGAAACAATATTACAGAAGGAGGATTATTCTTTTTGAGTTCTCTGCCCGAAGGCAGGTCTGACTTGCAGCTGAATGATTTCCACCATGGTAGGGCAAGGAGGCAGGTCCAAAATCCACCTGAGCTGGAATGGAGATCGAACCCCATGCTATTAACACAATCTGAACTATCCGGGCCTTCAAACCAACCGTGCCAACCGACCCCCAATAACTCTCATAGCCTGCCCACCGCCTGATAGAACATCAGGACACTCTATATTCAAAACTGTGTTGCTTTTCCAATGCACACACAATATCAAAGATAACCTGAAGGCAGCGTTCAATAGCAGTGGGACTCCTGAACGATTAGAATCACATCCTCTCCCACTCATAGCCAATGCCTCATTTACCATTTCTGCAGCAGATTAGTATCACTGTTTCAGAGATGCATCATCTGGAACATCTACTGTCACGTAACCAGGATCCAGGTGGAGGGGCATGTTAGTGGGGTGGTGAAAAAGGCATATGGGACACTTGCCTTTATCAATCGAGGCATAGATTACAAAAGTATGGAGGTAATGTTGGAGTTGTATAGAACCTTGGTGAGGCCACAGCTAGAGTACTGAGTGCAGTTCTGGTCGCCACATTATAGGAAGGATGTGATTGCACTGGAGGGAGTGCAGAGGAGATTCACCAGGATGTTGCCTGGGATGAAACAGTTAGGTTATGAAGAGAGGTCGGATAGACTTGGGTTGTTTTCGTTGGAGCAGAGAAGACTGAGGGGCGACCTGATCGAGGTGTACAAGATTATAAGGGGCATGGACAGGGTGGATAGGGAGCAGCTGTTCCCCTTAGTTGAAGGGTCAGTTACAAGGGGACATAAGTTCAAGGTGAGGGGCAAGAGGTTTAGGGGGGATGTGAGGAAAAGTTTTTTTTACCCAGAGGGTGGTGACGGTCTGGAATGCACTGCCTGGGAGGGTGGTGGAGGCGGGTTGCCTCACATCCTTTAAAAAGTACCTGGATGAGCACTTGACACATCATAACATTCAAGTCTATGGGCCAAGTGCTGGTAAATCGGGTTAGGTAGGTAGGTCAGGTGTTTCTCACGTGTCGGTGCAGACTCGATGGGCCGAAAGGCCTCTTCTGCACGGTGATTCTGTGAATTCTGTATAGACAGATCCTTGCAAAGTTCCTTGTCTCAACTTCAGAAAGACAATATCACATTTCCCAAAGTGATCAATATGGGATTTTTAAAAAAAGTTAGCAAATAACCAAATCAACATGCTAATATTTCAACAAATAGAGGTGGGTGGGGAGGGGGGGAGAAATCAGAACCTGCCAACATGCGATCAGAAATCTGTTGACCCAAGCAGCTCCCTAGGATTCCCTCATAAACCCCAGTTTTAAATTCTGCATGTCACTCAGGAAAATTAGTGAGGGGTGTGGTAGGCTCTAAAAAAAAATTCCATAGAATTTACAGCACAGACATAGGCCATTTGGGCCAACTCGTCGGTTCTGGCATTTATGCTCTACATCACCCTCTTCATGCACTATTTCATCTTACCCATCTATTTCATTTCTTTCTGCCTTGTTCACTTAACTAGCTTCCTCTTAAAGACAATAACGCTATTCACCTCAACCAATCCATGTGGTAGCAAGTTCCACATTCTGTGAAATAAGTTTCTCCTGAATTCCTCATTGGATATTTTAGCAACTACCTTACATTTATGGCTTATAATGTAAATAAAATTGGTATGCCAAAATTTCAATTTTGTTATTGTACTGGCACAGCATAATTTTCAACTTAGCAATCCACATTCATTGTTTTTGTGTCACATTGTCAATACCTTGATACTCAATCCCACTTGGTTCTTCTACTTATCTGAGAAGTTGAATACTCACCAAAGTTAACACTCAGGTCTGCAACTGTGAAACTTTTAGTTTTCATTATCTAGAACCAAATCTGAATTAACATGCTACATCGCTATACAATACTGATAACCAGCAGAAAGAGAGCTTGGCTCCAATTTACTGAAATTTTGACTTAGGCAACAATACTGAGCACCATTTAAAATGTTAAGCTTAGAACCCACTATGGTGCATAACAACATTGCTTTGTTTACAAGAGTGCAGATCTATTCTGTATGAAATTATAAGCAAAACGTATTAGGAACACATTTATATAAATACAACTACATTGATTAAATGCATTTAAGAAAGCAAAACATCCCAAAAGATTATGAGAATATAACATTAATAATGAAAATGTGAAAAATTATGTCGTCTTTGTACATGATACTAAAGTACTAATGCATTTGTTAACTTTAAATATGTTTTAAAGTTAGTCCCATTATGCAGGCAGTTCATGTCACTAATTATATATTGTAGCATTCTTATTAATTTAAATACAGAGAACTGTTGTAATGTAAAATAATAAAAAGAGGTTAGAATTGCACTTGCATGACAACTAATACTTTTTCAAAATTGGATTATGTTGAACAAAAAGCATTTTTAGCTGAGATTTCATTAAAGGAATCATCTACTTAGAACAGTAATAGATCAAGAAGGGGTGTTCTAAATAAGTTGGTATATAGCTAAATTATCAAAAAAGTGTGAAATAAATTCCAGAGAGAGCACACATTTAAATCTATTGAGGCACAGATAACTAAAATAAACCTATTTCGATATTTAACACCTGATAAACTCATTCAAGTTGCATGTAAATATTACAAGGTTATTGCAATTTATTACTTCAGTAGTCCTCACAACAGACAAAAAAAGGGAAAACTGGAAGCCAAGCAGTAGCATGAGGATGCAAGCCATCTGCTGCCTCCGGAAGAGGTTACAAAATACTAGAAGTGCTTTATGTTCTCAATGTTTACTCTTAATAGTAAGTAGACAACATTTTGGTTATTGTGTTGATAGACTTTACAAGTTTAAATACATTAAGTCAGTTACATGGTTGGCGAAAATACAGGAACAGAGGATAAGTTCAGAAGGCTGACAAAAAAAGGGATCCTTGGCTTTATAATGAGATGCATAGAATACAAAAGTAGGAATGTTATACCAAACCTTTATAATCCCTAGAGATAAACACAAAAAAACTGCAGATGCTGGAAATCCAAAACAAAAACAGAATTACCTGGAAAAACTCTTTTCTTCTCCGCCGATGCTGCCAGACCTGCTGAGTTTTTCCAGGTAATTCTGTTTTTGTTTATAATCCCTAGTTGGGTTGCAGCTTTTTAAAAAAAATTCATTCACAGGACGTGGGCTTCACTGGCTGGGCCAGCATTTATTGCCCATCCCAAGTTGCCCTTGAGAAGGTGGTGGTGAGCTGCCTTCTTGAACCGCTGCAGCCATGTAGTTTAGGTACACCCACAGTAATTTTGACTGAGCTGGAGTAGTGTGTTCAATTCTGGGCACGGCACTTGAGGAAGGATATCAATGCACTGGAGAGCATGCAGGGGAGATTTTAAAAAATGGTACCAGGGACGAGGAACCTTGGAAGACTAGAGAAGTTGGGGTTGTTTTCCTTGGAGCAAAGATTAAGGAGAGATAGGGGTATTCAAAATCTTGAAGAGTTTTAATAGAGTAAATAAGGAGAAACTGTTTCTACTGGCAGAAGAGTCAGTGACTAGATGTATGACAATTGGCAAAAAGGGCCGGAGTTGAGGGCAATGAGCATTTTATTTACTCAGCGATTCATGATGACCTGGAATAAACTGTCTGGAAAAAGTGGTGGATGCAAAAGAGAAGTGGATAAATTCTGCAGGGTCATGGGGAGAGAGGGGAAGTAGAACTAACTGGCCAACTCTTCGAAAGAGTCACAGCAGGCTCAGTGAGCCAAATGGCTTTGTTTCATTCCGTGATACAATGCTAATTTAGAAAACATGGAGCATAACTGGGTTTCGAAAAAGTCACCCTGAAACATGGTGGGATGGCTGCGTAATCACTTGCTTACTTATCCTGAATTTTTGCACATGGTTTAATTCTTGGAGCAGCAAACACAGCTGGCTCAGTGCATTTCTGTTATTTTATATATATTATGAGAAATTGATTTTTTAAATATATATTTTTGGGGGATATTCAGTTATTCTGTGAAAAGGCTTCGCATGTGTGTGTGTGTGTGTGTGTGTGTGTATGATTTAATTAAACTGGGCAGAGGTTAATAGGAGACAGGTTGTCTGGGGGGTTGAAAACATGGAAAGGATAGAAGTGTTAGGTTTGAGGTACAAGTGAATATGTTAGATCTAACATTTGCATTTTTGGGTAAGTGGAAAATTTGCTTGAATATCTAAAGGGAGAGTCATAGGTGAAACGAAACATGTCTGCATCTGGCAGGAATTGCATAGGTAAACAGAAGGGGGGAATATTATATTTTATTGACCTGAAAGCAAAGACAATATGGAAACATGAATGATCTTATATTTGGAAGGGTTTGAGTTTCAAAGAGGTGTGAAAACAATGGAACCTGAAATAAAAGGGAAAAATTGTATTTTAGAGTTACTGTGGAGAGCTTAGTTGGGCTGGAGCTGTTTGAGCTGGAGGTATGAGATGTAGCAGCTGGAGCTGTGAGCTGAGAGGGGATGCCGTTTGAATCAACCATCCAGTCAAGCTAGTAAAGTCTTGAGCTGCAAAAGCAGTTTTATTCTGAAACTTGGATTTTCACAGCAGAGTTGAAGAGTGTTATAGATCATGTGATATAACTTTATTAAAGCTACAGCAGTTTGCCTTGGGTAATATTACTGGATTTTTAAAAGTTAAACATCTATAAGGGAGTGTTGCCAGGAAGATGTTTACTTGTGGGTCTGACCAAGTAGAGTGTCTTTTTGAGGGAATGTTTTGTAAGGCTCAGTTTAACGGTGTATCTGTAGTCCTGTGTGCTTAAGTTTAATTAACAAGAATAAAAGAAAACTTTTACTTATGATTTTTAAAATCCCAGAAGTGTTACTGGACTTCTTACCGCTGAGATCTGTATGTCCCCTTCTTGTTTTCAAAATACAATCAAAAAGGTGTGGCCCGTAAGCCAAGTTTCCTTCTGGGATTTGGTTTGCTCAGCAATTAACATCGGCTGTGGTCGTAACAATAT
Source organism: Carcharodon carcharias (assembly GCF_017639515.1). NCBI lineage: Eukaryota > Metazoa > Chordata > Chondrichthyes > Lamniformes > Lamnidae > Carcharodon > Carcharodon carcharias. The sequence goes on from NC_054486.1 coordinate 104,753,751, forward strand.
GTTGGTGTAACGTACTGTAAATGATAGTCAAATCTATACAAAGGCAATGCCATGCGAGGCTGTAGTTTGCAAGCAATGAAAATGTTTGTATTATTAAGATCAAAGAAATAGCAGCAGTAGGCCATTCAGCCCCTTGAACCCACTCCACCACTCAATAAGTTCCTGGCTGATCTGACTGGGGTCTTAACTCCATTTTGCTGCCTGTCCCCCAGAACTCTCGACTCACTTGTCAATCAAAACTCTAACTCAGCCTTGAATATATTCAATGACCCAGGCTCCGTCGCTCTCTGTGGGAGATTTCCAAAGACTAACAACCCTCTGAGAAGAAATTCTTCTTCATCTCAGTCTTAAATTGGAGACCTCCTTTTTTCAAACTGTGCCCCGAGGTGAGAGGCTATATTATGAATTGCAGCATTTTTTTCCAAAAAAATATCATGTGGGAAAACTGCGAAATAATGCAGGACACCGAGGACAAAACTGCTAGGCAGGGAAGATCTTACCATAAAAATATTATTTCAATCCCTACAGAGTTGTAACATAAATATTTTTTGTTTACAAAATAAAAATGTTTGGTCAATGTTCAAACTTCATGGCTATATATATTTGGATGTTGCCACTAATTCCCCACATGTAGGTTACAACCCACAGCAAACCAGATTAAACTTGCCACATTTGTAAAAGCCAGAAGCCATAAACTACAACTTCCTGGCAGTCAACCTTAGTGAACATGCCGAGAGTTTGTGGCCAGGAGCTGGCAGCATCAATACTGCATAACCACAATGCACATGTTTGACTTTATCCTGCCCTAATGAAAACTAAAAATACTTACTAATATGGTTGCACTCAAGACTTAATATATTGTAGCTGACTAAAATAACAGTAAACAAGGAATTCAAATCATTGTACAATGTGTTTAATGGTAGGTAGTGCAGGGAATACCAACCAAGACTGAGGCTGTGGGGCTCCTTATTATGGTCTTTTTCTTCCAGTTCTTGCCTGGCTGCCAGCCAAACCAACGGGCTGGCCAGCAGGAGGCCGCATTCAGGGACAATCCCAGGTAATCAGGAAGGGAAGGAGCAAGAGATCAGGACTTGCGAGTGGAGAGACCATTGTGAAGTCCAGTGAGGAGGGAAAAGAGGCCGTCACTGGAGGGAGTGGGAGACTGGGCTGGGAGGTGCGGAGAAGACAAAGGCCAGCACAGGAGAGTGGAAGCAAAAGATTGGGGTGGAGGAGGTTTGCAAACACAGCAAGGGGGAGGTGAGATTGAGAAATGCAGGGGGGGAGAGAGGTCGAAGACTTCCTGAGCGACCAGGGGAACACGACTGTTTATTTTGGTCCACAAGGTGCACTGTAAAAGTCACTTATTTTCATGAACCAGCAGCTTCCAGCTCACTGTTGTTGTTGGGTTCCACCAACCTTGGAAAACCCACGGCAGCAACGGTCATCAATTTAAATTAGGCTCACAATTGCACTGCGGAACCCCGATATAAACATGTTCACGGACTGCCTCACCTCTCAAAGGTAAGTCATGAAAAGCAATCACTACAAAAACAGCATCAGGTGCTTACATGGCAGGTTGGGGACAAGTTCCCATTTTATAATTTTTAAACCCCATCCCAACCATCTTCCAACCATTTTGTGAGGCATATGGGGTTTTTACAGCAACTGAAATAGCCACCTATTTATACCTGTCCAGTGGATCTGCACTGGATGGGGAGGTAATACCTTAGACTTCCCCTTTCAGCAAATTCAGAGTTAGGTTAGTCAAAGTGGAAAACACAAAGTAATTTAGCTGGAATTCAAATTTACATTTCTAACGGTTTCATGAGATTTCATTATATAGCACTAAATGAAAGGATAATAGTTGGAAATGTTGTAAGACACAAGCACAGATAAGTGGTTGATCTGAAACACAGAAGGCCAGGTGTAATGGCTTGAGGCGGGTACAACCTGCCAGGCACAAAATGAAGCTCGCTCTGTTTGTAGATTTGGGAGAAATTGAAGCAGATCAGTTTTCAATAGCGTGCTTCTCCAAAGTTCTACTTCTTACTATTGTGCAACGTTATGGAATTTACATCCAGAATGTTTTACAGCTTCATTAGAAGTCATGTGGCCACCTGACTTAAGAAGGCTGAGTACTTCAATTCCAGCATTTAAGTGACGGGAGATAAGCGCTAACTTTTTACCTTACTGCAGCAGCCATGCTCCCAATACTACTGATCGGCAGTGGCTTCATCCCCATGAATGGCCCCCGAGTGTACGCTCGACCTCCATTTGGCATAACTCCCACAGCATCTGTGTAGGAGAAGAACTACAACGTTAGAGGAATCCACAGTTACAGAACCCAAACCTTTCTACACCATTTCAGGTAACATGTCTAGAAAATAAAATGAATACATAATACTATTAACACTTCATCCATTTAATTAAAATATATCACAAGAGTTTGCTTCAATATTGTGGCTAACATTCACAATGCCCAGGGCTGTCTTTTAACTAAGTATAATGCATGAATCAATAGCAAAAGTGGATTTTTTTCTCTGCTTTCGCTTGCGTCGGATTGCATTCATGAATGCCATTATTATATGCAAATCTCAATCAACATGTTGTTTCCCTGCTGTAATATTTTGAGAATGCTCCTGTTTGAATCTCTTCCAGGTTACTTACTTTGCATTATACTGATACCTTCATAAAATGTCTGTCCATTAATTCATAAGGATATTCTCAAAAGAAATTAAATACTGACCACTAAGTTGTGCAATGTGTTTATTTTGAGTTTCTGCCACAGTATTAGAGCTGTACATATATGCTTTCTCTGCTTTGTTTGTATCTTCACGGTCAGTGCCATTATTTTCATATTGTACATGGGAACCAAAACACAGTTTAAAAAAAGCACAATACATTTTAATGTTTGATACACTTAGTTCATCACCCCAAATTGCTCCCACAATCAGTACTTCAACCTCGTGCTTAGCCTTGGATATTCTTTCTAGACGAATACTTGAAAGAACATGGTGTATAATTTTTGTTTGATATTTTCGACAGACACATGAAAACTTCACAGACCTAGACAGCATAGCTTTTTATGCATGTCAACACTATTCATTATCTGCACTTGAGCAAAATTCATATGCTCCTCACATCAGAAAGAGTTAAGCTGGCCTTGAACAGGTACTAGAATGCAACAGTGTACAAATATAATTGGTCGTCTCCTCCTGCTCTTGAGTAACAACACGTTGTTTGATCCTCCTAGGCCAAAGTAAGTCAGTGCTAACTTGAATTGATTAGTAAGAACAGAAATTTCCTCTCGTGCAACATTTCAATGACAGCTTGTGCAGGCGGACAAAATTTTCATCTGATACTACACAGGTTTCAGGACTTTAAACAGGATGACCTTTATTATAACTTAGCATTTAAAACAGTGGGAGCTTTTCTTTAAAATAAGGCTCCTGGTTCAGACACTTCGGCAGATAGATTTTTCCAGGATCTAGATTTCATTTAAAGAAAAATATTTCTCAGAGTAAATACGTGTTGGAAAACACAAAGAATTGGCCCTTCTAAGGCCACGCAAGTTCACAAGTAACATTTCTGCTTGTCCCTGGACATGAACACCAACGCTCCTCGAGCCAGTGAACAGAATGAATGTGTCAATTGAGTTGATACAAATCTGAACAAGAGACCTAACATGTCAAATGTCTACTAATTACCTTTCAACCTATAGAAATCTAAACATTTTCTTTCAGAAAATGTTAAATAAACCTATCCTAGCACATGTTTAAAAGGTGTGCTGTATATATTTTTTTAAATTCTGCCTAACTGTCTCCCTCAAAATAAGTTTGCCTTTAACCAAAGTTCATTGCTAAATGTGTGTCAATTATCCATTACCAACTTTTGCACTGAGGATTGCAAACAACTAGAGCTGGATTGAAACAAATCACAATACTAATTTCACTGAGTGTTATTGGCAACCACTAGTGAAAGGAGACCTGCTCCTCCTCGGGGGCTGGATTCTAATCCACGTCCCAAAGGTGAAACAATATTGTTTTTATACAGTTTGCCGTAAATCTTCCTCTGAGGCAACAGTTTCCTGCTTTGACTAACGCTACCGTTCGAGTCATTAGTTTTCCTGGAAATAAAATCAAAACAGACTTCAAACAAAATCTGGAAGAGAATCTGAAACATGATAAAGAAAGAATATGTTAGGACACAGAAGAGATTAAGTCATGACCTCCTAGAGAGAAAGCACAAAGAGGGAAAGTAAAGAAAGGTCAAGATAAGGGATTCCTTGCTGCCATAATAGGTATAATTTTCACCTATTACAATACTCAGGATTTTATATACTATGATAGCTTCATGATAACTTCCCAGGATTTATTTCATTGAAAATTATTGTACAGGTATCATAAAACTGAGATCAAATTTTCTTCTGTCAATCCGACACAGGTATAAAACTTTCCCACCTTGTAATATAATTATCTGACAGTAAGAATTTCAAAGCGCAAGGTGCATTTAATGCCTGCACATCTATAGATGCAAATTAGAAAGTTGCTTGCCCTGGTGCCTACCAACCATTACAGAAGTTATTAACATACACTGGTACAAGTTGTGTACTTTTAAAAGCTATCATCAAATGAAATTTACAGGAATGATAGCACCTTAAAAGCGCTCAACTAGTTTCTTCAACAGGCAGGAATTTATTTACAAACCTTCGCTCAAAAGGGGAAAAAAATAACAATTCAGCTGCACATTTCAGAAAAAAAACTACAAATTAGGAAAATGACAATTTACTTCCAGATGTCACAGGACAAGAAAATCCGACATTCAAATAAGTTGGCTAACGCCCAAGACACATTCAACTATGCTCAGACATGTGCTCAATGATGCATCCAAAATAATCAGTCAAGCTATAAATAAAAAATAAAATTGGCAAGTTATTATTTATTTCTGGCTGGGTTTGACTAACTTGTTTTTAATCTGGGAGACGAAAATGTCAGTGAGATAATTCTTGGGTTTTGACTGGAAAATTCTGTACTTCATATAAACTTGTCGAACTGTAACATTAATCAGTTGACCCGCGGTTCCACATTTTGATTACTCGATGAAACTAAAAGCTTGCACAAAGTAACAGTCAGTTGTCTGACCCCATTTATGTATCACAATCAATGGACTGCAACATGTAACACAATAAATCAGTTAAAAGCTCTGGAGCATGTACTTCTACCGAGCTGTGAAACTAGAAGAGTGAGCAGCACTCGCACAAGTCCCTTGTGGAAAATGTTGGTTGAGAAGGTTACAAGAATCATTCCAAAAGTAGCCAATCTCAGGAGAAACAAACACCAAAGGAAACTAACATTACTCAATTTTTAATATGGTCAGAGTAAATGCAGATTCAGTAATGTCATTTTACAGTATGTGTCCAGCTTGCTTTGCAATATCCATCCCAACATTAGCATCAAGTGGCACAATGCAAATCTACAAATATATTAAAAACATGATTACATTAGTTGATGGTATCTCAGTTTAATAAGCATAACTGGATTTGTTTACCTTTCCATAAGTTACTCTTTATATGTACAACAAAAACAAATAGGAATGACTTCTGTCTGAAGAGCATACCTCTCTCCTCCACCTTCAAACCCATGCAGCATTCTTATTCTTCTGTATTACTATAACTGCAAGCCAAAGGTTTTCTCTTTTGCTATGAAGCTCTTTGGAAACCCCTAAGAACATACAAGGTTTTATATAAATGCAAGTTCTTCCATCTTTCTTAAGATGGAAAGCGAAAGTCCAATTTCAGATCTGTACTGTTCTATGTGCCTCGTGGTGGTATATCAAAACCATTTGAAAGTGTTTTCTGCCTTTCTTGGGTGACAAGTCTACTTGTGGCTTATCAATGAATGACTGAATGGTGTAGATACAAATGCATATTCAATAGCATCACAGTGGAGCCTGAGTTCACTCCACTCAGTGTCCACGTGCACATTTGCGGCCATTGGCTGGAGGAGTGGGAGCCCAGCTTGATTTTTCTCCATGCCTCAGGGGCAGTGGGGTCAATTCTCATTCTTCTATTGCTGCTGTGATGGAGATCAGTTGCCTTGAAATAAACCACACTCGGCACGTTCCACTTTTGTCTGTTTGATCGCAAACCTTGTCATTAATCTCAACATCCATCCACATTGCCATCAATATGCCTTGGCTGCATTATGTACTGTCTACTAAAGGCACCATGTCAATTTGCAATTTACTTTGCCAACACATCCCAGTAACATGATCTCTGTCAAAGGCATGAGCAGCAATGTCATGGGTACACCATTACCCCCAGGCCACACATTACCTTGACTTGATATGTCAGCATTTACTCAGTTCAATGGTTATGGTACTGGACTATCAACCAGAGACCATGAGTACAATTCTCAGTTATGAAGTTTGGCTAGTTGTGAAACTGAATTTCAAATAGTATTTTGACAGACTGCTATCAAACACAGAGATAAAAACAAAAAAACTGCGGATGCTGGAAATCCAAAACAAAAACAGAATTACCTGGAAAAACTCAGCAGGTCTGGCAGCATCGGCGGAGAAGAAAAGAGTTGACGTTTCGAGTCCTCATGAACCTTCGACAGAACTTGAGTCTATCAAACACAACTGGTTTAATAATGCCCTCTGAGGAAGCCCCAATTGGTCTGGTCTACCTGTGACTCCTGTACCAAATTATGTGGTGAACTCTTAATACTCTTCAGGTCAAATTAAAGTAAAACATGGTTTACTTGATCCAGTTTCCGATCAAGATGTTGCTCATTTGAATTTGAATAAGTTCTTAAGTGTACAGAGGTATCCCCCAGTCACTACCTCAGGCTGAAGCAGGTTGTTCATAATATCAGTAACAACCCTGGGCTGAGCTTCTGATCCTATATTCTCTCCATCAAAACGATCACCGATTTATCTCTGCAATATAATCTGTGGCCGAAATTCTCAGCTCCAGACTTGACTATTCCAACATTATCCAAAGCTGCCCACCCTCCCCACCCATCCTTCACAATCAGCTTCCCAAATCTTTCTTCCTTTAATTCATTACTTTTTAAAATTCAAATTTATTGCCTCTTAATCAAAACTCCTTCCTGAGTCTCTGTGTAACCTGCAATATGGGCCTTGATGCACAAATGATTCTCAAAAAAGCATTAACCCCTCAAATTCAGACTTCTTTTGGCAACAGAAAAAAACTGTGAACTGTGAAACTGAAAAATGACTGTAAAATGCATACATGATATGGATTTACAATTGACCACAAAAAAATGAAGTTGTCACCATTAGACAATAAAATGTATAGGCTCCTCCCATACAAACTGTTAATCCAGTGATTAGCTCAACCACGCATACCAATAAAGGCAAAATGTCTGATCCCAGTTTGCAGCCACTTGGCTGATCTTAGCAGCAACAGGGGTGATACAGTTTGCTTCAGAACCAGTGGTGAGGTACCAGAACGCAAAGCGCAACCCAGGAAGGAATTAGTGTCATCAGGAAGGAGGGAAGAAAACGGACTCAAAAAATACACCCGCTCGCACTGTTCCTTTTTCTGAAATCCACAGTCATCTTCACAGAAATTAGCCATTATCTGTTTTCTAGCAAGGCTAGCAGACAATAACGCCCACAAGTAGTTTGAACACAGACATCATTTATTATGTAGGCGTTAGTCAAAAGATGTTCTCAGTCAAAACAAATTTACAGCATCACAATTGCATAATGTTGGATTTCAAATGTCTTTCTTCATCGAGGAGTAGGGCAGGATATGTACACACACCATAAAAACTACTGTGGGTTAATAAATAAAATAAATTCTCTTTGTAAAAGATATAATTACAATAACTTAATAAGTGCGTATGAAACCAGGGATAGAATCTGTTCCAAATTTGCCATGATCATGGGCAGATTTGATTTATCAGGTTTCCCCATACACATTACTGTTACTGAAACAACATTCTTTTATAAAATGATTTCCAAGTGCAAAGATTAAGAAGCCTGGTTCGTCATTTACAACTAGGGATTTATATCCCAATGACTTTGCCTTGAATATATCAACCTCATGAAATACTGAAGCAAGAAATGTAGATTTTTTGCCTTTTGCTTTGTTAGATACAACACATATATTTTTGCCATCTTTAAAGTGTTAGTGATTTACTGCTTCTTTTTACTGGGTACTACAAGAACTTAATCAAACTTCCATAAATAACAAATGTTTCTCAACAGTGGTTGAAGCTCTAATAGAGACAGAAGCAAATCTCAAGCCTTGATGAGATGACCTTCTAACAAGATGTTTTATACTCATGTTTCAGTAGTTTTGAAGTGACTGAATTATTGAAATCAAGGCAAAGATTTATGCAAGGGCATGTTTATCACAAATATGCAATCTCTGCAACTTTTACCACATCTATCAAGAGGGACTGCTAAAACTGATCAGTCAGCTGCAATGGTGTACAAGTGGGAGGCTACCAGAAGAATCTGTCAAGAGATCAAAGAGTGTCACAGTTGAAGCTGTAGGATTAGAAAAATGAGGCAAGGACAAACGAGGATTAGAAATTCCTACTGCGTGGAAATGAATACACCGATGCTTAAATATAGTACTCCTTCCCAACTTCAAAACAAAAACCTTGACTTAATGGAGACCTTAACTTGGACCTTACAAATTACACTGTCCTGGCAGAGTCAATTGGCAGAAAGGTGGGAAACCTGGTAGACTGATATTGAATCCAACCATGGAAAAATCCATACGTTGGTCCACTTCCCAACTGAGGATTGCATGAGCGCAAGGGAAGAAGCAGGGCAGGAAAAAAAAAACGAAAAAATAAATGGAATAAACGTCGAGGACTTGCATCACAACAGAACAATATCTGAGGAGGCCGCACTGCAATAAAAACCTTTATATTTCTATTGCAATGTACTGTGTACTCACATTCTGCTCCTTTCACCTCAGGGGAAGAATTCAGCAGCATCATGGCAGTGGCTGCATCAATATCAGAATCTGAAATGAGAAAAAAAATCTACATTTATTTTTGACAAATATGTAAGAAGTTGCTGGCCAGTGGAAATGGGAGCTGAAACAAATGTTCAGGAAAGACCATCTTCATAAGTTACAGCAGGTGAGTATGACTAGAGCTTTGTTTCATTCAGTGTTGTTGATCAAAACGTAACACTGTTATCCACATTAAATATTCAGAAGGTGCACAAAGCATCGCAGTGTGACTAATGCTTTGTCAAGGCAGCCAAATTTGTCTTCCCTTCCAGTTTCTGAAATAATAGGATTATTGACACACAACAAAGCACTAGTTGTAGCATTCATGTAGAACCACAGTCAGGACAGGCAAAACTATAAAAATCTCTCTCTCTCCGTCTCTGGGGAAAACTTCAGATCCTATAATAGAGATTTCTCCTCTCCTCATCCTTTACCCAACCCTGTGTCCAAGAAGCCAGGTTAACCCCTCTTGTTGTGCCTTTGCAAATGTTGTTATCTTTAAATTTAAATAAATTTGGACAAGGACTATCACTCACTATTCCTCAGAGTGCTATTTAAGGGTTTTCAATTATGTGATTTTCACCAATGTTTGCAATTCAAGTAATCGCATTTCAAGTTCAGTTCAGATAGATCACCTCAGAAAACTGCAGTTTTGCATAGACACTGAAGCAGCAGGAATAATGGTGTTCAAACTAATTATGTGTTTTGATAAAGTAAATAAGTGGTTGTTTCCAAAGTCAGGAGGGTCAGTGACTAAAGGGCACAGGATTTAAGGTAATTGCTTAAAAGAACCAGAGGAAGAGATTTTTTTTTGGAAGTGCGAATTCTGATTAAAAGGATTTGGATAAATACTGAAAAAGTAGAAACTTAGAGGTCTTAGGGAAAGAGCAGCTGAATGAGACTAATTGAATAGCTCTTTCAAACAGTTGGCACATGCAGAATGGGCTGAATGGCCTCCTTCTGTGTTATTCTGTAACCAGAAGTTACAAATTCGGCAACAGGTTCCCTACTTATTTGCTTATCTTCCCAATTGAGAAACACCTATCTTCTACTTCCACCTCCCATGATGACCAACTTAGACCAACTTGCAGACATGAATCCTGGCATTTGGTATATCAAAGTAATGCTCACGAAAATTGAAAGTTCACAGAGTACTGGTTTGAAATCCTTCTGGACCAAGTGCTCAAACCCTATTGCTGTGGCCTCTTGCTGCAAAATGACCCATTAACATCCTTTACTGTTAAACTATATATCCATGTAGGTAAGGGATTCGCCAAAAAAAAAAATCAACTCAAAACAAGCTGACATTTTACCATGTGTTCAGTAGCAGCGCTTTAAACCCAGATCTGTTATAATGTTAATAGTCATAGGAAATTAAAGTGAAAGTTTATTCCATTATTGTAAAAGAAACACTTGCATTTATTATTGTGGCTTTTGCAGCCTCAATGTCCAAAGTACTTCACAACCAGTGCAGTACTTTTATAGCGTAGTCAAAAAAATAGACAATTTACGCACAGCAAGGTCTCCTGAACAGCAACAACATAATGACCAGATACCGTTCAATGATATTGGATGGAGGATAAATATTTCCCAGAACACCTGCTCGTCTTTGAATACTACCAAGGGATATATTTGATGTCCATTTTAAAGGTCAGATTGGGCCTTGGTTTAACATCTAATCCAAAACATAATGCAGAACCCCCCTCAGTGTTGTACTGGAGTATCAGCCTGGAGTGGGATTTGAATCCATGACCTTTGCAGCAAGAGCGATACCATGGGCAATACATTTCTGCATCATAAAGCTGAAAATTCAATGCAATGGCCCATGACTGATCCAATTCCCAAAGTATGGGCCAGAATGAATAGTCACATGGAGAAATGTGAGCTGATTAAAGAAATCCAGCATGGATTTCTTAAGGGAAATCCGTATTTAACTAACTGGAAGTTTTTTTGAAGAGGTAACAGAGAGGGCTGATGAGGACACTGCAGTTGATGTGGTGTACATGGACTTCCAGACGGTATTTGATAGAGTGCTACAAACAGGCTTCTGAGCAGACTCTCAAATAAAATGGACAGTAGCAGCATAGATATGGAATTGGCTGAGTGACAGGAAAACAGAGAGTGGTGGTGAATAATGTTTTTTGGGATGGAGGAAGGTTTGTTGTGCAGTTTCCCAAGGGTCAGTGTTGGGACCCTTGCTTTTTCTGATTTATATTAATGACCTAGACTGTGGTGTACAGGCCACAATTTCGAAGTTTACAGGTGATACAAAACTTGGAAGCATGGTGAACCGTGAGGAGGATAGTGTAGAACTTCAAAGGACATAGACACATTAGTGGAATGGGGCAGATAGGCGGTAGATAAACTTCAATTCAGAGGAGTGATTCTTCTTGGTAGGAAGAACATCGAGACACAATATAAAATAAAGGGCACAATTCTAAAGGGGGTGCATATGGGTATAAGTTATTGAAGGTGGCAGGACATGTTGAGAGTGTGTTTAATAAAATATGCAGTATCCTAGGCTTTATTAATAGGAGCAGAGTACAAGAGCAAGGAGGTTATGTTGAACTTGTACAAGACATTAATTCAGCCTCAGCAGGCATATTGCATCCAGTTCTGGGTGCCGCACTTTAGGATGAGTAGAAAGTGCAGAAAAAATTCACAAGAATGGTTCTAAGGCTGAGGAACTTCAATTATGAAGATTGGTGAAGTTAGGGCTGTCTTCTTTGGAGAAAAGGTGGCTGGTAGGAGATTGGATAGAGGTGTTCAAAATCATGAGGGGTCTGGACAGAATAGATAGAGAGAAACTATTCCCACTTGTGAAAGGATCAAGAGCGAGAGGCCCAGATTTAAAATAATTGGTAAAAGAAACAAAAGCAACATTAGGAAACGGTTTTCATGCTGCGAGTGGTTAAGGCCTGGGATGCAATGCCGGAGAGAGTGTGGTGGAGGCAGGTTCAACTGAAGCATTCAAAAGGAAATTAGCGTGTTATTTGAAAAGAAAGAATGTGCAGGGTTACAGGGGCAGGGGAATGACACTAAATGAATTACTCTTTTGGAGAGCCAGTGGAGACATGATGGGCTGAATGGCCTCCTTCTGCACTGTAATAATTCTGGATCTTGAGTGAGTTTTTGAAAAGAAAAATTCTGCTCCATTGGCATTAGATGACAATTTATTTTCTTTCAACACTTTCTCTTGCAGGCACTACCTCACGCAGAATCAGTAGGTACTGGTGGCATTCCTACAGTTCACTTGTGAACCAGGTTATTCATTCTTTGAACTGAACTCAGGATATTTTGACCTTTGAGAGTGCAGCATAGATATCCCAGAATGACACCTGGACTCCAAGGGTTTAATTATAAGAGGCTATACCAACCAGGGTTATATTACTTTGAATTTAGAAGTTAAAGAGTGATTTGATTGATATTTTCAAAATGTGAAAGCGGAACAGATACGGTAGGTGGACAGAACCATTTCCACAGGTTGGGAAGTCTAGGCCTAGGGGGTATAGTCTAAAAATTAGGGTCAGATTTTTCAGGAATGAAGCTAGGAAACTTCAACACACAAAATGGTGGAAGTTTGAAAATCTCTTCTGCAAATGGCAATTGATGCTAGATCAATTGTTAATTATAAATCAATCAAGATTTAAGTTAACCAAAGGCATTAAGGAAATACGGAGCTAGGTCACAGGCCAGCCATGATCTCATTGAATAGCAGCACAGACCTGAGGGGCTGGTCCTTGTTCCTATGTTATGATCCCAATCCTTCACTCATTCAATGTTTATACAAACGGAAGCAGAAATCTGTCCCTGGCTATAGCTTGAAGCAAGCAGTATTTATTGCATTATATTTCTCACCTGACATTCATTTTCAGTTAACCAAACAGGCGCAAGTGCATACTGGGAAAAATCGATGCAATACTACCCTGTTCGCACTACCCCTCCAAGTTAAGTTTCTACCCCATGATTTTTCTAGATGGAAATTAAAAGTATCAGCATGGCTACATTTTCCCTCACTAGCCCATGAGGATTGAGCTCAATTCGGCTGCCCAAAGTGAAATATACAAGCAGCACAGGCCAGTAATTGAACCTAGGGCTTTCAACAAATAGCTCAGCTCTATACAGAATACACCATTGCCATGTGGTGCTCTCTGAGGTTCGAAAGGTTTAAAGAGAAGATTTAGTGATAGCAACAGAGAATGTTGCCACCTCATTGAAGAAATGCAAATTTAGCCCATTTTGCTGATTTGTGTCTAGTTACCTACTCTAATCCTACTTCTATGCCCTTCCCCAGATTCTTCCACTTCTGCTAAAGCATTCAATAAGCAAACGATCCATTTTGTGAAAATGTTTCATAACTTCTCCACTCATCCTCAGTCTACGTTCCCTTGTTACTGATAATGGAAATGATCATTACTATTTACCTTTGTAAAACCATTCCAAAATCTCGTACACTTTTATTTGATCCCCATGACTTCTATTTTGGGGAAAGCGTTCCACTGCCTCTTATTCTTAGTATCATCCGATTGTGGTTTTTTAACAATACCATAATGAGGGGTCTAGAATCGCTCTTGATACTCCAGCTGTGGTCCAATTAACATCTTGCACAAAGTCAAAAACACATCCCTATGTTTATCTTCAATGCATATGGATAAAACCTAGGATTGCATTTCCGTGTGATATGGCACTTCTATCAGCATTCCCCAGACAAATGCTGTTCACTCTGGCAAGGCTTTTCCTGTATAGATTGCTGTTCCTTTCACTGTTCTTGTTCCAAATGTTTTATTTCACAGTTTTGCATAGCTCAGCCTGTGCAATATTAATTAGTAGTGCCATACACTTCACAGCTCAGATCTGAACTGATGGACTAGAATGCGCTGTTCACCATCACTGCTCCCCCTCCACTTCCCCCACCACACAAATGCTTTGCTCCAGAGTCCTGTAAATGCACACATGCTCTTATTATTTGCCTGTCAGTGCTGATGGGAATAGTCTTTCAAAGAGCCAGTGATAATGTTAGCATTCAGACTGCAGAAACAAAAAGGGAACTTAATCCGCACGACAAATTCTGCATCAGCACCTGTTAATTCTACATTCAGCTGAAATAGTCACGTCCATGTCTGTTTGTGAGACAATGCGAGACTTTACATGCACTGCTCTGTCAGTTGACAAATAATCTGAAACAGATGGTACATTCAGGGAAGAGGAAAAATTATCTTTTTATAACTATATTCAACATCACCTATTAAGAAGCAGTGTCGTCGTGACAACAGAGGCTGCCATAGCAACAGTAAACAAGCTTCCGACCACCAGTGAACGATTTGAATGGAACATCTGCCCTGACAGACCATCTCAGCTGCCCCAGAGCAAAACGGCTAGGGGCGCAGTGATGCTGGATGACAGCACGGCTGAACGTGCTAGGTCTGAACAAATGAAGTATACAATCATCACTGACATACAGACGCCAACTTACTCAGATTTCGACCTTTGTTTGCTTGGTTTCAACTAATGACTGCTCCTGCACTGAACTAATGACAAGGTCCATTCATAAACATTTCCACCCAAGGACTGAGGTTAAAATTGACCAGATTGGAAATCACACACTTCGGAAAAAAGGGCACTTATCTGGCAACTAGGGTCGCTATGTATTATCAATTCCGCGCTGCATACTCAGGATTTAAATAAGTTTTTGCCCTTTCATCCTGTAACCTTTGCTTTGCTCATCCACAGTTGCATTTCCCCAGTTCAAAATGCCGCAGGGTTTAGAACAGAGCAGGGAATTGGGATAGACTTATCAGAATAAATCTTTGCCTGTATTCGGCATGTAATTAGCACGGCACTAAGATAACCTTTCAGTTCTAGTAGTAATATCCTGAAATCGGAAACCAGATGGTCACCAAAAATCCATGATTTTTTTCAACAGTCAAGCTCACTGACTCTTACAGGCCACTAGATGGAGCAATGTCTTAGTGTACTGGCATTCACTGTCTTTTGAAGAAAAAGCATGAGAGCACTTGTGCAGTGCAAGGGACCATCTGCTCTTGGACAATTATTAAACATTAATATGAGGCAAGATCATGCTACTCCACCACAGTGACTGCACTTAAAAACTGCTACCTGGCTATCAAGTGCTTTGGAATGTCCTGAGGCCATGAAAGATGCTATCTATATAAATGCAAGCGCTTTCTTTTACTCAAAAACAGAAGATGCTAGAAATACTCAGCAGGTCTGTCAGTACCTCTCCACAGATATGGCCAGACCTGCTGAGTATTTCCAGCATTTTGTTTTTATTTCAGATTTTCAGCATCTGCACTACTCTTTCTTGTACTCATTTTGAAGCACACAGCAGGTACCTAGTGAGAGTAGCAGCGGATGAAAAGTTAGAAAATCTTTTCAAGTAAGGTGGACTAATTGATTTCTCTCACATTTAGCACATATCACACGAGTTCAGTAGCTGTTCAGTAGCTATGGTCTTCTATAGTAAGAAAAACAACCCCTGAAAACTTGAACCGTCCTCTTTTTTTAACGTCTTTAGTCCAGTTTCAATTTACCCCTTTATTTTTCTCTACCTACCTCTTCACTATTAAAAAGGTGGCAATTAATGCTGGTTCTCTAATTCTGGCCTCTTGTGCATTCCCAATCATAGTTGTTCCACCATTGGTAGCTGTGCCTTCAGGTGTCTAGGCCTTAAGCTCTGATATCCCTCCCCATAACTCTCCACCTTTCTACCTTTAAGACACTTATTAAAACCTACTAACTCTTTGACCAGACTTTTAGTCACTGACCTAATATCTTGTGTGGCTTGGTGTCACACCTTGTTTTATAATGCTCCTGTGAAGTGCCTTGGGACATTTCTTATGTTAAAGGTACGATATAAGTTGTTGCTGATAATTAGTTTATTGGTAGAGTGTAACACATCACACAAGTATTCTTCATGTGAGGCTTGTCAGGGCGTGAGCAGACTACTGAGCGAGGCTAGAATTCATGAGTCCAATGATCCATTGTGTCCAAATTTATAACAAAAACAAAGATACCTGGAAAAACTCAGCAGGTCTGGCAGCATCTGTGGAGAGGAGCACAGTTAACGTTTCGAGTCCGCATGACTTCAACAGAACTGGGTCCAAATTTATTTTTATTGAACATTATATTTCATTAGGTTTCCACAGCAATATTTGTTGTACAGTCCTACTTACAAGTGGCCAATCTACCTTATTAACATTTGAAAAGGATATACCCAAGAAAAGTTTCTGAAAGATGGTGTGAATTATATTAATGCATGTATGTAGAACAACTGGGGTTTAGACTACATTGGTAAATTTACAACACAGGAAGAGCCCATTCAGAGCCCCAAATGATCTAACCCGATGCTTATGCTCCAAATGAATCTCCTCCCATCCAACTCTTCCTAAGATTTATGCAGCATTGCAAGATTATCAGGGGTTGGGGATCAGCAGTTGTCACTGGTAGCTAAATTTCTGCAAGGCCTTGCTTTATGAAGGAGAAATATTTCAATTGCATAGTCTGCGTATTTAATCTCGGATGTGGAATTTCAGACTTCAAGTCCCAGCAAGTACAAGTTTCGTGCTACTATAGGAATGATCAGTTCTCTTGGGACTGAAATCTGAACAGTGCGCAGCACTACAAATAAATTTTAGAATATTAGGAGTGTTCTTATCGCAAAATGACTCTAAAATTACTAAATGTATTAAATGGACAGCTTTATGCTGTGGACTGATTTCCAGCACAAACTGCAGCTCAGCTTCACATAGAACCTTACAGCTGACTTTGATCCCATAAATCTGTTCTAGATTCAAACCTACTTCCAAAAAGTGAAATGATCGGGACACTGACCCCTGAATTACTCTTCTTCACCTATGAAGGTGTTAAGGTCAATTATACATCAACCTAGGTTAAAACTACACAGTGTTTTGTGCTAGCTTATTTGAAAATGATTAGAAGTTACATGGTTATCATCATTATGAGAATGGATGTGAAGAATGTGTTACGTGTTGACCATTAAATGCCATATGTTTGGCTGTTAAGTGCGACCTCTGAGTTTCATCCGCCATTACAAAACTCTGCATTGGCCGAGTATGCTGTCAGTCATTGTTGGAATGTGAACTCTTATCAGGCATTAACGCAAGCTGTCTCATCCTAGCAGATTGCTGGTTTGAATTAATCCCTGTGCATTCTGTGTTTTCCTGATTCAAAAATCACATTGTGCTGACCGTGTGTTTGAAAGGTACAGCGCAAACAGCAAAGGATCAAAGATGGACAAAAACATTAACCCATTTGCTTATAGTCACTAAGCAAGGTTTTATTTTACTATTGATAGAATGAAAGAAATTTAGCCTTCTCGCCTGCCCCCTTAGAGAAGAAACTGAAGAAATGGAAAGGCCTTACTGTTAGGAGCTGAATCTACTTTATTTATAAATGAGAGATTTCCTAGCTGTCATGCTCTGTACCTTCTACTGTTAAAAAACTAGCTGACCCACCAATGAGTCTCTTTAAAGGAAATCCAAAATCAATAGTTTTAATCCCATGATTCTGGAGACACCTAAAATGAGGTTCACAATCATGTATGCATTCAGGAAGCTTGACATTGTTCCTGTCAGATTTACCTGCACACCCTAGCAACCATAACCAGAACGATTGTTAGGGAACTAAACAGCAACTACAAGCCAATTACAGCTATTGTACGTATAGCTTGCCATTCTTGAAAGACACAGTAGGACACAAGCAGCTGCTCTAACCTTCACTACATAGACTGATAAATAGTGGAGGGGAGGGGATGAAAAAAGTATTCAAAACTGTGCGCCTCACTAGCACAGGATCTAAAGTCACATGAATGTGCAATATACATCTGTGGTTAGAGTGAAGAACTGACCACCTCCTGGAACTGGCCCTCCAAAAATTGTTTTTGTTTAAAAAAAAAACTCTCATTCCACAGTATTTTATATTTAATATCAATTTCTCACAAAATAACTTGCAGATCCTGGTAGACTGAAAACCACATCCAACACGAGAAGGAATTAATTCCCTTAATTAATTTAGTCTCTTTATGTTTGGGAAGGCATAAAATGGGGCGGGGGGGGGGTGGGATTAGATTATATTTCAGCTCCTATTACTGATAACCAATGCAGCACACTTCCATTTTCACAGCATATAACAATGTAGTCAATGGACTTTAATTATTGTTTTCTCAGATCATATGACAATCTGCTACTGTATAAATAGAACAGATGTCATTTTAAATCTCTGCAGATTTTTAAAAAATGAAATGTGTACACAAGTGAAAATATGTTCAATCTTTTGTATGAAAATTGAATTAATACAGAAATAATCAGAAACAAGGAGGATAACAGAGAGGCCAAGACAGCCTCTGGGAGGCCACAGATGGCACAACTGCATTATCACTGGCTCCCATTAAGAGACCACTGCACTGTTTACTATCAGCTGTCCTGATAGTGTTTGGATAGAATCAGCTCGGCAGCTGAAAGTACAACTCCCTATTCACTTCTCTCTAGAGATGGAGAGACGCTCCATGGCCTCCTGAAAACAGACACTGAAGGAAAAGCAAACTACAGGGATGGGTCCCAATAGTGCACCAGATAATCTGCTCCCAGTCTCACTGCAGACAATAAGACTTGCTTGTGTACACGGAGAAGCTAAAGACTTTGGGGCTGCCCTATGGGAGGGCTGTTGTACGTGATCTGCGGGGAGTGCTGCAGCACTGCTAGGATGCAAAGCCTTTGCCAAACTCAAGTGCATTAAGAGATCAGTGCAGATGGCTGCAGTAAGCCGATGGTGGCACAATGAAATGCTACCTGGGACCAGCCTTTCATGTTTAACCTTACACTCGCTCAGTTCACTAAGCTTTATTTTAAAAAGGGCCATGCTTCCCAAAATAAAAAACGAGAAAAGAAATCCAACCTGCAAAAAAGGTTTGCTACTGTGTCTTTTAAAAGCAGAAGTCACATCGAACATACATACACAAACTTTTAAACTGGCCTTCAGAAATATGTCCGTACTGTTTGTGACAGCTGTACAAGGACACTGCTGAATCACACAGCATACCTGTCACTTCCTAGTTTTAATACAAAACAAAAACCCAGCAAGACAATTTCCCCCTACAATAAGTTTTGAACTTACAATTAACCAGTTGGGCTCAGAACAACGGTGTGTGCAGTTTTTCCCCCCGACACCCAGTGAGATGAGGTCATTTTGTCTCTATTGATGCAGTCAGCCTCAGAATAATTGAAACAATGCTCAGACCTTAGTTGAGGATTTTAAGTGTGTTTTGATAACTGTCGACAAAGATCGTAGGTTTTACTCAGGAGGTCCAGAAGAGAACCTGGATTTAAAAAGTTATAAAAAGTGACTTTGTCTAACTTAGATTAAGTGCTTGCTGATGTTAGCCTCCAGAGTCCAGCATACCTGCCTGCGTTTTTCACATGTGATGATACTTGTACATTGAGTTCTATTACCAGTCCATTTCCTGTACTGATGAATGTGGTGAGTCAGGTAGTCACATGGTAGTTTTCAGCTGAAGGGTTAGAGGACCGGACCAGGTCAAAAAGCAGTAATTCAGTTCTCATTCTAAATTCCATCACCTGCCATTTTTAAAAAAAAAATACTTCAACTGTTTTACATCATTTTTAATTAAGTAGAAATTATATAGCAATTTGGGGTGCAAAGCTTGTTGGAGCTTAGGGGTTAGTCTGCAAAACTGAAGTGCTTCAACACGATACAAAAACAGAATTACCTGGAAAAACTCAGCAGGTCTGGCAGCATCGGCGGAGAAGAAAAGAGTTGACGTTTCGAGTCCTCATGACCCTTCCACAGAACTGAGGGGCATGTGTTGAGGCTTCAACACGATCACCAATGACAAAGGGTGTAAATGCAATGTGACAATTTTATACAGTGTCTATTATAAATGCTGATGCCAAAGTGTGACAAAAATGCAATGGCAGGCAGTAAAGTTTTATAGGTAGGAAAAATGTGCAGATACAGATTTGTAATAGCATTCACTGAAAGGGGCCACAGCATTTTCATTAATTAATGGTGCGAATACAATAATTAAGTTGATGTGCTTGACTTTCACCTTGCATCAATGCAAAAGTAGAGTAACTATGCAGTAAGTTTGCAGATCATATCTGGACCAAATTCACACAAGTGCAACAGCACAACAGTTATCAAGACAAAGGGACCTTTTAAAGCTATTGAAGATCTGAGTTTCCAGACAGCTTTTTGCTGGCATTTTAGATTTCAATGGCATTTGGAAGAGAGTTCTGTGCAGGCATGCAACCAAAATATGCAGAGTTTCACCCTCTCTCACCAAAAACCAACATAGGGCTTCGGTATAAGTCTGCGTTCATGACTTAACTAGTTCAAAGCAGTTACTGCTATAAGGAATATTAATACCACTCGCATGCGATCATTTGTTCACATGCTTATACAATTGCACTCAGCTACCACAG
Source organism: Carcharodon carcharias (assembly GCF_017639515.1). Taxonomy (NCBI): domain Eukaryota; kingdom Metazoa; phylum Chordata; class Chondrichthyes; order Lamniformes; family Lamnidae; genus Carcharodon; species Carcharodon carcharias. The sequence goes on from NC_054486.1 coordinate 104,774,235, forward strand.
CTTTTAAAAAAAATCTGGTTTATCAGTGAGAAGATTCTGCATTCAAACTAAACTAACCAATTTTAAACCAGCATGATAACTTATTTTAAAATCTTTTATGCCCCCCCACCCCCACTAGAGCTATACCTTGAGTGCCCTACCATCCATTCTTAATTAGCACATTCGTTTAGATAATATCGCCAACTTCAACACCTGTGTTCTTTTGTTCTTTTGTCTGTGACATCTTTTGATTATCTGCTCCTATCACTGCTTGCTTGTCCCTACAACCATACCCCCTCCCTCCACTTCTCTCCCCCCACCTTAAACCAGCTTATATTTCACCCCTCTCCTTGGATTCACCTAGTTCTGTTGAAGGGTCACGAGGACTCGAAACATCAACTCTTTTCTTCTCCGCCGATGCTGCCAGACCTGCTGAGTTTTTCCAGGTAATTCTGTTTTTGCTTTTGATAACTTCCCTCATGATGTTTCCACAAGATATTTTGTAACAATCAGCAAAGATACATAGTAATGAGAAAGAAAGACTCTAGGGGAAGGACGTATCATCCATACTAAGGAAGTATCAAATTGAAAGAAAAAGTGTACAATTCCGCAAAGATCAATGGCAGGACAGATAACTGGACGGAATGGGAAAATAGCAAAGAATTGTTAAAAAAAAAGAGAAATTAGAGTACAAGAGAAAGCTAGTTAGAAATATAAATCAGATAATAAGAGTTTCTACAGGTGTTTAAAAAGGAATAAAGTAAATTGAATGTTGGTTCTCCACAGAGTGTGTCTGGGGAATTAATAATGGAAAATAAGGAAATGGCGCATGAAGTAAACAGATATTTTGCACCTGTCTTCACTGTAGAGGATATGTATAATATCCCAGAAATAAGTGTGCATCAAGAAGTGAAAGGGAGGGAGGAACTCAAAACAATTACAACCACTAGGGAAAGAGTTCTGAGAAAATTATTAGAACTAAAAGCTGACAAGTCCCCAGGTCCTGATGGACTTCTTCCTAGGGTCTTAAAAGAAGTAGCTGATGAGATAGTAGATGCATTGCTTTTAATTTTCCAAAATTCCCTTGATTCTAGAAAGGTCCTATCAGATTGGAAATCAGCAAATGTAACTCCTCTATTCAAGAAAGGAGGGAGACGGAAAGAAGAAACTACAGTCCAGTTAGTTTAACATCTGTTGTAGAGAAATTGCTGGAATCTATTATTAAGGATGTTATAACGGGCCGCTTAGAAAATCTCAATGCAATCAGGCAGAGTCAGCATGGTTTTGTGAAAGGGAAATTGTGCTTGATGAACTTATCAGAGTTCTTTGAGGGAGTAACAAGCAACATGGATAAAGGGGAACCTGTGGATGTGCTGTACTTAGATTTCCAGAAGGCAGCTGTTAAGGTGCCACATCAAAGGTCACTACACAAAAAAAAAGAGCTCATGGTGTGTGGTGTATTAGCATAGATACAGGATTGGTTAGCTAACAGGAAACAGTAGGGAAAAATGGGTCATTTTCAGGTTGGCAAGATGCAATGAATGGAGTACCACAGGGATACTGCTGGGGCCTCAGTTATTTACAATCTATAATAGTGACTTGAATGACGTGACTGAACATTGCTGATAACAAGAAAGATGGGTAGGAAAGTAAGTTGTGAAGAAGACATAAGGGGTCTCCAAAGGGATACATTAAGTGAGTGGGAAAAAATTTGGCAGATGGAGTATTATATAATGCCAACTTGTCCACTTGGCAGGAAGAATAAAAAAGTAGAATTTCATTTAAATAGGGAGAGACTGCAGAACTCAGAGGTACAGAGGGATTTGGTGTCCTGGTACATGAATCGCAAAAAGTTAGTATGCAGGTACAGCAAGTGATTAGGAAGTCAAATGGAATGTTGTTGCTTATTGCAAGCTGAATGAAATATAAAAAGTAGGGATGTTTCATTACAATTGTATAGGGTAGTGGTGAGACCACATCTGGAGTTCTGTGCACAGTTTTGGTCTCCTTACTTAAGAAATAAGTAGTTCTGAGAAGTTTCGCTCAACTGATTCCTGGGATGAGGAGGTTATCCTATGAGGAAAGGTTGGATAGGTTGGGTCTGTATCCACTGGAGTTTAGAAGAATGAGGCAATCTTATTGGAACATAGAAGATCCTGAGGGGACTTGATACGATGAATGCTAAAAGAAGGTTTCCTGTTATGTGAGAGGCTAGAAATAGGAGACACAGTTTAAAAATAAGGGGCCTGCCATTTAAGGCAGAGATGAGCAGAAATACTTTCCTTCAGAGGGTCGTAAGTCTGTGGAACTCTCTTCCGCTGCGAGTAGAGGAAGTTGGGTTATCGAATATTTTTAAGACTGAGTTATAGGTTCCTGATTGACAAGGGAATCAAATGGTATAGGGGGTAGGAAGGAAAGTGGAGCTGAGGCCATAATTTCATTGAATGGCAGAGCAGGCTCGAGGAGCCAAATGGCCTACTCCTGCTCCTGCTCCTATGTTTTTATGTCAGTTTGAACCCATCATCCCACACCCTTCCAGTTATAAAAGGTTTTTGCCATATCTCCAAATGACACTCCTTGGTTGTGCCAGTAGGTAGATGGTATGCCACAGAGGCCGAAATCATTCTGTAAATGACTGTGAAGAGAAGCCCTCCCTTTCTGCTAGAGGATTGCCAGAGAATTCAGCACGTAGAAGGCACAATTAATGTCCTTCCGATGTAGTGGGTAAGTGCATTAAGTAGCTATGCCAGAGCATCACATTTTAAATTTAATATTAAAGCTGTTTTTATCTGCTATAACAAAACTTGCCAAAGTCTTACATATTTGTGAATGGAAAAGGTATGAACTGTTAATGAACAGGACTTTCTCAACATACTCAGAAGACTACTGATGAGAATACTACCTTGTACAACTATGCTTGTTGTAGCTATGGGCCAGAGCCACTGCTATCCTCAGTTATTAGAGACGCCAGTTTGTGCACAGTTAACCATACCAGATTATAACTGACGTATATTCTGACAGTTCCAATCCTCAATTTTTGCTGAAGTCAAGGGACAGCCATTTGGTCAGGGTAGTTTTAATCTAGTCTGCACCTCCAGATTTGCCTCAGAGAGCTCTCGGATTACAGGTCTAAATTACACGCTCAGTACTGAATATGGTGCAGCCATTGCACAAGTGAAGTCTTCCATTTCTATAACTTTCAAACTTAACCCGCTTATTTAAAGAGCCTAGAATTATAATATATATAAATCACAGCAGGGTGTTTTCCACTGTGTGCAAAAACTCCCAGTACCAGAGCACCTGACATCAAATAGAAAACAAGAGGCATTCTACATAAACTCTGACTTTTAGCAGTACTAAAATGACTGGGAATACTTGATCAGTACTGAAAAAGGAAAACGGTTGGGCAGAGCTAAATTCAACATGATGAGGGTTTAGAACATTTTCAATTTGGTCAAGTGCCTGCAACAAACATTTTGGGACAGGTATGGGTGCAGAGTGAAGCTCCTTCTGTCTTCTCTTTAATTCTTTCATAGGGTGAGTGTGTCGCTGGTAAGGCCTGCATTTGTTGCCCATCCCCAATTACCTTTGAACTGAGCAGATTGCTAGGATATTTCAGAAGCAGTTAAGAGTCAACCACATTGCTGCGGGTCTGGAGTCACATGTCGGCCAGACCGGGTAGGGATGGCAGATTTGCTTCCCTAAAGGACATTGGTGAACCAGATGAATTTTTACAACAATTGGTAATAGTTTCATGGTCACCATTACTGAGATTAGCTTTATATTCCAGATGCATTATTTGAATTTAAATTCCACCACAAACTTGTCAAAGGCAGTTAGGGATGGGCAATAAATGCTGGCCTAGCCTGAGTCACTCACATCTCATGAACAAGTAAGTTAAAAAAAAAAGACCACAATTTCATTTCCACCAGTTTAACATTTCATCCAAAAGAGGCACCTCCAACAGTGCACTGGAGTGTCGGCCTAGATTTTGTGTTCAAGCAGTGAAAGTGCTGCCAATGAAGCCACAGCTGTCACTACAGGCAGACACCACAGCTCAATCCCCCTAAACAGCTGTAACTTCTGACCTGCACTCCCTGCTTATCTGACCAGTTGCCTATATAGTCAAATTCATGTGAAGAAAAATAATTTATTAAAAAAATACCCCAATATTTTTCTTCTTCCTCCTAGTGGAAGTAGAGTTACGTACACAACAGTTGTCGTGTATGTAACCTGTTGCAAATAGCAATTAATCATGCAGGGCCCTTTATGGTGAATGTTAATATGTCATTCAAACATGAGGGGCATCACAACTGAGGCAAGTCCTGCTCTTACTCAATGTCTGTAACCATGCAGGTCTAATATGGAATACTGGATAATAATTAGAGGAAAGCATCGCTGTTTTCACCCTCCCTTATCTAGGGGTGCTGAGCTCAATTGTAACATCCCTCCCATTTCCCCCCTCCTGCCCCCACCGAGCCAATGTCCATCTATGAGTATGGCCATGAACTGGAGACCTTTCTAATCTAGATGCCTCAGTTACTCACTGGGTAAGATGAGTCCTTTGAGAAATAAGTAACTTTTTTTTTTAAGTTTCCATACATTCTGTACCTCTTTCATTTAAATCAGATTTTAAATTCTAAAGGGACTGAATTCTCACAACTAATACTACATCTTCAGAGTGCCGCAGCTACCAATTAGCAATCATGATGAAACAGTAAACACAAGTAAAGGGACCACAACAGAATCATATTATCTAAATGGTGAGAGATTGCAGAGCGCTGAGATGCAGTGGGATATAGGTGACTTAGTGCAGGAATCGCAAAAGGCTAATATGCAGGTGCAGCAAATAATTAGGAAAGTTAATTGAATGTTATCATTTATTGCAAGGGGAATTGAATACAAAAATAGGCAGGTATGCTTCAGTTATACAGAACAGTAATGAGACCACATCTGGAGTACTATGTACAGTATTGGTCACCTTATTTAAGGAAAGATATAAGTACGTTGAAGCAGTTCAGGGAAGGTTTACCAGACTAATACCTGAAATGGGCAGGTTGTCTTATGAGGAAAGGTTGGACAAGCTAAACTTGTATCTGCTAGCGTTTAGAAGAGTAAGAGGTGACTTAATTGAAACATACAAGATCCTGAGGGGTCTTGACAGGATGAATGTGGAGCGGATGTTTCCTCTTGTGGGGTAATCTAGAACTGGGGGGTCACTGTTTAATAATAAGAGGTTGCCCATTTAAAATGTAGATGAAGTGAAATTTTTTCTCTCGGAGGGTAGAAAGTCTTTGGAACTCTCTTCCTGAAAAGTGGTGGGAGCAGTCTTTAAATATTTTTAAGGCAGAAGTGGATAGTAAGGGGGTAAATTATCAGGGGTAGGCGTGATGCAGATTTGAGGTTACTAGCAGATCAGCCATGATCTTATTGAATGGCAGAGCAGACTCGACAGGCCGAATGGCCTACTCCTGCTCCTTGTTTGTATGTTCTTAACATTTTCACAAGTGGCTACAAAAACTACTTGCATTTATATAGCATCATTAATGTCGTTAAACATCCCAGAAACATTATCAGACAAAATTGGACATCAAACCGCAGAAGATATTAGGAAAGCTGACCAAAAGTCCAAGAGATAGGTTTTAAGGACCAACTTTAAAAGACAAAACAGAGGTATAGAGGCAGAAGAGGTTTAGAGAGGGAATTTCCAAACTTTCACAATCGTATCTTCTGCTGCCTGTGGAGCAGTGAAGGGCATTAAGGACAGACAAGAGGCCAGAATTGGAGCACAGAGATCTTGGAACGTCATAGTACTGGGAGAGGTTGGGTAATGTGGATCACAAGTGAGCAAGAAGGGCAATCAGAATCAGACAACATACATTCGGGGCCATAAAGTTTAAACTAACAAAATGTATCCATTTTTGGGGGGAGCTGCCAAAGTATAACATTATGCTCTGCTATAATTATAGTTGAAATATTAATATTCTCAGTGGGTTCGCACTAGTGCCAAATTTCAGTGTTCCCAGAAACCACAAAGTGAAAACAAGCCATAATGAACCCATTTTGTAATGTGGAAAATCAGCAACAGTATTTACACTGAGAACAGAATTTATTCTTCCTCAAGGAATTGCAGTCAGGTCAAATTCTGGTGACTAGGATAATGGAAAATAAAAGCTCTCTTTCAGAAATCAGTGGCTCTGTGTTTCTATATTTTTAAAACAGACATACATAAATCTCCACTACTAGAGCCCCAGTAAGCTGGTAAAAACATCCTTAGTGTCATAAATAAACTCCACAACTCTTACTCAGAATGGAAAAATAGAGACTGTCTAGAAGAGGAACTAAAACCAATGAAAACTACTGGAAACTAAAGGAAAGGCCTTAAAAAGGATAGAAGCGTTGACCAGAACAATGTTGGTTGTAGGTGTTGCTACCGTCCCATTCACCCAACTTGCTGACCTCCTTCAGTGGTCATTTGTTTCACCATCTTAAAGGCTTCTTAGTTGCCTCGTTTTTAAAAGATTGTACACTAAGCTTTGCAAGTGAACATATAAACAACAGGGGGAGAAAAAATGGGACCAAGTGTCCTGCACATACATTTTACATTCCAATGCACTATTTTGATTCAGACTTGTTCTCACTGCTTACAGTATTTCTAACTGTTAAAGGTATCCTGAAAGAATGGGAATAGAAGCATTGCTTAAAAAAATGACATGCAACAATAGGGTATAGATTCAGTTGATTTTGTTTTACTATAGGGATTTAATTTAGTGGAAACATAAAAGGAGAGACTTTGCCATGACACCAATGGTACTACCCCTTGCTCAGGTTAAGAATAGTCAATTGCAAGATGGTGGAAGCCCTGCCTCCAGGGATAAACATTATGGCGTCATATTCTATCATATGGTCGAAGGGATAATGATAAAATTCTGGTGGCACTAGCAGTCAGGTTCAAATGGCTGCATAAAAGCAAAAAAACTGCGGATGCTGGAAGTCCAAAACAAAAACAAAAATAAAAATACCTGGAAAAACTCAGCACGTCTGACAGTATCTGCGGAGAGGAACACAGTTAAATGTTTCAAATCCATATGACTCTTCAACAGAACTAAGGAAAAATAGAAGAGAGGTGAAATATAAGCTGGTTTAAGGGGGAGTGGGACAAGTAGAGCTGGACAGAGGGCCAGTGATAGGTGGAGATTGCCAAAAGATATCATAGGCAAAAGGACAAAGAGGTGGTTAAAATAGCTAAGAAATTTGCTGGAACCCAGAATCATTTAAGGAGCAAAAATAACCTCTTACACCCTCCTCCAAGAAATAATCCTATTACCAATAGACTCCATTGGAGAAGATAGGACAGCATTCCAAAATAATAGAATCATACAGCACAGGAGGAAGCCATTCAGCCCACCATGCCTGTGCAACCTCTTTGAAAGTGCTATCCAATCAGCCTTGCACTTTATTTCCTTTTCAGGTATTTATCTAATCCCTTTTTGAAAGTTACTATTGAACCTGTTAGCACCACCCTTTCAGGCAGTGCATTCCAGATCATAACTCACTGTGTAAATTTTTTTTTTATCCAACTCCCTGACTTTTTAGTCAATTATCTTTAATGCATGCCCTTTGGTTACCAGCCCTCCTGCTGGTGGAAACATCTTCAAATTTCATTTGTGGTTTATATGTTTGAAATCTGCAGCGTTGAACATACAAATTAGGAGCAAGAGAAGGTCACTCAGTTGAGTTACAGCTTCATTATTAAATAAATCACAATAGCAGATTAACAGTTGGATTTTGATAAACATTTCACTCATCAAACAACAATCTGTTAAATAAATACTCAGGCATGTAAACTGGTGCCACCAAGAGGCTACTGCTTTGTTCAAATGATAGTAAAACATAATAGTGAGTGTGTGAAATTTTCATACTACAGTCATTTGAACCATGGGAGAACACCCAGGAACACAGTTACAGGTTTCATCAATCTAAACTTGGGTTATGACTAAAGATAACATTTTGAGCTATTCCATTACAGTATTGTTGGTGTGGAATTTGCAGCAAGAAGTTAATAGCATCACATGAGCAGCATACTAGCTGCAGTACACACTTCTTTCCTGTAGCATATTGGGACCTATAATGATAAAAAAAAGCCTCATGACATAAGGCAGTGTTCATTAACAGCTTGGTACAATACAGATCATGAATGTTCTGCTGTGTTTCACCCTTTCCATTATGTACTGCACCCATCTCAGCTGCATCTTCAGTCTGTGGCCATTCCCCTTAAAACTCAAAAAAAATTAGTTAACAGCTACTACACAATGAAACATTCTCAATGATTACCGTGAAATAGTTTCAAGCTGAGTGAACATTGAGGCAACTTACTCAACTCCTCCCCAACATTGTACACAAAACTGTGTTCATAAGCTACACATGCTTAATAATAGAATTAAACATCTGCTGGAAATACCACAAACCAATGAAACTAAAAACATCAAATGACTTCACAATACAGCAAAGCAAAACATCAAAAAGTACCTCTAGATTTGGAACAAACTATAATTGGCACTTCTGCAACTTTTAAACTTATTGTTAAAATTTTTAAAGAAACTAATTCACATATAACATGCAAGGTATTGAGAACAAGAACAGCTAAACAAAGCAATGCATATTCTGACTATGTTAGTAAATCAATCCACTGCTTTACAGTTCTGAAGAAGGGTCTGTGTCTGCAATGTTAACTCAGTCACTCTCTCCATAGATGTTATTGACTTGCTGAGTGTCTCCAGCATCTTCTGTTTTGTTAGGTTTTCGGCATCTGCATTACTTTGCTTTTTACTTGTAGATAAACATTCATAAGATTTATTTTTGCTTAAACCTGGATTTTGCAGGTTAATTACAAGTTGCATTCTAATAAATACTAACATCTGTAGTGATTAACAGCTTTCTTTAAATGTGTTAATGCTACCCAGACAATTCAGCAGGGTGTTAAATTCTGGGCAATAATGAACAAGTGATCAAATCCTCGTGAAACAAACCAATGTTCTTTTATTCTTTTTGAAACTACAAAAATACTTTTTGAATTGGGAGTGAGTACAATCCCAATTACATAACATATTAACATTTTCTTTATGGTAGTAACTATGGGGTCCATCCTGTCTACACAGCATTCGGGATAGGGAAACTCTTCCCACCAGTATGAACCATAGATGAAACAGCTTTCTCAACATAAAGTAAAACTTACATTTATATAGTGTCTTATCATATTTCAAAGATCTCTTCAAGTGCAATTATACAACCCTTCTCAAACTCTGCGTTCCTCCAACTCTTGTCTTTTGTGTATCCTCCATATCCTTTGTCATTGGTGGCTTTGCCTTCAACCACTCTGGCCATAAACGCTGGGATTCCCTCACTAAACCTCTTTACCTCTCTCTCCTTCCTTAAGATGCTCCTCAAGGCCCAGCTCTCTGACCAAGATTTTAGTCACCTGCAGTAATATTTAATGTAGTTCAGTGTCAAAATTTGTTTGATTATCTACCCACCCCTACCCTCTGAAATGTCGCAAGATGTTTTACTAAGTTAGTGGCGCTGTATAAATGCCAGTTGTTGTTGAATTACTTTCAGGAGGGGAACGAGATCTCCAATTCTCACAAGATGAGCAATCAGTTAACTTATTCAATTATGCTGTTTATGGCACAGATGTTGGTTGGGATACCAGAAAAACTAATTGCTCATCTTTATATATCAGGCTTGGTTTAAAAGGACTGATCAGTATTTGTGTACACCTTCAGAATTGTGAAATACACTGTCAGGATTTTATGATACAAACACGAGAAAGCTACAGGTTTCCACATTTTAAAACAAAATCAAAAAAATACATACTTTCAAAATAACAATATGAAACCGACAAACTTGGGTGAAGGGCAGAGAAGAGGTGGGGTGCATGGGGAAATGGTTCATGATCCATTCAGTCTGAAATGGACAGTTTCACCAACATCTATCCTGGAATGGGATTCTTAATTTCAAAGTTAGTGCTGTGGCATGAGTGTAACTACCAAGTAAGTTTAAAAGGGCTGAAACAGTAGTCTTCATGCCAGAAGGAAATGGCATCATACTTAATATGACAGCCAAGTTAATTAGGAATTGTCAGGGCTTTTCTACCTAAAAAGTATTTTCACTTAGCAAAGATCATCTAGCCATGCTGGTCGGCTGAGAGCACAGGTTACTCAGCCTAGAGATCTGAATTTCATTGTTAGAAATCATTTGCTTACAGCAATATAGAAAACACTGTTGTCAGGAGAAACTGAATATCAGAACTTTGAGTTAACATCAATGCCCGTTCCATTTGAATCACAAGTAGCTATTCCTGTTTAAGTATATATTTGTTTTCTGATCTTTCTTAGAGAAATTAATTGTAGATGAAAGGAAGGACTAAACAGGGGAATCTTGAGTTTAATATATTCAGAAAGAAAGCAGATTGGGAGAGAGAAAAATAGCTTGAAGTGGAGTCCTTTATTAAGCCTCCACTCCTTACTACACTAATTTAGGTTCAAAATAAATCTTATAGTGCTTAGGTTTACATCTTGAGAATAATGATTAAATATCTACTGTCGCAAAATTTGGCCCCTTCATTTGAAGCTGAATAAGCTGAAACTATAGGCATTGCAGGAATAACTAAAATGGTTAGAAAAATAAAATATTTGTTCTCTTAAAAGCTTTCTTTCTATTGATTTGTCAAAAAGGCAGCCCATTACTTCTCAAGAGTCAGCTTGGGGTGAGCAATAAATAGTGACATTGCCGGCAATGCTCATATGCCAGGAATGAATTTAAAAATAATCTGAGCCTGGGTGACACAATGTAATGATGCACCAACACACTAGTTAACGCACTAACACCATTTTTCTTACCTTTTCTGCCCCAGCTGTCAGGTAGCGTGGTCACAGGTCAAGTGTTTCCTAAGAAAAGACCAAGGATGAAAAGAAAAACACAGAATCTCTCACTGATTAAGAGGTAGAATCAGAGAGAGTCCTGATGCACTTTCACATCTTCCTGACATTGCCAAAGATGTCAACCACTGAAGCATAAAATGAAAGAATTTTTTTAAAGCATAATCATTAGAACAGGGGAGATTACAGAGTGATGTGATAGAGATGTTGAAAATGATGAAGGAGTGTGACAGAGCAGATTAACACAAGACTCCTTCCAGTTGACAATGGTGTTTAGGAAAAGGGGCATAGATTAAATGCAAGAGACAGAGTAGGAGAATTTTTTTAATATATGGGCTGAGACATTCTAGAGGACACAACAGGAGTTAAGTGACAATCAAAGACCACGTCAGCATATAAGAATAGCTTAAATAGATGGTTCAAGTTAAGGGGATAAAGAGATATGGAAAAAGGATAAGTTCACTGTTTTAGGACTACTGCTTGTGTGGAGGACTAACACCAACATGTTGGGATGAATGGTCTTCCTCTGCGTTGCAATTTCTATACATTTGCCAGGTTCAAAAGAAAGGGAGAACAAATTCACTATTTGAAAACTTGTAAAAGACAAATAGGTTCAACTTATTATGAACCATTACTTTCATAAATCTTTCCCATTTCATTTGTTGGTTACTTTTCCTATCGTCTTTAATCAACAATGTAATCTGTTATATTCATGGTGCCCCAAAAGCACACAGCCATAATCTGAATTTTTAGGAGAAATGAGCCACTTTAGGTATTTTGCATGTTTAACAGAGTAAGTTTTGGCAACATTTTGTGGCATTCCAGGACAGTTACTGATTCTTATTGTGGCAAAGCTATACAGTTGGATTAATTAAGTTTAATGTTTGATCACTTTATCAGCTAAGGTCATCAGCGAGGCTTATGGTCACTTCAGTAACTCAACTTTTAGCCAAACTGAAGCCTGTGGGATTAAAAGGGCAGTGGCAGCGTGACTATGAAATTGGTTAAGCAGAAAGAAAGAGTGAACTGGTGTTTTATTAGACTGAAGGGAGGCATACAGTGAGACACCCGCAGGGATCTGAGTTGGGGCCACTAATCCTTTTGATATATGTTAATGACCTGGACGCCAGTATACAGACCATTATATAAAAGCTTGCAGATGACAAAACTTGGAACTGTAGGAAAGAGTGAGGAGGATAGTAACAGATGCAAAAAGACAGAGACTGATGAAATAGGCAGCTACGTGACAAATAAAATTTAACCCAGAAGTGTGAACTGATGCATTGGGTAGGAGGAATGAAATGAGGCAATATAAGTTATATGGCACAATTTTAGAGCAGGTTTGGAAACAGAGAGACCTAGGGGTGTATGTACACAAATCTTTGAAAGTGGCAAGGTAAGTTGAGAATGCCATTTAAAAAAATACAGGATCCTTGGTTTTATAAATAGAGGCATAGATTACAAAAGTAGGGAAGTTGTGCTAAACTTTTATAAAAGGGACACTGACAAGGATTTAGCTGGATTACTGAAGTCAATTCTGGACACCATACTTTAGGCTGTCATAGCCTTGCAGAGGATGCAGAAGATTTATTAGAACGGTTATCAAACATGAGGGAATTCGGTTACACGGGAAATGGGAGAAACTGGAGTTACTCATAAGGCTGAAAGGCGATTTTATAGGGGTGCACAAAATCATGAATTGCTTTGAAAGAGTCGATAAAGAGAAATTTTCCCATGGCAAGTGGATTGGTCATTGCAAAAAAGAACCAGAGGTGAAATGAGGAATAAATTTTTTTTTTTATATACAGTGAGTTATGATGATCTGGAATGCAAGGATGGTGGAAGCAGATGCAACAATAACTTTCAATAGTGAACTAGCTAAATACTTGAATTGGAAAAATTTCAGGACTATGGAGAAAGAGCATGGGTGTGGGACACATTGGATAGTTCTTCCAAAAGGTCTGCATTGGCATGATGGGTTGGAATGGCCTCCTTCTTTGCTAACGTGATTTGCCACCCCACATATGGTGCTCTTACCCCTTCTTGCTACACACAGCCCCCTCTAAATGGATGACATAAATAAAATAGCCCCCAAACTTACTGCAAACATTATAGCACTGAAGTACCCAGTTAAAGCTATTTGTTTTCTATTGTTATCATTTTTGGTTACCAAACTGTATGCTGAAAGTTTTCAGCACACTGAATTCAAGTGCTAACAAATCCCCTCCACAACCAAGATTTCTATAATGAACATTGTGTACCTTATGAGTGAAGCTGACTACCAATATACACCTGGTCATCCTCCCACATTCTAGTCTAAGTAAACTTGAAGTCATCTAAAATTCTACTACCCATATCCTAACTGACACCAAGTTTGCCCATCACCTTTGTATTCATTGGCTTCTGGCTAAGGAATGCTGCACAACTCTTATATTTTCAAATCCCTCCAAGGCCACCCATGCTACCCCCATACCATGCACCCTGCCCCCTATCTTTAATTTTCTCTAGCCTTACAATACTTCAAGATCTCTGTGCTCCTCTAATTCTGACTTATTCTGCATCCCCAATTTTGGTCGCTCTACCCTGTTGGCTGCGCCTTCAGCTGCCAAGGACCTAAACTCTGGAATGCATCCCTAAATCTCTCTACCTCCCCCCTGAAGCACTTTGGGTCATTTAGTTAGAATTAAAGGCATTTTATAAATAGGAATTGTTGCTATTCTCACCTCAGCTATACTTCAGAGATTGAGTTTGTGAAAGTTGCTATTCAAATGCATGTTCTTTCTTCAAAGAAGCAACAGTACTACATTATTCAAGACATCTACCTAAATGTTGCACAATTTATACACTTTTGAAAAAAGTCAAGAGTGACCACTTTTAAGCTCCATTTACATTGTTTGCCTATACTGATGCTGTTCCTCCCCTATGGATATTGGCTATAGAAGATTATATCTTGCCATATTTGTGCTACTTTTCACAGAGGGAAACCTCTTTTCACCGCTAAGGTTTCATAAGTGCACTGAAGAGCTGAAGTAGTTATTAGGACAGTAATATCTGAAACACGTATGTTAGGAATGCCTTTTTACTAGATCATTGTTGGCATAACACCATCAGAGATTTGAAAACCTGTAAGGTTTATACTTAAAAGATGCAGCAATGAAAGCAACTTAAAATGTTTGAGAGAGTTTATTTTACTGCCACTGTATCTTTAGACATCAAGATCACACCAATGATTTCCAAGCCACTTTTAATGTACAATTTCATTTGATAACAGCATAATCAATCACAAAACTATCGAAAGTACTTTTCAAAGTAACAGTAGCCTATATATTTGTTTTACTGATTTTTTACCTTTTCACCATGGTGTCAGGGATGAAGGACTTCTCTTATGTGGAGCCTAGGAAGCTGCGATTGTTCTCCTTGGAGCAGAGAAAGTTAAGGGAATTTGATAAAGGTGTTCAAATTTATTAACACCCCAATACAATAAATAAGGAGAAACTGTTTCTGGTGGCAGGAGGTCAGTAACCAGAGGACACAGATTTAAGATAATTGGTAAAAGAACCAGTAGGTGAATAAAGCTTTCTTTCAAAATACAGCAGGTTAAGAGCTGGAATACTCTGCCTGAGGAGGTGGTGGAAGGAGATTCAACACAAACTTTCTAAAAGAAAACTGGATATATACTTGAAAAGGGAACACTTACAGGCCTATAAAGAGAGAGCAGGGGAGCGGACTAAATGGTTAGCTCTTTTAAACAGCATGCAGAGTTTGGTAAGGCCTCCTTGTACTGTATGCATCATGCTATGATTCTCTCCTAAAGGCAGTCTCTTGTTCGCAGGTATTAGCCCTCACCCAAGTGGACATTGTTAATGCCCCATTAATAGCAACTAGCAACATCAGCATAACCCAGTGTGTGGAGGTTGACTGCTGTGTCTCAGATGCTCACTGGGTTAGAATCAGCAAACTCCATCTGTAGACTGGGAGTAAAACTCAACACTCTCTATGGCTTAGAACCATGTCGCCTGAGACCTTTATCCAGGAGGTAAATAGGAAAGCTATAAACATGTATTCTGCATACCTAGGATGCTGATGTGTTCTCCGTTCTATTTCTTGTTAACGATTTGCAGGAAAAAGGGAAAGGGAAAGGCCACAGACAAACAGCAACGCCAGCACTTCAAGCGTACACAAGCCATGTTTCTCTCATTAACCTTCCCTACCATAGACCCAGTAACTACTTAAAAAATCACATCAAGAACAAGAAGCTTTCCTCCTTCCCTTCTATCCACAAAAGGAAAAAATACAATTATGATCCACTGTTTCTTTAAAAGAAGCCTGTGGCTACGGTGTCTACTCTGTATCCTGCAGACTCTGTACACTGATAAGATTACAAAGACAAGTTGAAGCAGAATGCAGGAAGGAATGGAATGGGTGATCAGACTCGGCCCACAGCAAACAGAAGTGTCCTTGATACAGTGCCTGGTTCTTTGGATATATTTATACTGTTACCATGTGAACGGAATAGCAAAGACTACTGCACTTCATTCAGCAGTTCCAAAGACAGAAGAAATGCCCAGTTGTGTGTTTTTCTTTGACTTTCCAGTTGAATAAGAGCTGATGGTACAAAAAGACTAATGAAACACAAACAGAAAGCCTCTTTTACAGAGGTAGCTGTTTTCTTCATCAATTACAGTTGTGAAGGATCAGAAGTGTGAGGTGGTCATGATTAAGAGTTTACGGCACCATTTATCACTGGTTTCAAAGCCTTTCTGTAGTGCATTAGTTCTTGTCACAAAACAATGAATCACAAAAGTCATGACTTCATTTAAACTTGAGCTGAAAAATAAGCAGCTTTACAGAATCTTATCGTATTGTAAAGTGAAGAATGGGGTGGGAATTGTATGGAAGGAGAAGAAATGTCACCAAGCAAATAGCCCAGCATTTACTTGATAATGCAAAACCTTTGTACCCAGCTAATAATTTGTGAATAGAAATGTAGACGGTCACCATGAAAATAATTTGTTTTTAATGACAGTATTTGCCAAGTCAGGAAACAGTTATCATGGAGGACCCAGTCATCTGAAATAGATTAAAATATATATTGTACTTCTAATGCCTCCCAACAAAGACTGCTTTTGAGCAATACTACAAATGCTTACAACTCATCCAGAAAGAGACTTTCCAAAGTTAACGTCAAAGACGTCAGTTTGATTTCATGACATCAGTGCCATAGAACAAATGCAATGGAAATATAGTGTTCCTTCTAATAACATGAGCTTCCTGACAAGAAGTAAAATCATCTTCTCAGTTGCTGGCAGCACAGGCACAGCATTTTAAACTGATGGCTTCTAAATGATGCTAAAGTTAAACACTGCGGTAGTGATTTAGTAAACTCAGGACAAACAAGTGGTTAACAAAAGGACTAGGAGACTCTCATCTGCACCAAATGAGACAGTCAAGGAAATTTCAACACCAAGCGTTCAGGATTCATCAACATTTCTTTAAAGAATTTTATTAAAAAAAAAAAGGAATTTTTTAAAAAGCATGCAAAAATCTAACAGGATCATGGAGTGGTTAAGTGCAGGAGGAGACTACTTGGCCCATCAAGTCCATGCTAGCTCTCTGCAACAGCAAGTTAGCTAGTCCCGTTATACCACCTTTAACCGTAGCCCTCTGATTATTTTCCTAAGTGATCAAGCAATTCCTTCTTGAAAACCACGTTTGCGTCTGTCTGTCAGGTTTGCAGATTCATCTTTGCTCTCCTTAGCAGCGCATTCCAGATCCTAATCATTCACTCTGTTAAAAAAAAAGGTTTTTTCTCATGTCACCTTTGGTGAATGTGATTGCAGGATGGTATGTTGCCTCCCTGGTACCAAGGGCAGGAATGTCACTGATTGACTGCAGAGCAATCTGATGGGGCAGGGTGAACAACCAAAGATTGTGGTCCACATCCATACCAATGACATAGGTAGGAGGGTTGAGGTACTGCAGGCAGATTTTAGGGAGCTGGGAAGGAGATAAACAGGCAGGATCCCAAAGGTTCTAATTCCTGGATTATTCCATGTCTCATGCTAGTGAGTATAGAAACAGGAGGATAGAGCAGATGAATATACGGCTGGTGCATGATGCAGGGCTTTAGATTCCTGTGACATTGGGGCTGGTTCTGGGGGAGATAGAACTTAACGCAGGCTGAATGAGTTGCACCTCACAGCCAGAACTAATGTCCTCAGAGGAGTTTGCTGCTGCTACAGTGGGGGGTTAAAACTAATTTGGCATGGGGGTTACAATCAGCATTAGAAAGGAGAAACAAGGCACACAAAGGATTGGCAGAGTCAGATAGCGCTAGAGTAAGAAATTCTAAGATATTAGGTGGGGTCAGAGAAAGAGATACATGCACTATAAACCTATATTGTAGAATGCAAACGCACAAAGCATGCAGGTGCAGATAACCACATGGGACTATGATATTGTGGAGATAACTTAGTCCTCACTCAAAAAGGGCAGGACTGGATATCATATAGTTCTGGATACAGTGTCTTCAGGAAAGAAAGGGAGTGGGGTGGCAGTATTGAATAAGGGATGCTGGAGGGAGAGGATGTCCTGCAGGGATCAAAAGACAAAATCTATTTGGTTAAGGTTAAGAAGCAATAAAGCTACTATTGCACTAATGGGTACATTCTTGAGGGTGCCAACTACTGGGAACACTATGGAGGAGCAAATTTGCAAGAAAATTACAGAGTTGCAAAAACTATAGAGTGATTAGATTGGGGACTTTAATTATCCGAATATCGACAAGGATACAATAGTGTAAAGTGCAGAGTGAGGAAAATTTTCTTGGATTAGTATGTTTCCAGTCCAAAAAGGAAGGAGGCAATGATAGATCTGATTCTGGGGAATGAGATGGGTCAAGTGATTCAAGTATCAGTAGGAGAGCTCTAAGTGAACAGTGATCATAGTATCATAAAATTTAGGGTAGCCACTGAAAAGATCAAGAGTGAAAACACTAATTGGAGGAGGGCCGATTTCAGTGGGGTAAGAATGGATCTATCCCAAGTAAATAGGAATCAAACGTTGGCAAGCACAACTGTAAAGGAATGCTGGACTGCAAATGAACAATGGGTTGCAGGAAAAACGGTACTTGTCCTTTTAATATTTGTAAAAACTGTAAAATAACTTAAGTTGATAAGGCACAGAATCTGGTCTCAATGCTTGTCTGGATGAAGTCATCATTTTGTGATGCATTAAAACCTAAGGAGGAACCTCTGACATTAGTAATTGGTCAGTGTCTTGAAGATAGGTTAATCAAAGGGAGGTGAAGTTCCTCCACTGAACACTGCATTGGATCTTTTACTCTGACCATGTCCACTGCAGATAACCATTTGAATCATACACTCATCAATAAAGGTAGCACAGCAGCAGGTCAATGCAATGACAGGAAAACTGTGCATAAGCATATCTGCCTGTTGAAAAATGAAAACCCAAATCTCTCTCAGTTCCATTCATTAATTTATGATCAGACTATTTCAAGTCACAGTAATGTCCAATGCAGAATTGTGGCAACCAGCTTGTCTCCTACTTAACAGATGTGTTCTATTGCTGATAGAGATATCAAACTATTGCCATGGCAACAAGGTGTTGTAACTGATTACCTACCTTCCTTGTGCAACTGGCATTCTCAACTCCATACAAAGTACACAAGTTGGAATTTAGCAAGCCAAGAATCATTTGCAATGCACATTTAATAACTAAGGCAATTGTGTTGCTCCATTCATTGTTTTCACTGAAGAAACACTAATCCAGCTGCTGTAAACCAACCTGAAGTTGACGTGATAATGATCTAAATGTACAGATTTTATTGGGAAAACAAAAACTGGTGTACTCCTTCAGTGAAAATGCTGCTGCAAAGCCTATAAACTATTAAGATATAATTGATTTCCACAAAATGGTGGAGGAAAACAAACCACAGTAGGTTCTTAGCTGTCGCCCTAGGGCTGTCATTATAGCTACTCAAGCAAAAATCAACACAGCATCTGCATTCAATCTGCTACAAGTCCAACAATCATGGTTACTGCAATTCACAGTTCCACACCAAACTGTTCTTACAACCCAGCATCAGCAAACCATCTATGTAAAAAAAACATTTCATTAAATCAGTTAAATTCTGTTGTGTCAGTCTACTCTTCTTTCATCATTGCTCTACGTTTGAGCGTGAAAGTCTTTTTTTTTTGGCAATAAGGAACAGCCATTAGAACTGGCATCTTCTGTTCCAAAGTGTTCTTCCTTGGGTGTTAACGCATCACAAAATGAAAACTTCATTCAGATAAACACTGATGTCAGATTCCTTCACCAACTTTTTAAGTTACCTTACAGTCATTACAAATATTAAAAGGGCAAGTTCAGTTGTTCAGTTTGTCCTGCCCCAATGTGGATTACTGGATGAGAAATACTGTCAAACCTGATCACCTGAAGACTGAGAAAACAGCCATAATGAAGGCCTTCCCTCATCAAAGATTAGCCTCAATCCACACATTAATGGAGCTGTAGTCAGCTTTGTGGGTGGGAGTTGCAGGGGCAGGGGATGGAAGCAAGAAAAGTCATAGTTCATTGTAGTCAGCCTGAACTATTATCAACCACAAAGCAATTGCTGACAGAAAAATCTGTGGTTTTTAAGCTGTTTAATCTCCGATCTAGTGATCATTTATCAAGATTTACTGAAGATAGGCAAGCAGCATGGCTTGAACGCATTCCTCATTAGAAGCGAGCTTCTTTTCCAGCTCTGATTTTCACGAAAGACTCAATAGTAAAATAACTCACATACCGGCCTTGGTCACCTGATCTGTTTGCTCTATTAGCTGCAGAAACAGATAGCGCAATCATTTCATTCAAACAAAAGAGCTTAAAAGCACAATTTTACTTAGGTTCCAGTGTCACATTGCTCTCGTGTATCTTTCTGCAGCAGTAAATGACTAGCATTAATCTCAGAATAGGCTGGCAGAACGGTGTATGGTCTGAAGGAATTGAAAAAGGGAAGAACAGAAATGGGATTAAAATGTTTATGTTGATGCCCCTTACACACCAAAAACCTCTTCTCTCCTCCTGGGAGGCAGCAAATGTCAGAAAGAGAGTGAGCCTTGCATCAGAGGTAGCAGTCCTACTTCTGAGACAGGAGGTCATTGATTCAAACTTCACTCCTTTAACAGCCTCGGGGAGTGAAGGTGAATTTCAGTCTCTCAGTCCGAAGCAGAACGTCCTCCCTAAAATAGACCCGGTGAAGCAGGTCACAAGTGGGGCCTCATCTATGATGGCAATAGAATTGGCATTGCGTTGCATTGCATCTGCTCCTGCAGGTAGAAGGCTGAGTCAGGGGGAGGCAGAGGTGTTGTTGTATTGTCGCTGGACTAATAATCCAGAAACCCAGGGTTAATGCTCAAGGACCGGGGATGGAAATCCTACCACGGCAGATGGTGGAATTTGAATTCGATAAAAAAAAATCTGGAATTAAGTCTAATGGTGACCATTGCCGATTGTCGTAAAAACCCATCTGGTTCTTTAATGCCCTTTAGGGAAGGAAATCTGCCATCCTTACCCAGTCTGGCCTGCATGTGATTCCAGACCCACAGCAATGTGGTTGACTCTTAACTGTCCTCTGAAATGGCCTAGTAAGCCAGAGTTGTATGAAACTGTTAAAAAGCCTAAAAGGAATGGAACTGGGCGGACCACCTGGCATCAACCTGGGCACCAGAAAGAAGAACGACAACAGCCCTGTCGATCCTGCAAAGTCATCCTTATTAACATCTGGGGGATAGTGCCAAAATTGAGACAGCCTGACATAGTCATACTCACAGAATCATACCTTATAAACTATATCCCAGATACCACCATCACCATTCCTGAGTATGTCCTGCCCCACCGGCACAGGATATACTGGGAGTCCACAACTTTGACTCCAGACCACATGAGGTCTCATGGCATGAGGTCAAACATGGACAAGGACGTGCTGATTACCACGTACAATTCCCCCTCAGCTGATGAATCAGTCCTCCTCCATGTTGAGCACCACTTGAAGGAAGCACTGTGGGGGCAAGGGCGCCAAATGTACACTGGGTGGGAGACTTCAATATGCATCACTAAGAGTGGCTCAGTAGCACCACTAGAGATCAAGCTGGCTGGGTCCTAAAGGACATAGCTGCTAGACTGGGTCTGCAGTAGATGGTGAGGGAACCATCAAGGTAAGCAGCAAGCAATAGGCAGAGCTAAACGATTCCACAATGAACGGTTCAGGTATAAACTCTGCAGTCCTGCCAAATCCAGTCGTGAATGGTGGAGGACAATTAAGCAACTCATCTTTCTTTATGTTAGGTATGACTCCAACGAGCAGAGAGTTTTCCCCCTGATTCCCATTGACTTCAGTTTTGCTAGGGCTCCTTGATGCCACACTCAGTCAAATGTTGCCTTGATATCAAGGGCAGTCACTCTCACCTCACCTCAGGAGTTCAACTCCTTTGACCATGTTTGAACTAAGGCTGTAATGAGGTCAGGAGCTGAGTGGCTCTGGCGGAACCCAAACTGGGCATTAGTGAGCAGGTTATTGACCTCCGGAGGAGGCCGAAATGAATCATCCAATCAGCACTTCTGGCTGAAGATTGTTGCAAATGCTTCAGCCTTACCTTTTGCACTGATATGCTGGGCTCCCCCATCATTGAGATTGGGGATATTTGTGCAGCCTCCTCCTCCTCCTGCAGTGAGTTTTTTTAATTGTCCACCACTATTCACGACTGCATGTGGGGCAGGACTGTAGAGTTTAGACCTGATCTGTTGGTTATGGAATTGCTTAGCTCTGTCTGTTGCATGCTGCTTATGCTGGTTGGCACACAAGCAATCCTGAATTGTAGTTTCACCAGGCTGACACCTAACTTTTAGGTATGCCTGGTGCTGCTCCTGGCATGACCTCCTGCACTCTTCATTGAACCAGGGTTGGTCCGCTGGTGCGATGGGAATGATAAAGTGGAGGGCGTGCCAAGCCGTGAGATTACAGACTATAGTCGAGTGCAATTCTGCTGCTGCTGATGGCCCACAGCGCATCATGGATGCCCTGTCTTGAGTTGCTAGGTCCGTTCAAAATAAATTCCATTTAGCACGGTGCTAGTGCCACATCACACAACAGAGGACACGGGACCTTGTCTCCACAAGGCTTGTGCTTGGTCACTCCTACTAATGCTGTTACAGACAGATGCACCTACAGCAGGCAGATAGCTGAGGATGAGGTCAAGTGTGTTTTTCCCTCTTATTGGTTCGCTCACTACCTGAGGCAGACACCGTCTAGTAACTATGTCCTTTAGGACTCGGCCAGCTTGGTTAGTAGTGGTGCTCTCACGCTAATCTTAGTGATGGACATTGAAGTTCCCCCACCGAGATTACATTCTGCACCTTTGCCACCCTCAGTGCTTCCTCAAGTGGTGTCCAATATGGAGGAGTACTGATTCATCAATTGAGGTGAGATGCGAGGGTTGGGTGGTGGTCTGTGGTAATCAGCCGGAGGTTACCTTGCCCATGTTTGACCTGATGCCATGAGACTTCATGAGGTCCAGAGTCGATGTCGAGAACTCCCAGGCCAACTCCCTCCCGACTGTATACCACTATGCCATCATCTCTGTGGGTCTGCCCTGCCAGTAGGACAAGACATACCCAGGGATGGTGATGATGGTGTTTAGATTATTATCTGTAAGGTATGATCCATGAGTATGACTGTGTCAGGCTGTTGCTTGAGTCTGAGACAGCTCTCCCAATTTTGGCATTAGCCCACGGATGTTAGTAAGGAGAACTTTGCAGGGTCGACAGGGCTGAGTTTGCCATTGTTGTTCCCGTTGCCTACGTTGATGCTGAGTGGTCCATCCGGTTTTGTTCCCTATAGACTTCATAGTGGTTTGATACAACTGAGTGGCTTGTTAGGCCATTTCAGAGGGCAGTGAAGAGTCAACTACATTGCTGTAGGTCTGGAGTCACATGTAGGCTAGACCAGGTAAGGATGGCAGCTTTCCTTCCCTAAAGGACATTAGTGAACCAGCTGCATTTTTACAACAATCGACAACGGTTCTATGGTCATCACAAGACTTTTAATTCCAGATTTTTATTGATTTCAAATTCCACCATCTGCCTTGGTGGGATTTGAACCCAAGTCTTTAGAGCATTACCCTGGCCTCTGGATTACTAGCCCTGTGAAGCACCTTGGGATGTTTTGCAATATTAAAATCACGATATAAATATAAGTTGTTGTTGCTTTAGGTCATTAAAACAAATTAATAAAATTCATGCAATATATTAATTTTGTCTCTTTGTAATGCTTCAGTTCAGCTAGTTAGAACATTAAGTGCATTCTGCTCAATTTTAAAACCTGAAGTAATTGTTACAACTTAAAACAATTGCTACCTTATCCAATTGCAAACATACACAGGATGAAAATAAAACAATATTTGATATACCAGAGCCCTACATACATTTCCCATCGAGACCAGCTCTCCACATGACCTCGACACAAGGCTGCAAAACCTGAACAAAAGTGGTTCATTCTGGTCTAACAGGGGAGGAAACAGCACCATAATCCACCTCTTGCCAAGCTGTTCCAGTACTGCTATAATACTGGTAACTCCCTGACAAAATGGAAAACTACCAAGGTATGCTCTGTCCACAAAAAGCAGGGCAAATCCAATCCATCCATTTAATGCCTCTTCAACTGACTCTCAATCATCGGCAAAGTGATTGAAGGTGTTGTTGACCGGCTCTGAAGTGGGAGTTTCTCACCAACAACCACTGATGCTCACTTTGAGTTTCACCGGGTTCACTGGCTCCAGATCTCACTTCAGCCATGGTCCAAACTTGGACAAAAAGAGCTGAATTTCAGGTGAGACTGCCCTTGGCATCAGGACAGTAGTTAATGAATGTAGCAAAAAAAGAGCCCGAGCCAAATTGAAATCAATGGGAATTGGCCGGAGGGGTGCCTGGGGGAATCTCCACTGATTACCTAGCACAACGGAAGATGCTTGTGGTTGCTGGAGGTCAATCATCCCAAGTTACTCGCTGCAGGATTCCTAGCCTCTGACCTGCTCCTGTTGCCACAGTATTTATATGGCTGGTCCAGTTCAGTTTCTAGTCAATGGTAACCCCCAGGGTGTTGATATGTTGGTATGGGGCTTTTAGGGAGGACAGAAAATTAGGAAAAGGCAGAGGGCTCTGCTAAGTAAAGATGACAGTAAGACAATAGAGATGGGTGACCCAAGTTCAGGAAACCAGGATATAGAAGCAGTTGGGTGGAAATGAGGAATGATAAAGGCAAGAAGCTGCTTCTGGGAGCAGCCCCCTAACAGTAATCACATGGTAGAACAGGGTATCAAAGAAGAAATAATGGGAGCTTGTCACAAAGGTACAGTGATTATCATGGGGAATTTTAATCTACATATTGACTGGAACAATTAGATGGGCAATGGTAGCATAGATGACAAATTCATAGAATGGTTTCAGGATAATTTCTTAGATCAATAAGTCCTGGAGCCAACCAGGGAGTAGGCTATCCAGACCTGCTACTGTGCAACGAGATAGGATTAATTAATGACCTCATTGTGAAGGCACCCACAGATAGCAGTGATCATAATATGACTGAATTTTACACTCAGTTTGAGGGAGAGAGGTCCAAGACAAGTATTTTATACTTAAATGAGGGCAATTACTAGGGCACGAAAGTAGGGCTAGCGAAAGCGAACTGGCAATTTAGGTTAAGGGATAGGTCAATTGAGATGCAGTGGCAGGCATTTAAGAGGACAGCTCCGAATACATAGAATAGATACCTTTCAACGAGAAAGAAAAATTCCAAGGGGAGGATCCACCACCATAGTTAACTTAAAAAGTTAAAAATGGTGTTAAACCTAAAGAAAAAGCATATAGTTGCGCAAAGAAGGGTGGTAGGTCAGAAGTTGGACAGAAAATACAAAGCAGCAAAGAATGACTAAAACATGAACAAATAATCGTTTGGTAGCTCAGAACTCTAGCATTGTTGAAAAAAAGAGACATGTCAAAGCTTTTCATCTTGCACTCATCAGGACACTACACAAGAATACCATAACAGGAAAAACAACAATTTATATTGTATGAGAAGAGTGCTGATTGGTAGAGGCACTGCCATGGAGAATGAGTGTTAACTGTCAAGCATTGTTTGAAATTTAAACCAGGCAGCTTGATTCTAATTGGTCAAGGCATTGCCCAGAGGAATGGGTCAGCAATTGGCTGTTACTAATTTTGTTTAGCTGAAACAGGCGCAATGTGTGTATATGTTCTTTGTCTGCAGTGAACAGGGCCCTGTGTATTAATATATGTAACTTCCAGTACGTGCAAATGTGCCACACTGCAAGCCCGAGTGACAATCTTAAATTGGCTGTCAGTGTAATTCTTGGCACACTGAGGATTATTCAGCAAATGTTGTCCAACCATGGAATCACATCTAATGTTGGTCGCTGTGTTTTGAGTTTTGCAAGCATGGACTGGTTGGGTACGGTCTGTACCTTGCCCGTTGTGAACAGCAGCTGGGACATGCTGCTTGAGTCTTTGGGACGTATGGCCTACATACCTAGCATCACATTGGCACGGAAATTCATATGCCACATTACTCATTTGTTTGATAGGCAGAACACCTTTTTGGCTTGACAGCAACATCCTGTTGGTGGTGAATACCACTCCTGTTGCTATAGTATAGTAGCAGCGTTTAACAGCTAGTAACCCTGTGCAGCATCCTGATGAGCGCAAGATGAAAAGCTTCATCGTCTCTTTTTTCAGCAAAACATTAATAAGGAGGGAAAAATTTGAATAGGGGAGAAAGCTAGCTGGAAATATAAAGACAGGTAGTAAGAGTTTCTATAGATATTTTAAAAAGAAAGCAGTTAACAAAGTGAGCGTTCATCCTATAGAAAGTGAATCTGGGGGATTAATAATGGCAAATAAGGAGATGGCAGATGAATTCAACAGGTATCGCTAACTTCACTATAGAGGATGCAAGTAACATCCCAGAAATAGCTGTAAATCAGGTATTGGAAGTAAGGGAGGAACTCAAGAAAATTACAATCACCAAGGAAGTGGTACCTAGCAAACTGTTGGAATTGCGGGTTGACAAGCCCCTGGGTCCTGATGCATTTTATCCTAGGGTCTGAAAAGAAGTGGCTAGTGAGATAATTGATGCAATGGCTCGAATTTTCCAAAATTCACTAGATTCGGGGAGGGTTCCATTGGATTGGAAAATAGCAAATGTAACTCCTTTATTCAAAAATGGAATGAGTCAGAAAGCAGGAAATTATAGGCCAGATAGCTTACCATCTGTCATTGGGAAAATGTTAGAAGATGTTATGAAAGGGTCATAACAGGGCACTTAGATAAATTCAAGGCAATCGAGCAGAGTCATCATGGTTTTTAAAAGCGAAATCATGTTTAACCAATTTATTGGACTTATTTGAAGTCATAGATGCTGTGACTCAAATTCTCAGAAAGCATTTGATAAGGTACCTCAACAAAGGTTATTGTGGAAAATAAAAGCTTATGGTGTAGGGGGTAACATATTCGCATTGAAAGAACATTGGCTAGCTAACAGGAAACAATAGGCATAAATGGCTCCTTTCTGGTTGGTAGGATGTGACAAGTGGTGCACAACAGGGATCAGTGCTGGGGCCTCAACTGCTTACAATTTATACAAGTGATTTGGATGAAGGGACCGATGGTATGGTTGCTAAATTTGCTAATGACACAAAGATATGTAGGAAAGTAAGAAAGATATGAAGAGGACATAAGGACGATCCAAACAGATATAGATAGGTGAGTGGGCAAGTAAGTATCTGGCAAATGAAAATGTGAGGTTGCCCATTTTGGCAGAACAAATTTTTAAAAAAGAGGCTTTTTAAAAATTCGTTCATTGGGTGTGGGCGTCACTGGCTAGGCCAGCACTTATTGTCCATCCATAATTGCCCTGTTCAGAGGGTATTTAAGAGTCAACCACATTGCTGTGAGTCTGGAGTCACATGTAGGCCAAATCAGGTAAGGGCAGCAGGTCCCTTCCCTACAGAACATTAATGAACCAGATGGGTTTTTCCAACAATCGGCAATGGTTTCATGGTCGTCATCAGACTTTTAATTCCAGATTTTTATTGAATTCAAATTTTACCATCTGCTGTGGCGGGATTTGAACCTGGGTCCCCAGAGAATTACCCTGGGTCTTCTGGAATATTAGTCCAGTGACAATACCACTATGCCACCAACGCCTACTTATCTAAACAGTGAGAGATTGCAGAGGGATCTGGGTGTCCAAGTGCATGAATCGCAAAAGGTTAGTATGCAGGTGCAGCAAATAATTAGCAAAGCTAATAGAATATTACAGCTTATTGCAACGGAAATTGATACAAGAGTAGGAAAGTTATGTTCAGTAATACAGGGCATAGGTGAGACCACAGCTGGAGTACTGTGTACAGTCTTGGTCTCCTTATTTAAGGAAAGATGAAAATGCATTAGAAGCAGTTCAGAGAAGGTTTTCTAGATTAGTGCCTGGTATGAGCGAGTTGTCTTATGAGGAAAGGCTGGACAGGCTAAAGATAAGATACGAACGGATAAGAAATACCCCCCCTGGAGGCATTCCGCAGGGATCATTGCCTCTGGGACACCCTGGTCCACTCCTCCATCACCCCCTACACCTCAACACCCTCCCATGGCACCTTCCCATGCAACCACTGAAGGTGCAACCCCCTTTTTTCCCAATAATTTATATAGATTTTTCTTTTCCCACCTATTTCCATTATTTTTAAATGTATTTCCATCCATTGTTTTATTTCTACCTTTTAGCCTATTTCAATCCCTTCCCTTCACCCCACCCCCTCTAGGGCTATCGGTACCTTGCTTGTCCTGCTTTCTACCCTTAATTAGCACATTCCTTAGATAATATCACCACCTTCAATACCTCTTTGTCCATTTGTCTATGACATCTTTTGGCTATCATCACCTATCACTGGCCCTCTATCCAGCTCTCCCCCCCGCTTAAACCAACTTATATTTCACCTCTTTTCTATTTTTACTTAGTTCTGTTGAACAGTCATATGGACTCGAAACATTAACTGTGTTACTCTCCGCAGATACTGCCAGACCTGCTGAGTTTTTCCAGGTATTTTTATTTTTGTTTTGGATTTCCAGCATCCGCAGTTTTTTGCTTTTATTTAAGAAATAGGAGGAGTTGGCCAATGGCCCCTCAAGCCTTCTCCGCCATTCAATCAGGTCATGGCTGATCTGCCCCAGGCCTCAACTCCTCTTTCGTGCCAGCTCGTCATAGCCCTCAACTCCCTGACATTTCAAAAATCTATCTCTCCACTTTAAATACGTTCAGTGATCAAGCCTCCGTAACTCTCTGGGGTAGAGAATTGCAGACATTCACTACCCTCAGAAAAAATTCCTTCATGTCTCAGTTTTAAATAAGTGTCCCCTTATTCTGCAACTATGTCCCCTAGGGACTTCGAGATTCTCCAACTAGTCGAAACATCTTCTCAACATCCACCCTGACAAGCCCCTCAGAACCTTGTACGTTTCAATAAGATCGCCCCTCATTCTTCTAAACTCTAATGAATAAAGGCCTAACCTGTTTAGCCATTCTTGATAAGTCAACCCCTTCATCCCAGGAATCAGCCTTGTGAATTTCTTTTGAACTGCCTCCACTGCTGGTATATCCTTTCTTAAATACGAGGGTCAAAACTGTATACAGTACTCCAGGTGCGGCTTCACCAACTCCCTGTATGGTTGTAACAAGACATCCCTATTTCTAAACTCCAACCTCCTAGCAATACAGGCCAAAATTCCATTTGTCTTCTTCATTACTTGCTGCACCTACATGCTAACTTTTTGTGTTTCATGCACAAGGACACCCAGGTGCCTCTGTACTGCACTTTTTTGGAGCCTCTCTACATTTAAATAATAGTTTACCTTTTCATTCTTCCTACCAAAGTGCAAGACCTCTCACTTTCCTACATTAAACTCCATCTGATAAATTTTTGCCCACTCACGCAACTATCTATATCGCTTTGCAGATTCCTTATGTCATCACAACATGCCCTCCCACCTATTTTGTATCGTCAGCAAATTTGGATAGATGACACTCTGCCCCCTCCTCCAAGTCATTAATATAGATAGTAAATAATTGAGGCCTTAGGAATGAACTTTGTGGCACTCCACTAGTTACGTCTTTCCAACCTGAAAAAGTCCCATTAACCCCGACTCTCTGTCTTCTGTGTATTAACCAGTCCTTAATCCATGCTCATACATTACCCCCAATACCGTGAGTTCTTGTGCAATAACCTTTTATGTGACACCTTATCAAATGCCTTCTGGAAATCCAAGTACGCTACATCTAATGGTTCCCCTTTATCAACTCTGCTTATGTCCTCAAAGAACTCTAGAAAAGTTGTCAAACATGATCTCCCTTTCACAAAACCATGTTGACTCTGTTTGATTGCGTTGAGCTTTTCTAAATGTCCTGCTATTCCTTCCTTAATAATGGACTCTAGCATTTTCCCAACAACAGATGTTAGGCTGACTGGCCTATAGTTTCCTGCTTTTTGTCTCCCTCTCTTCTTGAACAGGGGCAACACATTAGCTGTTTTCCAATTCACTGGGACCCTCTTGGAATCCAGTAAGGTCTAGAATATTCCAACCAATGCCTCCACTATCTCTGCAGCCACTTCCTTTAAAACCCCTAGATGCAGGCCATCAGGTCCTGGTGACTTGTTTGCCTTTATTCCCATTAGTTTGCCAAATACTTTGTCCCTTGTGATAGAGACTGTTACAAGATATTTCCTCCCATTAGCTCCTTGCTTATCTGATATCTTTGGAATGTTTACAGTGTCCTCCACCATGGCAACACGTTGCAAAATATTCATTTAAATTATCTGCCATTTCCCTGTTCCCCATTATCAATTTTCCAGTCGCATCCTCCAAGGGTTCCATGCTCACTTTAGCTACTCTTTCTTTTTATATACCCGTAAAAGCTCTTGCTGTTTGGTTTTATATTTCTTGCCAATTTACTTTCATAATCAATTTTCTCCCTCTTTATTAGCTTTTTAGTCATCTGCTGCTGGTTGCTAAAAAATTCCCAATCCTCTGGCCTACCACTAGTTTTCGCCGCTTTGTATGCCTTAGTTTTTGATTGGATACTCTCCTTGGCTGCCTTTGTTAACCACAGGTGGCTCATCCTTCTCATCGAGTCCTTTTTTTTGACCGGGATAAATTTTTGGGGAGTGTTATGATATCTGCTTAAATGTCTGCCACTGTTCATCCACTGACCTTCCCCTTTAATCTATTTTCTCAGCCCACTTTGGACAACTCTTTTTTCATACCACTCTAATTGCCCTGATTTAAGTTGAGGACACTGGTTTGAGACCCGAATTGCTCACCCCCTAACTGAATTTGAAATTCTACCATGTTGGATTGCTACCCCATAGAGGATTCTTAACTACAATATCTCTTATTAATCCACCTCATTACACATTACTAGATCTAAAATAGCCTGTTCCCAGGTAGGTTCTGCAATGCATTGCTCTAAGAAACAATCCCTGATGCACTCCACAAATTCATCTTCCCTGCCAATCTGATTTATCCAGTCAATTTGCAGACTAAAATCATCCATGACAATTATAGCTCCCTTCTTACACGCCTCCATTATTTCCCAATTTATACTTTGTCTTACCGTGCGGCAAATCTTTGGGGGGCTGTAGACGACTCCCACCACTGAGTTCTTCCCAATGCTATTCCTAATTTCCACCCAAACTGACTCCACACCATGATCTATTGCTCCTATATCACTAGTCACCACTACCTTTCTTTATTAACAAAGCTACCCCACCTCCTTTTCCTTTTTGTCTATTTTTCTGGAAGGTCGAATAACCTTGAATATTGAGTCACAGTCTTGGTCACCCTGCAACCATGTCTCTGTAATACCTATCAAGTCATATTCATTTATTTCTATTTGTGCCGTCAACTCATCTATCTTGTAATCGCTGAAGTTAAGGAGAGTAAAAGGCGACTTGATTGAAACATATAAGATCCTGAGGGCCCTTGACAGGGTGGATAAGGAAAGGATGTTTCCTCTTGTGGAAGAATCTAGCGCTTGGGGTCATTGTTTCAAAATAACGGATCACCCATTTACAACAGAGATGAGAAAAAACATTCCCTCTCAGAGGGCTGAGACACTTTGGAATTCCCTTCCTCAAAAGGTAGTTGAGGCAGAGTACTTGCAGATCTTTAAGGCAGAGGTAGGTAGATTCTTGATAAGCAAGGGGGTGAAAGGTTAT